>NW_004524640.1:10716001-10719003 GCF_000260255.1 Octodon degus | reverse complement strand
TGCCGCCCGGGCCGCTCTTCAGCCGCTTCCTGTGCACGCCGCTGGCGGCCGCCTGCCCGTCGGGGACCGAGCAGGGCGACGCGGCGGCGGCGGGCGAGCGCGAGGAGCTGCTGCTGCTGCAGAGCACGGCGGAGCAGCTGCGCCAGACGGCGCTGCAGCAGGAGGCGCGCATCCGCGCCGACCAGGACACCATCCGCGAGCTCACCGGCAAGCTGGGCCGCTGCGAGAGCGGCCTGCCGCGCGGCCTCCAGGACGCCGGGCCCCGCCGCGACACCATGGCCGACGGCGCCTGGGACTCGCCCGCGCTCGTGCTGGAGCTGGAGGACGCGGTGCGCGCCCTGCGGGACCGCATCGACCGCATCGAGGTGAGCCCTGCGCCCGCGCCGTCCGGGTGGGAGGGGCTCGGCTGCCGCGGACGTCAGGTGCCAGGCAGTCTCCTCGGGTCCGCGTGGCCCTGACAGTGGCCAGGAGGCGGCTAGGAAGGGTGCCGGCCTGAGACGCAGGCGAGCGTCGTCTGTCTTTCAGACCATAGCAGTACCGCTGAGCTAGGAAGAAGGACTGGTGTTGAGGCCCTTTCCTCTCCAGACACAGTCCTCAGCCTCAATTTCTACAGCTGTAAAATGGGTCCTCCTGGGTGGAAATCGATTGAAACATAGGCGTGTGGAAATGCTAGGCAGGTAGTAGGATCTAATTAAAGGTCCACTTAGGTTCCTTCTCCTGGCGCCCCCAAACTGCACCAGCCCACACTATGGTCAAGAGAGGATGCGTTGTTCAAGAGGTCTCACTCTTACATCAAAAAGCAGGCAACAGGGCTCTGTAATACAAAACAGGCTGCCCCTCACCACTGCTGTCCTTGAATGAATGAATGGACTTAGACTACGGATCCCTCCTCAGAAGTTCATTGTGGGGCAGCCTCAGAACTCTGAAACCAGGCTCCTGCGGTGGGGTGGTGGAGATCAGGGCTTCATTTCTGCTCCTCCTCCATTGTATGGGCGACTATGGCTCAGACATTTCTCCTTTAGGGTCCCATGGCCACCTTCTGGTAGGGACAAACGTGGGGTGCCCAGAAGTGCAGGCCAAACCACCAGACTGGTTACTACCCACAGGCAGTGGACAGCCCTGGCAGGGGACTGATGTGTGGAAGATGGGGACAGAAAGGCCAAAGGGTCAGCTTCCCCTAGACAACATCCGTGTGGAAGGGTGGGCAGAAGTAGGGAAGCTCTCGGGAGTAGAGCATCCTAGAGCTGAGAACAGGAAAGGGCCCAGGGAAAAGCTCCAAGTCCAAGGAGAAGGGAGTCTCAGTTTTCTCACCTGTGAAGTGGATGTAAGAGCAGCATGGGCTTCACTGGGGCAACAAGGGGCGAGGGAGCCAATTTATGGGAGAAGCCAGAAGAGTGTCTGGCACAGAGTTCTGCTCAATCAATTCACACAATTGCCATCTTTACCAATATGCGTTACCACTTTGTAAAATACAATCGAAAATAAAAATGGCAACCAGGTCTTCTTTTAGGAAACATTTTATGAATGTAAGAATAACTGCACTTCTGATCCACCTCTCTCTCCTGGCCTACCATGGCCCTGCCCCCACACCCAGATGGCACAGGTGGCTCCTCCCATGTCTGGGGCTGGCAGGGCTGGGCTGGCCCTGGATCTGTTCCCTGGCACCTGCGGCACTTGGCAGGGTGGGTTCCCCTCCTGGGAGCCTGCTGAGGCTGGGGGCATCCTGAGATGTGGCAGCCAGTCAGGCTTCCAGATGGGGGAGCCCCGGCTTCCCTGCATGTAGCTTCTTGTGCTTTCAGTCTGCAGCAGGGGTGAAGAAAGGAAGGCAGGGGCTGCCTGGCCACCAGGTCCCCTCCCCCGCGTGGCTGTTGCTTGGGAGCGGTGGCAGGGGCTTTGTTCTGGAGACATCAGACTCTTGGTCTCTGCTGCATTCCCTTTAGCCTCTTCTAATTTCTTCCCCCTGTTCTCCATTATCCTCAAGAGTCTCCAGACATTCAGGGCTTAACACCAGTCCCCTGAAAGTGCCAGAGCAATGTCCCCAGACCTGATGAAGCGAACGCAGACTTTTCAGTCCTTCTCTTGCAGGTCTCCTCTGCCCTGGGACTGTCCTCATTCTCTCCCACAGACCTCAGGTCCTTGGCTCCTGCCCTTCTGCCCACTCTCCCTTCTGGACCTCAGATTTGCCTGCCCCTAAACGTTCTCTCTCCTTTACCCTGGGTGAACTCAGCCTCACCCTGAGCTTCCAGCACCCACTTCACAGTGGACCTCAACCAGATCTGTTAACAGACCCACCATTCTGGGCTCCTAACTACACTCTGTTCCACTCCAATTTGAACCCAGGGTTCTGCCAGCCTGCCTCTTGGGGTGCTCAGTGGAGCTGTGCTGGGATTCTTCTCCCTCCTGGCTCAGGTCAGTCGGCACCTCAACGGGTCTCCCACATCCTGCACACATTGTCTCCTCCCTTCCTCTTTCTCTTCTCCCCCAGGTAGCTGCAAGGATCTGGGGTACAAACTCCCCAGTCTGCCTTTCTGGATCTGAACACCTGTCCACCCTTACTGCTCTATTCTCTGCCTCTACCCAGATCCCCCAGCAGGAAGCTGCTCCTCCTTTAAGTTTGCACTGTGGCCACCTCCTCCCAGAAGTCTTCCCTGGACTGGCTCTGTCCCCTTCTACTGGTACCTGTGTTCCCCTAATCCTCACCCGGCCATGGCCACCCACACATCTATGATTCACCTAGTCCCCCACCAGACCTGACTACAGTAGGTGAGGAAGGTCAGGCTGGCTGGGTCTCCCTATAGACCCCTCACTGGGAGCACATGGGAGGGCTTAGGAGAAATTGGTTGTCTTGTTTATGTCTTGTGGCTGGAAAAAGTCAAAAGGTTGAGGGTTTTAATGCCACCATTTTCTTCCTTTTGCAGCCCCCTTATCCTGTTCAGCCATTGTTAGAGCTGTTTGGGTAATTATCATTTTAATGACTTCTAGCTCTGTCATCATATATCACT
>NW_004524640.1:10714983-10715715 GCF_000260255.1 Octodon degus | reverse complement strand
TCTCCTCTTCTTCCTCCTCCTCCTCTTTCTCCTCCTCCTCTTTCTTTTTCTTCTCCTCCTCCTCTCCTCTCCTCTTCCTCCTCCTTCTCCTCCTCTTTCTCTTCCTCCTCTTCCTCCTCTTCCTCTTCCTCCTCCTTCTCCTCCTTCATGCTCACTGCCCAGTCTGTTTCATGCAGGGGGCTGTGTTTGGCTTTCTTCACGTCTGTTGCATTAGTTCTTTAGGCTGAATTCCCAGGGGTGCTATTCCTGAGTCAGAGAACATCAACTTTTGATGACTGTGGCCAAGAACTGCTTTCCAAGAGAGTTGGACAATTTGTGTGGCAGCAGGCTATGGGTGTGTGTCCCAGTGTCCCATTTTTGGGCTAATTTGTGTGTACTATAAAACTCCAAGATGGACTAGATATAGATATAGATATAGATATAGATATAGATATAGATATATTCCATCCTTAACTCTGCCCAGCAAGCTGATTGGCTCACCTCAGCCTCGAGTGGGGATCTCGGCAGGGAGCGTCCTGATGGCAGCCCCACAGGGTGCTGGGTTCAGGGGAGCCAGAATTCGCTGGAACAACTATTATAGCTCACAGTTACTGGGCATTTAATAGGCACCAAACACACACGGCGTCTCATTTAGCCCTTATATAATCTCAGTGTGGAAGGGGCTATCCTGTGCCCCCTTTTCAGAAAAACCAAAATTCAGAGAGGTTAAGAAGTGGGCCCCAGGTGTCACAG
>NW_004524640.1:10694875-10714643 GCF_000260255.1 Octodon degus | reverse complement strand
ATCTGTATCCCCTTTTTTGTTTAGTTCCATCATTTGAATATTATAAGTGTGTTAACTCAGCAAAATATTCTAAAAGAGTCCAGTAGTCCATAACAGTATTGGGTCTTCCGCTTGACTGGCAGTGTCAGGAATTGTTGACCTGAGTCCCCTACAGCTCAACAGAACACCATGGCTTAGCCTTTGTTTTTCTTCATAACTCTCAGCTCATGTGCATGGGTCAGGCTTCATGCACCTGTAAGACAGGGAAAGACAAGTGAGGTGGTATCTGCGGCTATGTGCTAGATGTGGATGGCTTCCCCCTTTCCTGGCCTGGGTGTTCTTTTGTTTTTGTTTTGGGCAATGGAAATTGAACCCAGGGCCTTTGCACAGAGCTACATCCCCAGCCTGCTTTAGTTTTTATTTTGAGAAAGAGCCTCAGTAAGTACACTGAGTTGTCCAGGCTGGGCTTGAATTTACAATCCTCCTGCCTCTGTCTCCTGAACTGCAGGATTTCAGGCATGTAGCGCCACACCTGCCTCTGCCTTAGTGCTCCTGTCTGTAAAGGAGCAGGTTGGATGGAGTGAGGCCAACCCATGGCCCCTTCGCCTCCTGCTCCCACCAGCAGTGGCCTCTTCATTCTGGCAAGAAGCCTGGCCATTTCAACCCTACCTGTCCCACATATTTTCTGTGATCTCAGACAACCCTTCTCCTCTCTGACTCTTTTCTCATCTGTATTCTTTTCAACCCTTGCCCCTGGCAGGGGAGACATTTCCAAGGGAGACCCCCAGCTGGCAGACTCTGCTTGGGCAAAGAGCTGGGTACACCCTAAGGTCTATTTGGAGGTATCTGTCTTACATCCAAGATGTGCCCATGCTTACATGTCTTACTATCCAAAGCTGATGTGGGTGACCCCTGCAGATGTTGTGCATGAGTAATACTCATGACAGCACCTCAGATCAAGTCAGGCTCCCCAGAAGACTCAGTCATGCCCCCCAAGTCAGGGCCTTCCCTATGGTTTCTCCCATCAAGGGTCACACTGCCCAGCATCTGAACTTTGGGCACTGTGCTCCTTCACATCTGGTCTGGAGACAGTGGCTTGCCACTTGTCATTGCTGTTGCTGTCCCATTGCCCTGCACCTTTGTGCTCTGATGCATTCTTCTGTGATGGGCACCGGGCTGTGGCTGATGTCACCCTCACAGTGGCTGTGGCCAGTCTTATGGTATCTCCAGCTGCTTCCTCCAGATCTGCTCCCAGACGTGGGAGGCCTAGGTGGTGGAGGGCGTATATTTAGCATCAGTAGGTAGGTCTGGCCATGTGTCTTCCCAAATTGGCTGTGAACACTTGCACACCCACCTGTGTGTAAACCTGGGCAGCCCGGGCTTGGGGATTTTATAGCATCCCTGGTCCTGGTGGGTGTGAGGTGAACTTGTAGCTTTCATTTGCATTGCTCTAATAATTCTTGATGCCCTGCACCCTCCCTTCATGTGGAATGGCATTTTGCACATAAGTATTTGCCAATGGCAGGTGCAATGAGGCCAGAGGCCAGAGGTCAGCCTCCTTGTTGAGGGAAGTACACAATGGGGTCTCCCCAAGGACAGTCCTGGGTGTATCATCCCCATGGGAAAATGGGGACAGGAATTATGGCAGCCAGCCCAAAGTGCAAGCATCTTGGTATCCCCTACAGCCCTTGTCTTATTCCAAAAGAAACTGAGGCTCAGAGAGGCCAAGGGACTTCCCCATGCCATTTAGCATGGCTGGAATGCTCACCAGCATTTCTGATTGAAGTGGGGTCAGTGTGCTGTCTTTGACAACTTTTGACCAGGGACTAGAGGGTGTATGGGTGGCAGAGAATCTCTCGCCTCCTGGAGTGCCGAAGGGATCCACCCTCCAGGACCTCTAGGCCCATGAGGGTGCTTGGGGCATGCCACAGCCCTGCCGGTCCCTAGAGGGAGCCTTCCCACCCCCCTTGCCTATTTGTCTTCTCCAGATTGGTGGTGGAGACCAGGATGATCCAGCTCTGCCCCTCGTTCCCCTCTTCCCTCTCCAGGTTGCTCCTGGGGAGGAAAGCGGGCACAGAATGGGGCTCCCTGGTAGTCCATCTTCCTGCTCTGGGCAGAGCCCACACACTGTGCTGTGGCAGGCATGGGACCTCCCCAACTCCAGGCCCTGTGCCTGGCACTCAATGTAAGGCCCCAGGCATGCCCACTTGCCCAAAGACCTTATGACTGATCCATGAGCACCTTGCTGCTGTCATTGTCCCCTCCCAGACTCAGAGGCTCAGGGGCTTGCCAGAGCAGCTCAGCTGGCACTTGGATAAAGTGCTCCAGCTCCCAGAACTGCTCTCCTGCCTCTCAATTGTAAGAGGGTAAGAATCATCCCCACTCTGTGCCAGTCTTGGGTGCCAGACTTGACATAGATTCTTTCATTTTCTCATGACTTATATCCCAATGTGTCATTATGTGTATCTTCCAGAGGAGGAGGCTGGGCGACAGTGTTTAAGCAACTTGCCCGAGGCCAAGATCTAGTAAGTAAGCACTGATGTCAGTGACCAGGACACAGCATTGCCATGCCACATGCTGGCGTGGGGATGAATGAACCGCCCTCCGGCTGCACATGAGTGTTCTGCAGCCCAGCACGGAGTCCTCAGGGCCTCTCCCATCTCCTGGCCATCTGGAAGGGAAGCAGGCAATGGGTAGGGAGGAGTGGGGGTGGGAAGAGTGTTCTGGACAGAAGGAACAGCATGTACAGTGGCCTGAGGGCCAGAGGAGCGCAGGGCCACAGGGACTGCGTGGTACGAGTAACTTGTGGCCTGTGGGTAAGATGAGTTTCTGTAATAAGGTTAGAGGGCTGGGGCTCCATGCTGCGATTGGGGGCTGCAGAGAGAGTTTAAGCAAGAGAGCAGCATAGCACGTGGGGAGATTTCAGTGTCTGCTTCTGGTGCTACGTGGAGAAGCACCCTGCCAGAGCGAAGACGCAGGCTTGAGTGTGCCACCTGCAAGCTGATGTCATGTAGCGTTGTGTGCTGTACGGGCTCCCATGCACACTGGCTGGCTGCCCCTTAGGCTCCCTCCTCTCAATATAACCACTCAACAGGAAGATTCGGGGGTGTAGCTGGAGAACAGCGGGCTACTTCAGGAGGTATTTATCATCCAATGACTGACACCGTCATAAGGCTTCGTGCACTAGTTCTATGGGCGTTGTACCTTCACTCGTCATCCTCGATGCAGTGCTATGTCACAGTGTTACCCTGTGGCCTGTTTTGTCAATGGGGAACCTGAGGCACAGCAGTCCCTCAACTGGTGGAGCTGGGTGGGAGCTGAGCAGGATTCATGGGACACGGCATGACTGCGCAGGGCTGTGGCCTTGCTGCTGTCCCTGGGGCCAGGCCCTGTGCTGTGAAGCTATACAGAAGGAGATCCTGACGTTAAAGTCCAGCTTGAAGGCAGACAGGGTGCCCAGCCTGGGCTCACATGACAGATCAACAAACTGAGACTCAGCCCATCAAAAGACTGAGGAGTGGAACCTCAAGGCCCATGAGGGTGCCTGGGGCATGCCACAGCCCTGCTGGTCCCTAGAAGGAGGCTGAAGTCCTCACCCTGTAGGTCCTTGGCTGTGTGACCCTAGGCTGAGAAGTGTTCGCCCAGCCGCCTGGGGAGCAGAGCCTGGTGGCCCTGAGTGCAACAGAGCCCAGAACATTAGCAGCCAAGCTGAGGGGAGAACCCCGTGGGAGCCCAGGCTCCCTCTGCCCTTCCCCACCATTTTAGGCCAAGGCCCTGCTTGGCACCAGGCCAGGAGCCCACGCGCCACAGCCCGCATCCGTAGCAGATGGCGGGGAGGGGGGAGTTGTGCTTCTGTGATTCACACACAGGGGGCTGCGCATGCTCTAGAGCCCACTTTTTCCCTGCCCTTCCTGGCCTCGCAGCATGGGGAGGGGCTGTGACAGGAGGACAGCTTGCGTACCTCCCTCAGCCGGCGTGTATTCTGTGCTCTCCTCGAAGGAAGCAGCATGGTGTAAATATCCTTCACATCCTGTCCCTCCTGGCAGGGTTCCTTCCCTTAGCTGGAGAGATGTGCTGCAGGGAAGTTGGACAATTCAGAAAGACTTCTGCCTCAGTTTCCCTGTCTGTGTACTCTGAGTATTGTGAATGAGAGGCTGTAAATATTCATGGGAAGTCCCAAGGACAGGCCTAGCCCATGGTGCCATTCATGTGCCCCTCCTGCTGAGCCTGGCACACAGGAGGGCAGGCACTGAGGTAGATCCATGCTTGGGGCCAGACAGGAGGTAGTCCAAGGCTTCCTGGAAGTCCAGTGAGCTCCAGTGCAGTTGGGAACTGGCCCTGGCCAACGATGATCAGGTAGAGGCCCTGGGGGTAGTGAGCTCCCTGTCAGCTTCCGTGGTCAGGCCTCATGGTTTGCATGTGCTTCTCTATTCCTTCCTTCCACTTTTCCATCCATCCTTCCATCTGTCCTGGGGATGGACAAAGAGAGGCCTTGTGCCTCCATTTGACATTTGGGAAAACTGAGGTTTTGGGGTTAGTCTGTACCAGAGCTGAGATTTGCAGGCATGTTGGAATAAGAATGAACCTTCAAGATAGCAACGATCAGTGCAAGGAGGGGGTTGGATGTACTAAGTGGCTCCTCCATCCATCCCTGCACCTCCTCCCTTGGCTCCACCCCAGCCTGGGGGAGGGGACAGGCAGGCATCTGGAAGGGTGGGCAGTTGTGACTTTTTACATGGTGTGTGGTGGTGGATAAAGATGGCTTGAGTCCTCCTCTGCACTTCTTCATGGAGTCCCTTCCTGGAGCCAGGCTCAGTGACTTCATCCAGGTGCCCCATTTCATGGGGTGGAGAGAGGAGGCTGATCCTCAGCTGCCCTCTGTTGCCACCAGATGGAGTGATGGAGAGCTGGGCCTGAGCTGCTACCAGAGCCCTGGCCATTTGAGGCAACCTCATCTCTCCTGCGGGAGCTGTGAAGCCCAGCCACCAGTGAAATCCTCTCTGCTGCCGGCTCCTGTGACCATGGGTGATTTTCACTTCAGTTTCCCTGCCTCTAGCATGGGGACATTGGGGACCTACATCACTAATGTGTTAAAAGATCCAGTGAGTGGATACCATCAAAAGTCCCGATGCAGCTGGGATGGTAGCTAAGAGTCCCACTCTGGGCTTCCTGCCTCACCTGTGCTCCTGAAGCCATCTGTGGATGCTGCCATGGCCAGGCTGTGGGCTGGGCCCTTCCCCACACCCCATCAGTCATCTGACCCAGGACCTGTAAGCTGGGAGTTCTGGGGCCCCTCTTTATGGAGGAGGAGCAGTGAAGCCATATGTTCTTGGGATGCAGTGGTAGAGCTGAATGTCACTCTAACTCACAAGCATGAGGTCCTGTCATTGGTCACAGAAGGCAGCTCCTATACTCCCACCAGCACTTCCCCTCCCTCATGGCTGGATAACAGGCTATGAAAGGATATGGATTGTGTCCCATGTCACCCCGCAAAGTGCCCTCAAGGTCAGAGCTGGCTCGCTTGAGGCTAAGACGGTCTTCCATACTTGTCCTAAGATGCAGCCCAGCCCATCACAGCTCAGAGCACTCAGGAAGTGCTGGGCACTTGGCTTCCTGTTTTGCCTTCTGCTGTATCTTCAGCACCAGGGACAGCGCCCGGCATCTAGTTGGTGGCCAGTGAACTGGGAGGAGTCAAGGCAAGACCCGGGCCAGGCTGAGCGGTAATTGTCCAAGCCCCTGGGGAGAGTGGGAGTGACTCATCAGTGGGGACATCAGAGCAGGAAGTTGGGCAGACGGTGAATGCTTATAATTTGACTCCCAGTAGCTCATTGAATTATTAATCTACGGATGTTTCTGTGACGTATCCACCAGAGACTGGCCCCTCCAGAAGTTGAACCTGTGCCTTATCTGCCTTCCTGTGCCCCAGGAGAGGGGCAAAGAGGAACTTCTAGCTCCTGCCTCAGAACTTCGGACTTCTGGATTCTTAAGACAGGACAAAGAGGGACCCCTGGCCACATCCTGGGCTGGATGGGGTGTCAGAGGGCAACCTGGACCTCTCCACCCTAGGTGGTACTTGCAGTGAGAAAGCTTTGTCTGTTGACATTTGCCATTTAATCCTCTCAACAGCCTTTCCAGATAGATGCGCTGGTCTCATGAGGAAATAAGTTCAGAAGGAGAGCTTTTTCCTGGGGTCCTACAGCAGATTGGTGCCCAGGCTAGATCTGAGCCCTGAACTATCTGACTCCAAAGTGTGGGTTCTTAACCACATGTCACCCTGGAGGGGCCCTGACACCAGAGTCCTGTTCTTGAACACCCTGACTTGTGCCTCTGGGTTTGTTTGAGAAGGCAAGACCAACTGCAGCTGGAAAAGTGTCCCCTGAGGCTACAAACACATAGCAGCTCTTTGCCTTGGACTGGAGGCCACAGCAGCAGAGTTGGTCCTGTCCTGCATGTCCCAGGCTATGCGGGGGAATAGAGTGGGGGGCAGCAGGGCTTCCAGTGGCTCTGAGGAGGGCTACTGCCCATGCTCTTGCTGCTGGAAAGCTGTGTTCTGCACGGCTGGTGAAGGGGTGACTATCTGGCTTTTGCTTCTTTGCTTCCCACAGTTCTCTTGCCAGCACCAGGCTTGGTTGCCTGCTGTTGCATTTCTGACCCCATTTTGCACAGGGGGCCTCTGATGCTGGCTGCGGTCATTTGGCAGGGTGGTGGCATCTCAGAACTGGTGCCTTTCCTCACTCATCCCGCAACTTCACACATTCCTTCTTCTCTTCCCTGTGAGCAGCAGGAACTCCCAACCCGAGTGAACCTGTCAGCAGCCCCAGCCCCAGCGCCTCCAGTACCCACTGCCCTGCATTCCAAGATGGACGAGCTGGAAGGGCAGCTACTGGCCAAGGTGTTGGCCCTGGAGAAGGAGCGTGCAGCCCTCAGTCACAGCAGCCACCGGCAGCGCCAGGAGGTGGAGAAGGAGCTGGATGCCTTGCAGGGCCGTGTGGCTGAGCTGGAACATGGTGGGTCCTGCAAAGAGGGCAGTGTGGATGAGGCCTCAGTCCCAGCGGGGTCCTGGGGTGACAGAGCCACTTGATGACATGTTGGTGCTCTCCAGAGGCCAAGCCTGGGTGGAAACAAGAGGGAGAGGATAATATTTTCACCCTCAAAGTGATCATTAACAATTTCTGAGACCATTGTATCCTCAAAGAGAGCTAAGTGCTGGACCCCCCTGCTGATTTCTTCTTTACAAACTGAACAGGGGCTTTCACAGGGGAGGAAGTGAAGGTTCAGAGGTGCCACATGGTTTTCCCAAGGTCACAGGAGTCAAGGATCTGGACCTCAGACCAGGCCTAGATGCCACGGTCATGAATTTACTCACCCACAAACACCACCTTCAGTGAATTGGGATTTTCTCATTTGTTTGACACCTAAGCCTGGTTCTGCCAGGGGGACAGAGAAGCATAGTAGGATAGTATGCAGGTGTGGACATCAGGATCCCTGGCTCTAGGTTCCAGATCCATAGGTTGCCTTATTCAAATCCCAGCTCTACCATTCACTAGCTGTGTGGCCCTGAGAAAATAACTCAACCTCCCTGTGTCATGGTGTTCTCATGGGGTAGTGATAGTGGGATGGTTGTTATGAGGATAGAAACAATGTGCATAAAGACTCTTAGGATGATGCTCACCACATAGAAAGCAGTAGAGAACATCTGAGTAGCAAAGAACTCTAAATAACAACATTCATTTGGCTGGCGTTTACTATGGCCAGGCCCTTTATGTGCTTTGGCCCACACAATCTTCACACAACCCTGGAAAGGAGGAAGTGCCACCCCATCGCAGTGATGAGACTGAAGCCAGTGAGGTTAAGCTTAGTTTTTTGAAAGTCACTTGGCCAGGAAGTGTCACAGGTAGGATTTGAACTATGGACATGGTAGATCCAGAACCCATGGGCTCTGGCCAGGTCCCTGAACACAGAGGCAGTGTAGAAAAGGGGGTGAGGTGCCTGTGACATGCATCAGGTGTCCAGGAACTGTTGGCCTTCCTTACACTCTGGGAAATATCCGCTGACCCTTCCATACCCACCCCCAGGGTCCTCGGCCTACAGCCCCCCGGACGCCTTCAAGGTTGGCATCCCCATCCGAAACAACTACATGTATGCACGTGTGCGCAAGGCGATACCTGAGCTCTATGCCTTCACCGCCTGCATGTGGCTGCGGTCCAGGTCAGGTGGCACAGGCCAGGGCACGCCCTTCTCTTACTCGGTGCCAGGGCAGGCCAACGAGATCGTGCTGCTGGAGGCAGGCCACGAGCCCATGGAGCTGCTGATCAATGACAAGGTGGGTGCAGCAGGGTTGGCATAGGCTCACATTTCTGGGACTGTCCACACCAAAGGGTCCCGTGTGTGGCCTGGCACTTTCACTTTGTCACTCAGCAGCTGAGGCACACCTTCAGTGCTTGCTGTGTGCCAGGCTGGGTGCTGGGAATATAGAGACAAGCCAGATGTGGGGCAGACTGGGGAAGGCAGACTTGTGTCCAACAAAAGCTGACAGCATTGTTGCCACTGCACAGAGGTCAAGGGACTTCCCAGGCACCTGCTGTAGGTGCAGGTGCCCAGTGCCCTGCTTGTTCTCCTGGACAGAGACCAAGGAAGAAAGGGAGGTGCACAGGCTTCTGGGGAGGACGAGGGAATGCTGGTGGGTGCCTCATCCCAGCACCCCAAGAGCCAGCCCCTTTGCCCCTCCCTACTATGGAGAGAATAGTGTCAGGCCCAGGATGCCAAGTTCAAGTCCTGGTCCTGCACCCCCTGTGTGACTTATTCATTTACTCACTCCATGCCTCAGTTTCCTCATCTGTAAAACAGGAATGATAGTAGTCTTTACCTCTTAGGGCTGGGGTAAGAAATCCTGCCCTTAAGTGCAAGTAGAGGATTCTAGGAAGTTCCTAGCAGTTAGGAATCTTTCTTAGATGTGAGCCATTTTACTCTGTGAGGCACTGTGCTGAGGAACACCTGATCCCCTGATCCTTTCCTACCCTCAGCCTTCCCAGTAGCAGTGAAGGAAGCAGGTGCCTGCACTGGCCCCATTTTACAGGTGGAGAAGAGAGGCTCAGAGAGAGGCAGTGCTCCCTGGACACATAGCAGGTGATGGACTGAGGGTGTGTTCAGGGTCTGGACTCCAGAAAACATGTCCCAACCCCTTCTACTTCCTCACACCCAGGCCTCCCACTCTCTCAGCCCTCCCCTGGCCAGGCTGTCAGGCAGGCCAAGGACAAGCCTGGAGGGGAGAAGAGGAGAAGAGTTGGCAGCAGTGTAGAGATTGAAGGAGAAAGAAGGAAAGCATTTCATTGCCCTCTTCTTTCCCAAAGTTCCTCCCCTGCCTGCCACGGTGTTTTGGTCTTGCAGGCATGATGCTCCTGGGAGCCCCTGAGACACTTTCCATGAGTGGGGAGAGGAGGCATGAGCCAAGGAACAATAAATTTTTCCTGTGGCCCATAAGCTCTAACACTGTGGCAGATGAACACCATCCACAGCCTGCGTCCTGCTCCTGTCACCACCACCACCCTACCATCCCCTGGTTGCTGTCCTTTGTCCTAGGCCTGCTCAAGAGACAGTCCTCCATGAGAAGGATTTCAGCACCCTGGACAGAGCACTGCAAAGGCTGCCCGCTGATCTTGCTGGTCTAGCCGTGGAGTGGCTAGATTCTGATGTGCTGGGTAGTTCTGTGTCCTGTCCACTTCCTCTCAGTCTTCACACCTCCTGGGCCTCCCTGGTAGTTCTAAACTGTTTCATCTGACAGTGTCATCCCCGATGTCCTTCCTCCTGTTCAGGTGTAGTTCAGTGAAAGGCCAGGACCAGACCCGGACTCTGATTCCAAAACAGGCTCTGCACCAAGGAAGTCTAGGAGAATGCTTGTTAAATCGTGATCTCAGAGAATGTATGAGATAAAGAAGCCCTTGGAGAGCACCCAATGCACAACCAGTGAATTTTTTTCATCTTAAAGGCCAGCTCCAATCCATTAGCATAAGCTTCTGGAGTACTGTGATGAGAAAGAGCTTGGACTGAGTTAGGCTCGGTGTTGATTGGTCATGTCTGCCTTGGGTGGAGAAATAGGTGGTGGCTGCCTATATGCCATCCCTTGTCTGAGCCCTGCATTTTACTGATGGGGAAACTGAGGACTAGAGAAAGAAAAACAGCCTCTCCCAAATTCACACAGGAGGTTGATGGAAGAACCAAGCCCAGAGACCGGTGCTCTTGAGCTCTGTCTGAGGCCCATTGCGTTGTTGCAGCTTCCTGAGCCCCACGTGTGTGCTGGGATCTAAGGATCAGTGCAGACACTGCTGCCACCCTCAGGCCCTTTCATGCCTGGAGAACTGGACAGTTCCAGTGCCCTAGGGAAGCTGCTCGGGTAGGCTGCGAGGGAAGCAGAACAAGGGGTCAGGGAAGAACTGGTTGGAGGAAAGGAGAGTCAGGACTCGTGGCAGTCCTTGAGCACAAGCTCCCCATCCTCCCAATCCCCTGCTCCAGCCTCAGGCCTGTGACCCCTTTGACATGGGGTTTGGGCACTTTGTCCAGGTAGCCCAGTTGCCAATGACCCTGAAGGACAATAGCTGGCACCACATCTGCATCATCTGGACCACGAGGGATGGCCTGTGGTCTGCCTACCAGGATGGAGAGCTGCGGGGCTCTGGGGAGAATCTAGCAGCCTGGCACCCCATCAAGCCTCATGGAATCCTTATTCTGGGACAGGAGCAGGTAAGGCTCAGACCAATGTTGACTGAAGGGCCATGAGCTTATCTTGGCCTGGCAGGGAGCATAAGGATAAAGGGATTACAGGGGCAGAACCGGAAGACACTAGGGTGACCCTAAGTCTGACCCACCATTCAGCAGATGGGCACACTGAGGGTCAGAGAGAGCACAGACCTGGCAAAAGGGCTTGGGGGTGGAGTTAGAACCTGGGGGCAGGCAAGAAGCTTGACAGTGAGGCCAGTGAGGGGAGAATTGAACCTTGGAGGTGAAGCTAGAACCTGGGGGTGGAGCTAGAACCTGGGGTGGGGCTAGAACCTGGGGGTGGGGCTAGAATCTTGTGGGTGGGATTAAAACTTTGAGGGCAGGGCTAGAACCTAGGGTGATACTCGAACTGAATGTGGAGCGAGAGCCCTGGCAGAGCTGGAGTCTGGCAGGGGCAGGGCTTTGGCAGCGACAGGCCCCTGAGGCTGTCTGTTGTCTGCTCTGCTTCCTCACTCCTTGTCTCTCCTTTCTCTCCTGCTCTTGTTACAGGATACCCTGGGAGGCCGATTTGATGCCACCCAGGCCTTTGTTGGTGACATTGCCCAGTTTAATCTGTGGGACCATGTGCTGACGCCTGCCCAGGTGCTGGGCCTTGCCAACTGTACTGCACCACTGCTGGGCAATGTCCTCCCCTGGGAAGACAAGCTGGTGGAGACCTTCGGGGGTGCCAAAAAGGCCACCTTTGATGTCTGCAAGGGGAGGACCAAGGCCTGAGGCCACCTCATCCAGGGCCCCTCCCATGCCTGCCACTTTGGGGATCTTAAGCGGGCTGCTCCCCCTCAGTCTGTCCACCTGCTGTCTCCTTCCTCCCCACCCACTCCTGACCAGGCCTCTCCTTTCCCCTCCCCTGTAACCACTCCTTCAGAGCCCCCTGCCCTGCGATGGGGTCACCTGGGAGGGAAGGAGCATCTCAGCCTGGGCTGATCCTGGCTCTGGCCCTCCTGGGAGAGCTCATGGGAGAACTCTCTGCCCCACCCTGCCCTGGCCTGTCTGTCACTCTGATGCCCCTGATCCCAACAGCACCCCCACTAGGTTGCTGTGGGGTGGCCCCCATGCTGCAGGCCTAACCCTGTCCTCTCCAGGGCCTCAGCAGGCTGGAGAAGGGGACAACAGAGATTCAGGAGATCAGACCCTCCCTCCTTTACCTTCCTGCCAGTGCCCATCGGGGAGCCCCCACCCTTAGCCCCCTCCTCATTGCTTTTGTGTATGGTGGTTTGAATGTTGGTTCCATGCCTGACTCAGCACCCTCTCAGTTTACAGGATGCTCCCTTCCCAGCTCCAGCCCAGAGGGCTGAGGGGCTAAGACCCCACAAAGCCAAAGGGCTGCAGTAACCCTGTGTGCCCCGGAAGCTGTGTCCACTGCCACAGTCATGCCTCCCACTCCATGCCCAGGGCAGGTCCAGGACCCCTACAGCCTGAGCCAGAGAAGCTTCAGGCAGATACAGCCACCAAGGTAACATCACTGCTGGGAGAGCCACATTACCAAGCCACGCAGCCTCCTACAGGTGCCAGCCC
This sequence comes from Octodon degus, assembly GCF_000260255.1. Classification (NCBI taxonomy): domain Eukaryota; kingdom Metazoa; phylum Chordata; class Mammalia; order Rodentia; family Octodontidae; genus Octodon; species Octodon degus. The sequence goes on along the minus strand of NW_004524640.1, from coordinate 10,702,376 downwards.
TCCCGGGGCCTGGCCATCCCCCTGTCCTGATCACTTCCAGAACTGATATGAGATGACCCACCATCCTGGACACACAGAGCAGGCCATCCCAGAGACCCAGGAGCTGGCAGGGGTGGGTCCTGGGGTGGGGCTGGGTTAGGTCAGCAGCTGCTCCAAGGTCAGTGTCAAGGGCAAGGGTTCAGGCCAAGCAGGTTCACATGTGGTCTAAAAGACATCAGCCCTCTCTCTGGGTCTCCCCTCCCCCACCTGGCATCCAGCCTGACTTGCATTGTCTCAAAGGGCTGCTTGGCTTTCTGGTTCCTATCCTTGAGCCTGTCATTACCAGAGCCTCCACAAGAGAAGAATATCAGAGTCTGAGAAAGACCATCCACTCTGACCTCTTGCTTTATGACAGATGGAGAAGAGCTCAGAGAGGGCAAGAGACCTGTACAGAGACAGAGAGCAAAAGGGCCAGAGCTACAACCCAAGACTTCAGTGTTCTTCCCTCCATTCCATCCCCTGGAACATTGTTTATGCAAAACATGGACACTTTGGTACCAGGAGGTGAGAGGAGGAGGGAGTGATCCCTGGCACTGTGGCAGAAGGGACAGCTGAGGATGTAGGTCTCCCTCCCCCCGCAAGTCCCTCCAAAGCATCTAAGCAGTGACAAGCTACTTGACTCAAATGGCACTGGTGCCCTCTCTTGCCCCCCTTTCTGTTCCTGCCTTGGCTCCCCATGGCCACTCAGCCTGAGATGTGCTGGGGCCCAGTGCCGGGGACGCATGTCCAGAGTGTGCTGCCTCCGGCCTCCAGATCCTTGTTTCCATTTCGAGAATGCAGACTGATAGCTCAGCACCTCCAGTTCAACTCCCCCTGGAAGCCAGAGCCATGGTGGCTTCAGCCTGGACCTGCTGAGATCAGGTTGTCCTGGCAACAGCCAATGACATCAGCCCAACTGCTGGGTCAAGAGTCTCATCGTCACGCCACAAGCCGCTGCTGGGGTGGTGGTGCAATTGCTGGGGTGGTGGTGCAATTGCTGGGGTGGTGGTGCAATTGCTGGGGTGGTGGTGCAATTCGGCGCTCAGATTTCGGGGACACTGAGCTTGACCAGCCTTTGCAATTGTTTCGGAGAAGTAGCTTTCATGGAGACCTTGAGAGGATGGCTCTTAGGAGGAGGGGACAGGACTTGCTTGGTCACTTGAACCCGTCCAGACTTGTGTGTCATCGCAGATCTTTTATGCTTTGTCACACAATGATGAGACGTCTGACATCTGAGCCTCGGTCCTGTGCTAAGTCACCCTGGTTGGCCCTCAGGAGGAAATGTAACAAACTTGGGGTGTCAGGATGTGGATCCCTAAGGAAGGGCCTAGTTCCCCACTTCCACAGTCCCCATCCCTCCCAAGCTGTGAGTTGTTCTAGGGACATTTACCAAGCACCTACTGTTTGGAGCCATTTGAGGAACTTGAGCTGATCCCAGGGAGCCAGACGGAAGAAGGAAAGGCAGAGCTGTGGCTGGCCCTTGGTTGCATCCCTGAGCTGCCCTGGCTCTGAGGATGACAGAGGTCCTGCTTGTTAGTCCTCCCTGAGCAGTGGGCACTTCCCAGGACTCCTGGTTTGCCCCAGTGCAGCTGTGCGTCAGGACTGTGCTGAGCCCCAAGATACAAGGGATGAAGCTGGAGCAACCAGAGGCGAAGCCCAGTGACATCAAGTGGCCTGGGGATGGGGAGGTGCGGTGTCACCTAGAGCTGGTCCAAGACCTTAGCCCCCAGCCCAGCCCCAGGGGACAAGAGCTCCCTAACCCTGCCATGCAGGATTTGGTGCATTGCTCCCAATGAATTGAGGAGCATTCAGAGTGACAGAGGGAACCTAGGTGCAGGATGGGTGGGCCCAGGGCCAGAGGAGTCTCCACCTCCCTGGAAACACATCCCATGTCCCACCTGCCTGCTCCTGGGCTCAGCCTCAGCCTTCTCTAAGGGGCTGCGGTGTCCAGGAGAGCTGGGGGAGGCAGGATGTCTGTCTCCTGGTGTCCCAGGCAGGGACGGGGAGCTTCTGCTCCTCGGGCAGGTGCTTCACAGCTGATCTCTGCCAGATTTTCCCACCTTGTGGCATGCAGTGCCCCCCGCCTCCAAAGCCACGGTCATACATGGCCTAAGAGCACAGATTTAGGAAGGACATCCACTCAGAGGGCACACCCTCCTGTGCTTTGCAGGCAGCTGAGGCCTGAAGAGGGCTCGGGAGGTCACCCCACTGAACTTGGCCACCCTGAACCCAGCTTTCTGACCTTACAGGACACAGTAAGGTCACCCCCAAGAACTAGGTCCCTCCTATGTGTCCTAGAGGTGGGAGCCCTCTTCACCCCTTTATTCCAGCTGCCTGCCACTCAGGGGCCTCCTCCCCGCCCCCTGACCTGGCTGAGTGGGGAAGGGGTTCTCATGGCCCAGGTGAGCAGCCAGCGCATGTCAAGTCACCCCCACTGTGAAATCAGTGCCCCACCCCCATCCTCCCTGGCTGCCCCTCTCCCTTCCTCTTTTGTACATAATGTGACATGAGATACACCGTGTGTGTACGTGTGTGTGAGTGTGTGTGTGGCCTATGTCATGGTTTTTGTTACCTTTTTGTTTTTGTAAATTTCAGTGTTCAAAATAAACATGCAGTTTACTCAAAGGCTCTTTTTTAGCAGGGAAAGGGACCCTAAGAGGACTGGACATGGCAGTGCCTGTCTGCTCCAAAGCCTCATCTACCCCAAAGAGGCCTCTCAAACTGCCCAGTTCTGCCGGGTCCAGGGCTCAGATGTACGCAGGTGACAAGGAACACAAGTCCCACATGGAAAGTGGCCCAGTTCTGATCACTGGCCTCGTTCCGAACACCCCTTTCCCACCTTGTGGCCCAGTTCTGGGATCTGGGTTCCGCCTTTGTGCCTAGGACCCAGTCTATTTGAGTCACTTGCCTGGCCCTCCAGAGTGTTGCACCCCTTGGGGTCCTGGAGAAACGGGGTGGGGAGAGGGAAGGGCCCAGGATTTTAGCCCCTGGACTACAGCCTTCCTGGACTCCCCTAGACTAGACCCACACACACCAGCAATGGGGTCCCCGCCCCAGCCAGGTGCTTAGCACCCTCCCCACCCCTGTGGGGGCCTCTGTCTAGCCCCAGGGCCCCCCTGCCCACTTAGAGACATTTTCCCAATATCATTAGTGTTCTTGGCCAGACCTTGTCCTTATATAGCTCAAAAAAGTTAGAGGACCATGCAGGGGTCGGGAGGGGGGCACACCAGCAGGACGGAGTTTCCCGGCCTTTGCTCAAGCTTTCAAGAAGACTGAATTTAGCCCTGGAGGACCAGGAGGAGGCAGAAAGGGGTCCATCAAACAGAAAAGCCACATCTGAAGAGTGCTACGGTACCTGGAAAATCCGTGTGCTTTTTTTTTTTTTTTTTTTTTTGGTCCTACTCCAGAATGAATCCAGATTTGTTTTAAAATTAAAATGTTTTTAATGACTGCCCACGGAGACACACTTTGAGCACTGAGTGGTAGGCAGGCACACCTTGTTTATCCTCTCCTGCGCTGACTCACTTGCCAACAACTTCTCTCCCTCTGTCCCCCTGAGCTGGAGCAGCCAACCCTGGGGAAATCCTGCCTCCACCTGCAGCGTACCAGCACCTGATGGCACGTGGGAAAGCAGGGGCTCTGAAGCAGCTGACTCTCATTTGAAATTCACGGCCTGAGAGCCCAGGACGTGGCCCTGCCAGCTCTGCGGTCCTCATACACCTTCCTTGCTTGCAGCCTTGCTCCCCACATGCTGCTTCATGTCCTCTCCATCCTTAAATCTGCAGCCCTCCACCCCCAGCTCTGCATATGATGGGGTGATGCACCTACCTCCTAATTCTTTTCTTTTTTCTTTCTTTCTCCCTGCATCCTCCAAGACCATCTCACTGAGAAACATCTCAAGTCTTATTTATTTATTTATTTATTTTAAGACAGGAGTTTGCTAAGTTGCATCTGCTGGGGGTAAAATCTGGGGTCCTTCTGCCTCAGCCTCCCAGAGTACCAGGATGACAGGTGCGCAGTCCATGCCAGCTCTCCTAGTTTGTTGTCACCTCATCAAGTCTGCCCATTAATCTTCACTGCCCTGCATTTTTCACTTCTTCCTGTCACCTTGAATGAGCAGTACCTGCCCCTTCCACTTGGACAACGCCTCCCGAGTTACAACTCCTCTTGGTCTTCTTGGTTATTGCAGGGGGCACTCGGCTTGCCCACCTGTGTCTCCTCCTCACAACCCCTACTAAGAGACAGACAATACCCATATCTCTCCCCCAGGTCTTTGCTCCTTGGTCTTGTTTTTTTGGGTTTTTTTTTTTCTTGGGGGGTGGGGGGCTTGAACTTGGGATCTTGTGCTTGTCAGGCAGGCACTTATGCTGCTGAGCTATATCCCAAGCTCTTTGCTCCTTTCTGTGCAAAACTTCTCAAGAAGCCATTGTGTTATGGCCTGCAGGACCACGCTCCACTTTGAGCATTCACTAGAAGGATTCACAAAACTCAGAAGAGCTGTTAAATTCAGTTCTGGTTGGTTTGACCAAAAGGGCACAGGTGAAAATCTGCCAAGGAGGAGACACAGGGTGGGGCTCAGGGGAGACCAGGAGCAGGCGGGCTTGGCCACCCTCTGCTAGAGTCGTAGGGCCTGCGCTTCCTTCTTGCAGCAGTCATGTGTGGAGAATGTCACCAGGAGGCTCCCAGAACTATGATGGTCAGGGCTTGCGCTGGGGTCCACCATGTGCCAAGGAGCACCCTCCTGACTGGCTTTCGCTGCTCAGTCTTCTGTGCCAGAGTCAGATGTGACAAGTGATCTGTGCAGAGTAGAAACAAACATTTGCCATCAAGGACTTCACTGGCATGAGTCACCTGGGGTGGCCCTGTCATCAGGCATAAGGTCTGGAGGCTATGGAGCACCTCCCAGGTGCTGGCCACGGCCCTGTCCTCACTTTTTTTTTATGTTTCTTTTTTCTTTTCTTTTTTTTTCCATTAATTTTATTGAGAAGCAAATAGCAAAGAGACAGTTTCAAAACCAATTAGTAGGACAGTTTCTTTCTCTTTTCTTTTTTTTTTTTTTTTTTTTTTTTTGGCAGAACTGGGGATTGAACTCAGGCCCTTATGCTTGCCAGGCAAGCACTTATTCTACTGAGCTATCTCCCCAGCTTCAATAATTAATACATTGCCTGTCCTCACTTTGAGCAACCCGAGTCTGCTGTTTTCACTCAACATGGCCCGCTGGGTCCTTTGTCTCTGTCACCACCTCTTGCTTCTCTCACTCCCACCTTGGCCGGTCTCACCTGCTCCACCTGCCCTGCCCATGTCACTCATGTCCCGGCAGAGAAGGGCCTCCAGGTTACAAAATCCAAGGGTCAGGTAGCGTGATTTCTGGGCCCACCCCGAGAGTGCCTAAGGCAACAGGTCTGGCGCAGGGCCTGATGTCCTTCATCTCTAATAAGTGCCTGGGTGCTGTGACTACCCGTGTCCTGCCACGCTTGGGCACCATGGCTCCACTTCACCACCTCTGTCTTGACTTCCCTCTGGTCCCTCCTCACCCACCGACTTCTAAGTGCTTCACCACCCCAGGATGCAGCCTCGGGCTTCTAATCCTTCCTCCACTCAGTTCATCCCAAATCAAACCCGGGCCCATGACTTTAACTGTCACCTGATGGCTTTCAACACTAGGACTCTTCAGAGCGTCAGGGTCCACACCTTCTATCCCAGTGCACTGGGAGTATGAGGCAGGATGATTGCAAGTTTGAGCCCAGCCTGGGCAATTTAACAAGACTCTGTTTCAAAATTAAAGAAAAAATAGTGCTTGCTTTGGCAGCACATAATTAAAACTGGAATGATACAGAGATTAACATGAGCCCTGAGCAAGGGTAACAGACAAACTTGGGGGGGGGGGTCCATACCTTCCCATGAGGCCATAATGTTAAGCAAAATAAATCAGACAGCAGGTTTAAATATTGCATGGCTTCTCTTCTATGGGAATAAATGAAGAATAAAATAAAAGAGAGGTAACAGGGAGTAGGGAGGTAGAACACTGTCAGATGGGAAGGGGGCCAGGGGGAGACATGGGAAGGGGAGGGATGAAGAATTAAGAGGTGTTTGCATACACTCCAGCTCCCCACAAGACAGGTGGACATTCTATACCACAAACATGGACTAATAAAAAATAAAAACTGAAATTTAAAAATTAAAATGAAACAAATAAAAAGGGTTGGGGGTATAGCTCAGCATGAAGGCCCCTGGGCTCAATTCCCAGCATTGCTAAAAAAGAAAGAAAGAAAGAAAGAAAGAAAGAAAGAAAGAAAGAAAGAAAGAAAGAAAGAAAAAGACTCCCGTCTGGGCCTTTCCCCAGACGCCACACTTGCATCCGGGTTACCTAAGAAAGTCTCAAAAGCCACAGATCCAAACCTAAACTCCTGATGCCCCACAACCCCTGCCCCAGCCTTCCCGTCTCAATTTCCAGGGCCCCAGGCGCCCTTTTGCCCAATGCTCAACCCCTCACCTGCCGACGGCGGCCCGCCCACGCGGGACCTCATCCAGTCCTGCCCTGCGGGCCTCACGCACGGTCTGCGTCTTCTCTCCCTCGTGCTGCTGAAGGGCTGCTCTGACTGCCCATTCTCCTCGCCATACCCAGAGTGATCATGCTGCACCCAGAACCCTCACAGGTCTGCACTAGGAAATCCAGATCTTTCCCCTTGGACTCCAGCCCTGCCCGCTGGGATCCCAGGCAGTGGCTCTCTCCTTTCTTGCGCACTCAGGGACATGGCGGCCCTCTTCCTGTGCCAGGTTCAGGGGACCCATGCGTGCTGCTGCCTCGGCCTGGAACCTTCCTTCCCTTGTTCACAGCCTTGCTTCTTAACCTCCAGGTCTCGCTTGTGAGGCAGTAATTGCAGAAAGTTTGCTGCCCACCTGGCCCCAAGCCACTGCCTCCGCCCTCTTGCTGTAGGACCTTTGTACAGAGACTGGCGCCCAGGCCTCCGCCGAGGAAGCTGCTTTATTCACTTCAACACTCACTCGGAGGATGCATATCCAGAAGCTGAGTGCTCAAAGAATGTAGAGTAGTCACACCCTTTTCTACAATTGTTCTGTCTTTGTGTTCCTTACCGAGAACATACACTGATGTGCTACAGTCTGATTGGCTAGACTGTAGCACCAAATCTCAAGGCTGGGAAGCGAAAACACTGCGGTTTACTCTCATCTGACTCCCAAACAAACAAGCTGTGTTACTCAACTTCTTACCTCGGTAATAAAATGCCTGATAAAATCAACTTATGAAGAGAAGGGGTTAGCCAGGATTTGTGGTACCCATCTGCAGTCCCAGCACTCTGGGATGCTGAAGCAGGAGGATAACAAGTTCAAGGGATTGGGCAAAGTAGTGAGAACCCGTCTCAAAAGAAATAAAGTGGGAACGGGGAGATGGCTTAGTAGAATAAGTGCTTGCCTGTCAAGCGCAAAGGCCTGAATTCAATACCCTGTACCAAAAAAAAAAAAA
>NW_004524640.1:10688527-10694725 GCF_000260255.1 Octodon degus | reverse complement strand
AGAAAAACGGACTAAACGCCTGCTTAGGCAAGCACAGGGACTGATGTTAGATCCCTGGCACCGGCCAGGGAGATAGCTCAGTTCAATAAGTGCTTGCCTGGCAAGTGCAAGAGCCTGAGTTCAATCCCCAGCTCCACAAAAAGAAAAAAAAATCCTGGCACCACATGAGTGCCAGCTCTGCCTCCGGGCTGCTGAACCTGCCACAGAGTCCAGGTATGGTGGTGCACGCCTGTAATCTCAGCGCTGGAGAGGCTGAAACAGGAGTATCAGTATGAGTTTGAGCTGCACAGTGAGGCCAGGAGGAGAAGGAGAAGGAAAAGGAGGAGAAGGAAGAGGAGGAGGGAGGAGAAGGAGGGAGGAGGAGGAGGACTATAGCAGTTGTAGTGCAGAGCTGCATTGTTTAGGGCCTGTGGGGAGAGCACATGTCAGAGAAAACCTATGCACCTCAAGTCCAAGAAGCAAAGAGGAAGAGGCAGGGCCCCGTAGTCCCCTCCTAGACCATCCTCCTAGGGTCACAGGCACCTCCCATCCGGCCCCAGCTACCAAAGCTTTCGCCCCCTCCAACAGTACCAAATTAGGGACCAAGTCTCTGTCTAACACATGGGTCTTGGAGGAGTATCCAATTTCCAAACTACAGCATCCACAAGCACTGCATGGGGAGCCTGTGAGCTGGGATCTCCTTCCCTAAGTACCAAAATACAAGGCTGACACCTCTGCAGGCCTCTGCTGCAGACCAACTTCCCTCGAAGACCAGCTAGGAAAACTGCAACATACATGAGTCATCCAGGGAAGGCATTAGAGGGAAACAGAGGCAGGCCAAATGGCAGGGGCAAAGATCCCAGAGAGAAGAGACAGCAGAAAAGGGAGCCTGAGCCCAGACCAGCTGCCCATTTACACAGGGTAGCTGGGGACAGCAGTGGCCAATGTGACAAGAAAAAAGATGGCAAATCCCACAAAAAACTGGAGTTTAGGATGAGAGGGCACTCTACAATTGACACAGGCTTACAGGGGATCTCAAAGGTTAACCTCTGGGAAATATTCCAGCCTCCCATCACCACTACCACAGGAGAACACCCGCTTCTGATCCTCTTATTCACTGCCTGAGTCAGTGCCAAGCACTTCACCAACGGCTGGCTGAAAGCAAAAGTAAATTCTTTCTGCGGGAAGAAACATCACCATCTATACTCTCACTCTGTGTTTTTGTTATCCAAGGTTTGGCATTCCGTGGCAATTTCTTGCCAGACATATCTGGAAACAAAACTGAGTGGAAGAGAATCTAAAGAAGAGGAGAAGCAAAATGGAAAGGTCAATAGACCTACATGTAGAATAAAACTGCATAGAACCAAACACACAAGCATGCACATACACACTTGTGCACATCTATGCACTACTGCAGGTTAATCAAGGGAAATCTGAACAGGACTGAATCTGCATCACAGTCCTGGGGGTGCTGAAGGTTGGTTTTTCTGTAGCCTAGTGTTATAATCCAGAGAAACTGAGGAACACGTGGGATCTCTTGGTGCAATGTCTTACACTTGAATGGGAACCTACAGTTGCCTCAAAAGGGAAATTTTAACTTAATAAAGAACAATAGGACAACTATTGTAAGACAACCCTATGCCACACAACAAATACTGTGAAATTCATATTATTTTGTTTAATGAAATTCTGTATCATTTGGAATTTTTTTCTGTTTTAATACTATTTTGTAATCTCTTTTTAAAAATTAGGCTTAGGACTGGCCAAATAGTTCAGTGAATTAAAGCCCCTGCAAGCAGGAGCAGGGGCCAGGCATTCAATCCCTGGGCCTGCTGTGCCAGCCCTACCCCCAGGGCGTGCTGAGATGGCAATTGAGACTGGGCGTGATGGCGCACACCTGTAATTCCAGCTCTTGGGAGGCTGTAGACAGGCAGATCACTACCAGCCCAATCTAGTAGTGAGGCCCTGAACACCCTATAGACCCTTCCCTAAAATACAAAAAAGAAAGAAGGAAAGAAAGAAAGAAAGAAAGAAAGAAAGAAAGAAAGAAATTAGGTTTAATTTTTTAAAATTTATTTATTTATTTATTCACAGTCTTGCCATGCAACTGAGACTCGTAGTGAGCCTCCTGTCTCAGCCTCCCCAGCACTGGAATTACAGGCCTGCACTACCACAGCTGGTTTCAGTGGCCAGCATGGTGTGCCCGGGGTTGCGGGGCTGGCACGGCATGCGGTATCAGGTATCAAACCCAGGTCCTTGCACTTGCCATGCAGGTACTTAGACTGCTGAGCTATCTCCCCAGCCCTAGTTTGTACTCTTTCAATAATTTTTAAAAATTCTCAAAAGAACAATAGGAGAAAGCCAAATAGTGGACTTATAAGATAGACTTAAAAATAATTATTTAGTCTACCATATTTAGGACACTACATAACAGATGGGCGAATTTCAAAGGAATTGTAAGCTACAACAAAGGATCAAATGGGAATTCCAGGACTGAAGAAATGCATTCACTGAATTTGTGAAGTTAACAAATAGCCTTAGCAACAGACTAGACACAGCTGAAAGAGATCCAAAGAAATGATCCAGAACAAAGCCTGAAAGAAAAGAAAGGAAACTAAAAAGAGAAAGAGTTGTTGGTTAATACAGGGCACAGGGTAAAGGTCTAATGGAGAAGGATTACACTTGTAATCCCAACTCCTCAAGAGGCTGAGACAGGATTGAAAGTTCGAGCCGAAGCCTGGGCAATTCAGTAAGACCCGCCCTCAAAATTAAAAGCAATGGGCTGGTGAGATGGCTCAGTGGTCTAAAGCACCTACTTAGAACAAGCTTAGCAAAGCACAGGGACCGCGGTTCAATTCCCCAGCACCACATGCCGGCCAGCCCCACCTACTGGTGGGCGGAGCTGGCCACACACACACACACATAAATAAATAAATAAATTTTTAAAAAATACACAATGGATAAAGTCTTAAAAAATTAAAAGCAATAATAAAATTAAAGACGGGATGTAGCTGAGCGGCAGAGTGATTGCCCAGCACTTGCAAGTCCCGAGGTTCAATCCTCAGTATCGAAAACAAGCTCCCCCAAAAAGAATTTATAATTAATAAAGTGCAACTGTGAAAGAAAACAAATAGTAAAAATAATTCAAAAGAAGGCCAAGTTGGGTGTAGTAGTACATGTCTGTAAACCGAGCACTCACTCTAGGAGGCTGAGCGGGGAGGGTTACAAGTTTGGGTCCAACCCTTGCAACCTAGTTATTTAACAAGATCCTGTATTCTGAGTGAGGTGGGGGAGGGAAGATAGAGACAGAGAGATGGAAAGAGACAGACAGAGAGAGAGAGAGAGAGACAGAGACAGAGACAGAGAGACAGACAGAGAGACAGAGACAGAGAGACAGAGACAGACAAGACACACGGGGGAGTGCGGAGAGAAAGGGAGAGAGACAGAGAGCGTGCATTGCGGATATAGCTCATGTGAAGGCCCTGAGTTCAAGCCCCAATACCAAAGAAGGAGGAAGAGGAGGCCAAAAAGTGAGAGAAAAACTACCATAGAAAGTCAGGAACAGGGGCTGGGGAGATGGCTCAGTAGAATAAGTACTTCCCTGGCAAACGCAAGAGCCTGAATTCAAACCCCAGTTCTGAAAAAAAAAAAAGAAAGAAAGAAAGAAAGAAAGAAAAAAAGAAAGAAAAGAAAGTGAGGAACAAGTAGAAAATAGTCAATTAGCAGATCTAAACCTATTTTGTTTAATAGTAAGAAGAATTTATTGGCTGGGGAGGTAGCTCACTAGAATAAGTGCCTGCCTGGCAAGCACAGGATCCTGAGTTCAATCCCCAATACCACAAAAAAAAAAAAAAAAAAAAGAATTTATTGAGAGAAAGTAAGTTTCTGTCTAAGAGACACAGAAGGGGGCCTAGGAAGTATGTTCCTTGCCTCCTAAATCTGATTTGAATACCCATAAATAAGTACTGTGAGTATATCAAGATAAATGTCTCAGGTAATAGATAAATATTATCAAACTAGATTGAGGAGAATTTTACAGAAAAGCTGAAATTAGAAAGATAGAAAAGCATACCATGCAAATTCCAATTCAAATAAAGTTGGTATAGCGATGCTTCATTCAAAGTAGACTTTAACATAAAATAGCATTGCAAGAGATGAAAAGGAACATTTCCCTTTATTCAAGATAGGAAGTAAACTCATTGTACACTTCTTCGCTTCCTTTTTCAAATAGGCCAGCACCTCAATGCATTTTTAAATTTCCTTTAAAAAAAAAAAGTATCCATCTACATCTGTTTACTTTTTATTATCACAAGTCTTCAATATATGGCAAGCAATTCCATTCCTCGTGGGGAGCTGGTACAGGTACATGGTGGATCTTTCCTTCCCTCCTTCCCTCCTGCCCTCCCCCTCTGCTCTAGCCCATCCTGCACCTCAAAAGGGACACATTTCATGATGAAGAAGAGTCAATCTCTTTAGAAGATATAATAATTATAAACATGGGGCCAACAAGATAGCTCAGCAGACTAAAGCACCTGCTTAGGCAAGTGTAGAGACCACAGTTGGATCCCCGGCACCACCTGCTATGCCAGTCCCACCCCTAGGGTAGGCTGAGCTGGCCATAAAAAAAGAAATTATAAACATGCATCCACATAACTTCATGACATATAAGGTAAAAATTGACAGAGCCGAAAGGAAAAATTCTTAAATAAAAAAATCATAGTGAATTTTCTTTTTGGTTTTTTTTTTTTAAGTTCTAGCTCTCTGTTTCTTTTTTTATTATTATTTAACATTTATTTAGTGTGTGTGTGTGTGTGTGTGTGTGTGTGTGTGGCCAGCTCAGCGCACCAGGGGGCAGGGCTGGCTGGCATGTGGTGCTGGGGGATCGAACCGCGGTCCCTGTGTTTTGCCAAGCTTTTTCCAAGTAGGTGCTTTAGACCACTGAGCCATCTCTCCAGCCCTCCTTTTGGTTTTTAAGATAAAAGTCTCACTACATAGTTCAGGCTGGGCTTGAACTTTCTATATAGTCCAGGCTGACCTTGAACTTGTGGTGATTCTCCTACCTCAGCCTCTGGAGTGCTGGGATTATGGGTATATACCACCATCCTCAACCACAGTGAGATATTTTTACACTCCTTTCTTAAGAACCTAAGAATCTGACAAACATTTAAGTATGGGTAGAGAAAATATGAACAAAATAATTAACAAATTTGACCTGCCAGCAACTATAGAATAGATATTGGGGTTTTTTTGTTTTGTTTTGTTTTTGTATTTAGTATAAGGTCTATAGGGGTTCTCTAGGCAGATCAGACTCCTAGTGATTCTCCTGTTGTCAGCCTCCCAAGTGCTGGGATTATAGGCATGTACTACCACACCCAATCTCAACTGCAGTCTCAGTGCGCCCCAGGGGCAGGGCCGGCACAGCACACCAGGGAACAAAACAGGTCACTGTGCTCTGCCTAAGCAGGCACTTTAGTCCACTAAGCTATCTGGCTGGCCCTTAGATATTTTTTTCATTACTCATAAAGATGTACTGACTATGGTAGATCAAAGTAATGCCACTCCCTATAATTTGGTCTACATCCTACTCCTCGATGCCCAGAAATATGTCACACAGCAAAGGGAAATAAGGCTGAGGGTGGAATTGAGGCCACTAATTAGATGATCATGAGATAAGAAGATGATCTGGGATTATCCTGGTGTAATCTTGGGGTGCTTAGATCTGGAAGAGAAGAACAGCGTCAGTGGAGAAAGCACAAAAGTCAACCATGCGCTGCTGGCTTTAAGGATGGCAGAGTACATGAGACAAGGGATTCTGGAAGCTTCTAGAGGCTGGGAAAGGAAAGGACATAGTCCCCGGAGCCTCAGAAAGAAATACAGCTCTGGGGATGCCCCTGATGTTAGCCTAGGGAGACCCTTTTCAGAGTTCTGACCTCTAGAACTATCCAGTGTTAAATCTGTACTGTTGTAAGCCAGTAAATTGATCAGTTTGTTCTGACACCAATAGGAAACGAATTCACTATGCGTTTGGGTTAAAAAGCGAGTTTCAGCACATCCTAGATAATGGAAGCGTACTGAAGATGAATCTAGAAATGAGACATAAAAAAGGAAACTAGGTAATTCCTGAATGTTCACAAATAAGCGATACATTTCTAGATAATTCATGGTCAAGCCAGAAATATTTGATTACAAAACAATTTGCACTAAAAGATGATGAAAACA
>NW_004524640.1:10676455-10685252 GCF_000260255.1 Octodon degus | reverse complement strand
ACACTCCCCACCACTGGGACATCTGGACCAAGCATAAAGGGTCCTCCGAGCATCGAACATCGGCTCTCTGTTGGGTCCTGGAGGAGATATGGGATGGAGGGACAAGTAGCACAAGGTCCTTGCCGTGAAGGTATTCACAGGATGAGACAGAATGAAACCACAGGAAACAGAGGAGATGGGCAGTGATAGCAACCTGTTCAGGGCGGGGTGGGGACACAAAGCCCTCTTTCAGCACTGCACGGAAGGACCCAGTGTGTACATGTGTAGGCCAAAAGTTTATGGATTCAGATAACTGAGAGCAGGAAAGAAACGGTGGCAAGAATTTGAGCAGGAAGAACTGGTAAGAAGAGGCAGGGAGGTGAGAAACAGCCTCGGGAAGCAGGGAGCCAGGAAGGTTGGTGTAGAGGGGCTGGAACATCAAGAAGCCCACAGCCACACAAAGAACTTTGAATGCCACATGATGGCATGTGAAAGTCACCTGGCAGGTGACAGGCAACTATGGTGGATGGAAGGAAATGAATGCGGGAGGGGGGGGGGATCTGGGCTTTAGAAAGACCCCACTGATTATGGTCTAGAGGTGGATTAGAAAATGGCAGGCCTGCAGGGGGGCCACTGGGGAGTTGTTGGAGTGACAGAGGAGGATACTGCTGTTGTGCGTAGGCGCAGCAGCCAGGAGGAGCTGTATGGAGAGCTGGTTAGGAGTCAGAACCCACAGGCTATCCCTAGCCTGGAGGTGAGTGATGGTAGTGTTACTCCCTGGTTCCTGGGGAGTGGCCAGTGATGACAGTGTGTGAGATGTGGGATGCCAGGAGAACAGGCTGGAGGGAGAAAATGATTCAGCTTGGAACACACTGCGTTTGAAGGCCTGGCAGGACATCCTGCTGTGATGACCAGGAGCCTTTGGATTTTTGCATCTGAGGAGAAAAACACAGAAGACACTGACGATGGAAACCCCGGGAGTGGATGAGATCCCCAAGGACTGTCTCAAGAAGGCACAGGGGGCATTATTCCCTGGGAATATTCCGGAACACCGGGGGCTTTTCCGGAGCAAACACTCCTCCCAGGACTCTAGTAAGCACCCTCAGGAATGTGGTCGAGGAAAACACTGCTACTGAGGAGGAGGTGACTTAACAAAGCAAGAAATTCAGTCATAGTAAGTAGAAAAGAAGGTCAAGTTAGACACAGAGAGCAAAGAAAGGAGACTAAGAAGGGGGCCAAAATGAAGAGTGGAAATGCAGAAGCACAAGGAGCCCCGATATTAGGATTGAGTGTCCACAGGGGGATTGTGAAAAATCACGTTCCTGTCGCTCATCATTCTGATGCAGGGGGAGCCTGGAACCTGCATTGCAAAACGCTGTCCAGGTGCTGCATCTGGTAAGACGGGTATGGTCAGCAGGCTCAGCCACCAGAGAGCATGGATCCCTTAAGATAAAGACTGCAGTGATGGGGCTAGGGTGGGCTCAGTAGTGCAGTGTTTGCCTAACATGCTTGTAGAAAAAAAAAAAAAAAAAAAAAAAAAAAAAAAAAAAAAAAAAAAAAAAAAAAAAAAAAAAGACGAAAAGGTTCTATCGGGGGCCAGAGTGATGGCTCAGTAGAATAAGCGCTTCCCTGGCAAGCGCAAGGGCAGAGTTCAATCCCCGGTTCCGTCAAAAAGAAAAAGGAAAGGAAAAAGGTTCTATCGAATTTCGCTCCTCAAGAGGTCACTAGTAACCACGAAAGAGAGAATTTTGGTGGCTTTGTGGGAGTGGACGCCAGATTGCAGTAGGCTGCTAAACCAAACACGACGCGAACAAGAGAAGGCAGCAAATGTGGACCCCTGCTGGCAGAAGCCTGGGCAGAGGCGGGAGTGACAGCGTCATCCCCCTCAAAGGCCAACTTCATCTCTTGGAGAAAACTGGTGAAGAGGATTAGGGAAATCTGGCGGCCCTCAGAACGTGCCAGGGAAGCAAGCTGAGAACGGGAGGGGCCTCACATCCTTCACGCTGCCAAATCTCTAAATGAAAACTCACTGAGCCTGCCTCCCGCCTATTCCAGATCCTTAAGCGAGTGATCTTTCCTTACGCCAAATCTGACCCTGTGACGCTTCCAGAAACACGCCAGGCAGTAGCTCTCCCTCATTCTTGCTTCACACGGGGAATCACTGAGTCACTCACAAGCCTTTGGACCAATCACCAGAACCCTGGCAGAGCTGCGCTTCCTGTAGCTGCAGCAATGGGTTTCACTAAGGAGTATCCCACTGACCTCTCGAGCCAACCAATGGAATCTGCTAGCTCATCCCTTCCCTTTCTCTCCAGCTGCGCTGATATTTTTAGGTAATTGTACTCCCGAGAGGAATCAAAGGGAGCCTCTAGACAACAGTATTTTTAAAGTTAGGTGGTGGCACAGCTGTCTCCTAGCGACTAGGTGACCTTGCGGGATGTGGCTGAATGTGGCGTAGTGGAAAGAGCGCACCGGGTTCCTTCTCCAGGGACATTATCTTGATTTTTCCTTTATTTGGTTAACCTCCCTGCGCTTTAGCTCGGATGGGACTGCAGATACTTCTAATCTAAAAAGTATGGTGAGAATCAAGTGAGAAATTAATTGAATTGTAAAGCCTTACATAAGCGCTGGTTACAGTTTTGAGGTCGCAACAAAGTAGAAGCTCGATGCCACGAAACCAACAAATTGCATTTGTTATTTCAAACGACAAAAAACTCCAAGGCAATACTACTTTTTGAAGTTTTTTCTCTCAAAGAACTTCGGTCTGCCCCTGGCTCTTCGGGCATGCTTAAGACGACTATAAGCGAAAGCCCGCCTCCCTAGCCTCTAAGCCACGCCCCTTTCGGCGCAAACGCCTACCTCGTAAGTCCTTTGGACACTGATTGACACCTTTAGTCACCAATAATAAGTAAAATTCTGGTCAACGTCCGGTGAGGGGCAGGACTTCCTTGCTGGTTGCTAAGACACTCTTGTTTGCTTCTTGACAACCCTGGCGGGGGTGCTCTGGCTTCAGCCCCGGCTCCGGCCCCCGCGGGAGCAGGTGAGGCCCCGGGGCGCGGCGGGCAGCCAGGCGGGGAGGGCCGGTCTGGAGGGAGGGCGGGAGGCAGCCCGGCGAGGGTGAGGCCTCGCCCACCGCCGAGGCCCCACCTCAGTCTCCAGTCTGCTGTTCCCGTCCCAGGACCTCCCCCCCACTAACCCTACTTGGGGACTTGCGAGGTGATAGATTCGCCTTTGAGACGGCAGGGCCTCCTCTGCTCCTCGAGGCCCTGTCCAGTTATGTGCCTCCCACATCTTCCCGGATCCGACACCCCCAGTACCTCGCACCCCCACCTTCGCATAGTAAGCCCGCCTCCCGAGACTTGAGTGGCGGTCGCCCTCGCCTCCGCCCCGACCACTTGGCTTAGAGAGTTGGCGAGTACTGGGACATCAGACTGGTTATTTCCCTTTTGGGGCCTCAGTGACCCCTCCTGTAAAGAAGTTGGTTTGGGTGATGTCTAAGGCCTCTTTGATTCTGGCCCTCTAAGGTGTTATTCCTTGACCCAACCATTGGCTTTCCGGAGGATGGATGTGCTCTCCGTGATGGGAATTGTGTGTACCGCAAAGAACCTGGCAAATTAATTTGAATTTCCACTTGCAGGCCTTCACAAGTCTGTAGTCAATAGTTCGTTACTTCCTTTGTCTCTCTCTTCCCCACAGTATCTCCCTCTGGTCAGCTGTCATTTCTCTACTTGACCCTCAGAGCCGAATCTCCAGCTTTGATCTTTTGCCTGTATTTTTTGGGGTGAGGGTAGGAGGCCAGAAGTGACTGATAGAGTGATGTGATCGTGGGCCCTAATGGCTGTCCTCCTGTCCTTGGCAGACACAGTGATTTTCTGCTTCTGACTGAATACCTCCATTTGCACACCTCACCAGCAACTTAAGACTCAGTAGTTCTAAAGTCAAAGTGGCCTGCTTCTCTGCCCATCTGCTCTCCCTGGTTTCCCCTGCCTACATGCTTTCCTTCCTAGGGGTACCACCTAGGTTCAAGTATTCAATGCCTGTCACCTGGGCCTTTACCCTTGCTCCCCAATCGCTGTCTGTACCTTGTCTCTTCTATCAACCCAGTCCACCAGAATATACACTTGCACCAACAACCACCAAGAAAGCTCCACAGACTTCCTATTCCAAACAAACAAACAAAAAAAACAAAAACAAAAAAAAAAAAACTACTTAAGCCTGGGTTTTCCAGTCCTCTTGCATTTCTACAACCCAGACCCAGCCTTTTACCTAGCTTTCTTTGACCTTCCTTGGCCAAATTCTATCCTCCAGCCAAATTGGACTGTTGGACATTCCAAGAAGATGCGTTGAGCTTTCTACCTCGAGAACACTGTGCACCTTCCTATCTGGAATGTTGCCTCGCCTGCCTGCCTGCCTGCCTGCCTGCCTGCCTGCCTGCCTGCCTGGACTCCCACTTATCTTTCAAGGCCTAATTCCATGCTGCTCCTGCCACCAAGCTTCCCTTGATGTCCTCTTCCCCATTCCCTTCCAGAATTCTCTTCCCTCGTGCTCTCCGTCTGACACTTCCCATTTGATGCTAGCTAGCACAGCTCCTGTGTCCTTGTGTTGGGATCCATTTGAACTGTAAGCTCCTTACACAGGGCCTGTTCCTTAGCACAAAGCAGGTGAAAGGCATCATCTCTGAAGTCATAGATATGCGGGATTGAATCCTGCCCAGCTTTGTCAGAGCTGTTTACCTGGAGAATGGAAAGTCACTTTTCTTTTCTCAGCCTGTGTGGACATCATTAAAATAAGGGTAACAGGGCCTGTCTGACAGTCACTGGGGGTGATAAACAAGACCCTGTGTGTGAAACGCCCCTCCTGGTGTCTGGCCCAGGATCAGTGCTCACTGAGTATTGTTGGATAGCTTTACTAGGTCCTCTTCCTTGCCAGGGACAAATAAAATATAATTTAATTACAGTTTGGATGTTTTATTTTGGGCCTTTTGCCGTGTGCCAGACCCTCAACTCTGTGCCCTGGGCCACGCAGAGGAGATGAGATGAAGTCCCTCCATCCCAGGGAATTGTCTAGATTCATGCATGACTCACAGTGAGGTCCTGACTGGTTGTGAGATGTTGCTGGCAGTTAGCAACCGAGAATAGGTCTTTAAGATATAAATCAGTGCTGAGTCCAGTCTGTCTGTGCTAGTGTCATCCTTGTCCCTTCCATTCAGATCTGCTCTGTTGAGTGGGAAAGAAGCAGGTGGAGGCTGTGTAACCCGGTATCTCGGTAAACAGCCGCTCCTGCAGAGCTGACGGCTGCCATAGCTATAACTTTCTGTTAGGCTTCTGTCTCGACAAAAGGGTTTGGCATTTCATCCAAACTTGCTATGTTCATGTGGGTGTACCACGTGAGTCAGCCTTTATCATGTGGTGTTGAACAAAGCAAATGAAATTGGCAATCTAGATGAGTGGACGAATTCTCTTCACTCTCCAAGCTTTCTCCCCTTGCTTCCATCCCTGCCTTTGTCCCTTCTCCCTATGGTCTGTGACATGTCACTTTTTTGCTGAACCTCAGTGAAATAACAAACTGTTCTAGTCAATAAGAACTGTGTTCGAAAAGCGAAACAGAACAAAGCAGCCTTTGTGTGTCTGCATGGGAGTGGTAACTGTCTTTTCTTGCGAATGGCTAGCCTTTATTCAGCGATTCTCTCCCTGTTACTTTTACACTTTCCTCTTTTGTAGCAGAGGACATGTCCCTAATGCTCATATTTAGTGAGACTGTGACAGCCACTCTGTGGGCTTACCCCCCTAACCTGGTCTGGGAACCCAGCTTCTGAGAATCTCATCTTCCACATCGTCGCTTGCCTTCACTACTGACATCTAATAAATGTCCCGAAGTCCTTGGGCTCCTTTTGCCCTCACCTTTCCAGCTGTTTGGTAGAAGGCACAAGGTAGAAATGTCAGATGCATCGATGACCAAGGTGTACCGGTGTGTGTCCCTGCCACACTTCCTGGTGTAAGCCAGAAGGCCTCGATGGGTGGCTGCTGGGTGGCTGCTGACGGAAGCCATTCGGGTTTCTGTCTTCTTCCAAGAGAGAAAGCCCAGAAGGTAAACTTAGAAGAACAGATCTGGGCTCAGGTCCTGGCCGTGCCATTGCTGGCTGTGTACCCTTGAGCCGGTGTCCAGAACCCCTCTGAGCTCAGGTTCCTTGTGTGAGATCTGGGAGCCAATCCCTCCCTTCAGGGTTGAAGTGAGACCTCGATGAATGTGTCAGCACAACATCACCACTGCCACCCTTGCCTGGCCCAGGCGGGGCTGCGCCGAGGTTCCTGGTGACTCCTCCTCCTTCATTAACACAATGGTTTGCACAGTGGGACTCAGGAGATGTCAGTTTGCTGGACTATGAGGAGGATAGGGATGTCCCCCTTGCGACTTCCCAGTGCCAAGAGCTGATACTGTCAGTTAGAGCCTATGCCTGGGTCCAGTTTCCCAGTGAGAAGCTGAGGCCGAGAGGCAGGTGTGTGTCTGAAACAGAACTGAGCTGTGTTTGCAGATGGGGCTGGAGCCTGCACTTGGACCCCCACGACGTGCTCCACTGTATCCTGCCACCTCTCAGATGCTCGGTGGGCTTCTGAGGACAGGAACCATGACCTAAGAACTAGGAATGGTCTAGGCTTTGAGTCTCAGGGCAGGCACATCCTTGGGGTTGGTTTCTCATCCCTTCCACATCCCTAGCCCTCCAAAGGGTTCCCTCAACTGCTTCTAGAGCAAAATAGCAAGTGGTAACTAAAGTCGGCATGGTAGAAAGACAGGCATGGCAAGACAGGCGCTCTGCCTTTGACAAGTAGGTAAGCCAGTGCCAGGTCCATGCACATGGGTGCTCCTGAAGCACACAGAGGGGCCCTGCAGAGGGGAGAATAAAGGGTGACAGGAGACATCAAGGCTGCCCCCGGTTGGGAGCCACCAAGGGCCAGCTGTCGTGGGCTCGAGCTCAGAGCAGAGGGTGCTGGCAGGTCCAAGCACCCTGGCTGGGTACACTTGTAAGCTCTTTCCAGGCACATACTCATTCACGTGGGAGACTGATACGGTTAAAGCTCCCAGCCCTGCTATTTTTGGTAGGATCCTTTCAGCAGGATTTTTAATCATGGCCGAATGACTGTACTGTACTATAATGACACAGCATCATAAAAAATTCCCCTACCTTTCTGTAATTGGAAGCATATGTAGTGGATAGGAAAAGCTTTTAATAAATACATCATGGTCCTTTAATAAGCATGAGGTTGAGTAATGTTGACCGAGTCCTTATCAATATGTTGGCAGAAATAGGAGCAGGCAGTGATGCTCAGTGCTCAGGAAGAGCATTAACGTTTCAAAGTATTCGTGAGTGACACTGGGGCCAGGGAGAATGGGGTGTAGCTTATGTCTCTACCTTCTGGGGTAGGGAGGCCTGGCCAATGACCTGCCCCAGGCTACAAAGCAAGGAAGTGGCAGAACTCAACTCCTTTTCAGAACTGACATTCAGACCCAAGAATTGCAGGCCTGGTCCTGTGCTGTTCTCTGCTGCCCCGTGACTGCTGGGGTGGGCGAGGGAGGTGTGCCCTGCTTTGCTCCTAGAAGAACGGGCTTTGGGAGCCCCCCTGAAGTCTTGTGATTGTCCAGCAGAATTCTCTAGCATGTAGGCAGCTGCCACAGCCCCTGGCCACCTTGAGGACAGCGTTTTGCAGTTGGCTTCTCTCCCTGCCCCCTGCCTGCCAGCGCATTTTAGCTCTGAGAGTGAATTGAATCAAGTTGAAATATTTAGATGGAAGTTGCCTCAGCAGCCACTTTTACATCTTACGTTGCTCCCATTTGAAATTCTCAGAGGTGAACAGAGCATAAGGCCCTCGCACTCTTTCTCATCAGCGTAGCCACCACTTCTCTCATGCCTTGGAGGTGGAGGAGCAGGCAGCGAAGAGGCCAACGCCAAAGCCAGGAGTCGAGGACTCGCCTTCACATTTGTGAGCGCCGACAGACAGCTCAATGTGTTTTCTGATATAAGAAACCTGAGCAGAAAGCACAATGAGATTGTGCTTAGATTCTGCCAGTCCTATGTAGAGACCAACAAAAACTGCTAATGTCTGAGCAGTACAAATGCCCAGAATTATGAGATGAGAGAAACCATCTGTCCCCTGGGAAATCAGAAAATACCAGTGAGCGGCGCAGTCCATGCCAGGCTGGCAGCTGCATGCAAGGGAGCTGACTGAATGGGGTGACATGAGTGGCTTTGGGAGCATCAGAGAGAGAGAGAGGGAGGGAGGCAACAGGAGCCAGAGGGGTGCGTAGGGCCCAGCGCTGGCCACACCAGGGCTACGGTCACAGCAGAAAGCCAACACTGAAAACGGACGATCAGGCATTCCTGGCATGGTCGGGATTATCGGGTGCACAGTAGTGGCCAAGGGCACCTGTGGTGTGTGCACCATGTCTTTGAAGCGAGAAGTGTAGGAGCCATGCCAGCCCTGCCACTCCCGTCCCTTAGTCTGACGGCTAAGGACGTCAGTCCCCCCTCCATTCACATGGGCCCTGACTTCCAGGGTCATTGCAGTGATGAGTTCCATAAATGTTTTGTTGTTGTTTTGGTACCAGGGATTGAACTCAGGACCTTGTGCTTGCCGGAAAGGCACTTATACCGCTGAGCTAGCTACCCAGCCCTGTGCTCCATAAATGTATGGCATGTGCTGGAATAGTGGCTGGCACACAGAAAACTTAATACGCGTCACCTGTCATTCCCTACCTGTAGTCCCAGCTACTTAAAGGGAAGGAGGGAGGAGGATCTTTTGAACCCACGAGCCTGGGGGCAGTC
>NW_004524640.1:10650246-10676355 GCF_000260255.1 Octodon degus | reverse complement strand
ATATATTACATACTACATATGTATGTGTGGAGGGAACATACCTGTTCTTACTGCCTGGCACCTTGCAGTTCAGAATAACAGTAGAATAACATTGTCTAACTGTATTTGTTTGTTGTAGATTTTTTTAAACAATTACCAGTACAGTGATTTATATGCATGTGCTTTTTCTGGGATAAAAAGAGTTATATGATATATTGAATTGTAGGATCCCAGCGAGACAGCCAGGCCCAGCACAGTGGCTCACAGATACAAGCCCAGCACTGAGAGAGGTTGAGACACAAGGATCACAGTTTTGAATCCTGCTGGGGTAGCTGATCAAGATTCCGTCTCAAAGTAAAAAACAGAAAAGACTAGAGCTGTGGCTCAGTGGGAAGAGGGCCTTGGAGACTGATCCCCTGCAAAACTAGAAAAAAAGAGAAAAAGAAAAAGAGAAAGAGACACCCAGACTTCCAGCAGTGCTCCAATCACTTGGGATCTAGCCCCCCTCGTTAGGGAAAGCCCTGTCTGTTATTAGATAACTAGGTCTGCCGGGGCAAGGCTCCTGTACATATAAAGTTGACCTTTTTAAGGGTTGTTTGTTTTTGGAAACAAGGTCTCACTGTGTAGTTCAAGCCACCTCTGAACTCATTCTGCAGCCCAGGCTGACTTTGAACTTATAGCTATCCTCCTGCCTCAGCCTCCCAAGTGCTGGCATTACAGGCCTATACCACCACACAGATTTTTGTCTTTTTTTTTTAGTTTTATATTAAGGTGCTATCACTTTCCTGTTAGAGCCGCACATGGTCTCATTTGATTCCCTGGGATACCAGAGTGAGGGCACCACCCTCATCAGGTAGAATACCCAATGCCTGGCACTTTTCACAACCCTCTTCTGTGTTCTCAGAATAGCCCTGTCACCGGTGAGAACTGGAGATCTGGTCGCCTGAGGGGACAGCCAGGGAGCCTGGTGTGCGAGGGGGGCACAGAGCAGCGCCCTTCCCAGTGGCCTGCACGTCAGGTCCCGCCAAGTGGCCCCTCACTTGGCAGTAATCTCCGATCGTCTCTGGTCACGCGAGCATGTAACTTCCTCGTCACGACGCGAGCGGGAAGGCCAGCCTGTCGTGGGCATTTGCTCATCACCAGCTCACAGCTCCGTCCCGGGCCTGGCTCGCAGTCAGCATCTGCCCTGACAATGACAGTGTGTTCTTCTAGCATCGCGCATTGACTCACTCCGTCTGCAGACTCGCTGGCCATTTGGGAAGGGATGTGGAGGAGTTAAGACGGGGAGGTGTCAGATTGTCACTGAGACATTTCTAATTTGTGCTGTGTGCTTCGAGAGCCAACTCTTTCCTCCCGGTTTTCCTGTTTTCTGCAGCACCCCCTGGGGAAAGACACTTTCTGCTCCCACCGAGTTGGCAGGCCCGCTTCCTGACTCTGGGCATCTCAGCTGCCTGGCCCAGCACCCCCTGAGAGCCCTCCCGCCCCTCCAGTCCCAGGGGAAGGATCATGGGAGAGACAGAAGGGAAGAAAGATGAGGCTGACTATAAGCGCCTGCAGACCTTCCCACTGGTCAGGGTAAGCCCCGGGGAGGGAGCCACATGCCCTGTGGGATGGCAGTGGGGAAAGGGAAGGGTCCTGCTGACTCATCTGAGCATCAGGGAGGCGACAGTGATGCATTCTCTCATCCATTCATTCATCCACCACGTATTTTGTCCACCCGCCCTGTGGAGAGCACAGTCCTAGACCCTGTGGGGAGAGTGGCAAACCAGGCAGGTGACAGCCTGGCCCACACGCAAGGATGTTTGAAGAACACAGTTGCAGGCCACAAGTGCCACAAAGAAAACTAGAGCAGGTGTGTGGGCCGTGAGAGCAGCGCCGGATCCCAGAGGGCACTTGGACCAGAGACAGAGCTGGGCTTGGGTACAAGAGTGGCAGTGAGGACACAGGAGATACTGCTGCAGATCCGCAGGGGGACTCAGTGGTCAGGCAGTCAGGGCCAGCCTGCACAGCAGAGGCGGTGGCTCACTGTGCACAGGCCTGGAGTTTGTTCTTCCCTAAACAATGGGAAGAAAAGAGGGTGTCAGGTTCTAAGAAAAGGAAGACGTAGGAAGAGTACGTCTGGGGGGAAATCACATTGTTTTTTCGACATCTAAGTGAGGTTGTCAAGTGGGAAGTTGGATGTGGGAGTCCAGAGCCCAAGGAAAAGCTCAGAGCTAGGGATGGAAATGTAGGAACCAGTCTGTCCCGTGGAGAAGACGTAGGTGTGTGGAAAGGGACGAGACCCAGAGGACCATGGCTGGAGAAGGAAGAGGGTAGAGCTGAGCACGGGAGGAGGAGGAGGAGAATCCGGACATTGAAAAGAAGCCACTGGTGAGACAGGAGAAACCAGGAGCCCTCACGAGCAGCCACTCCCCTAGGCACGTGCCTTGCCATCCGGCCACCTTTCCTGCTGTGTCCACTGCCTGTAACGTGGGCCCTTGCAGAGGGCCCCAGGTGTCAGTTCCATCCCACATGCCTTCGTCCTGTGCTGGGGAGCTATCTGGTGTCCGTGTCTTAAGCACGGAACCCTGAGGCCAGGTAGGAAGGCAGCTCCTGGGCTAAGCCGCTCTCTGTTTGTCCCCCTACCTTGTCTCTAGCACTCGGACATGCCAGAGGAGATGCGAGTGGAAACCATGGAGCTGTGTGTCACAGCCTGTGAGAAATTCTCCAACAACAATGAGGTACTCATCAGGGCTAGGTGGCCCTCGGGCCTGGGGGTGAACAGAGTAGCCCCAGACGCCTGTAGCCAGTGCCCTACTGGGGCTAGGCCAGAGCTGAGCTGGAATCGTCACAGAGAGGCAGCTGATGGTGACAGAGGGAAGGAGGCCAACAGGGTCTCTTCACCACTGTCCCCAGCCCCACAGGTGGGTCACCACCAGGGCTCCTTCCCAGGGTGCGTTCCCCAGGCATTCATCTGCACATCCATCCAGAGAGCACCATGCCAGGCACTGCTACGGGGCTGTAGGCCTCGACTCCCAATGTCACCCGTCAGCCTGGTGGTAGTGAGAAAAAAAGCAGTGACCACAGCCCTGGCCAATGAGAGCCCAGGCTTTGGGCCACCAGGCCCAAGTTTAGACCCTACTCCAGCTTCTCTGCCTCAGCCGTTTCTCATCTCATGCCCAAGGTCCTGCTCTCTGCCCCAAGGATGGTAATAACACCTCCTTGCTGGGCTAGTCTCAAGGATTTCTTTATGAGACAAAGAGGGCTAAGTACGCGGTAGGTGACACAGTGGTGGGTACACATTGGATGTCTGAGCCCTGGCCCGCCCCAGGCCTCCTCTTCATGCTGGGGAGCTTGGGAGGCAGTGGGCTGTGACCACGCCTGGGTCAAGCAGTCCACCTGTCCCTGGAGCCCACCAACCCTGTGGGGCAGAAGCCTCTCACCTGGTACCTTGCCGGGATGATGGCAGCCCCACGCTCCAGAGTGTGGTCATATCCCACGCTCACCACTTCCTGTGGCCCTGAGGACAGGCAGCCTGGGGAGCTAAAGTCTCACTTCCTGTCACTGTGCACCAGCCTGGCAGGAGGGGGCCCACATGGAAATCCTCCCTGAAGGTTCTGAGCAGAGCAGCAGAAACGGGGCTCTCTTGCTGGGAGCCCTGTGCTGGGCTTCCCCTTCCCAGGAGGAAGGGCCTCAGGGCCCTCACTGTCCTCTGACAAGTGGCTCTTCCCTTGCAGAGCGCCGCCAAGATGATCAAGGAGACGATGGACAAGAAGTTCGGCTCCTCATGGCACGTGGTGATCGGCGAAGGCTTTGGCTTTGAGATCACGCACGAGGTGAAGAACCTCCTGTACCTGTACTTCGGGGGCACCCTGGCTGTGTGCGTCTGGAAGTGCTCCTGACCGTCCGACCCCCGCAGGGCTGTTCCTGCCTCTGTTCCAGGGAGCGGGCGGCCCTACACAGGGCCCAGCCTTTCCAAGGAGAGTTTGGGGTCTTTTCTTTCGTCCTTGTGTGCCCATTTCCTGAGCCATGCCCAGTGTGTGAATCTGTGGACACCTCCCCCCAGGCTCCCAGCCATCTCCCTCTGAATCCCCAGTGGTGGACAGGGCAGAGGCAGTGTCTCTGTAAGGGTGGGGCGGGGACGTGTGACAGGGTATAGGAGCCAGGGAGCTGGGATTTTTCCCAGAAGGACATGCCAGTCCCACCTTCTCCAGGGCTGTTGTCATTTAGCATCCCGAGAGCCCCACTGCCCTTCTGACCCCAGTACTGCTAAGAAATGCCACTGTTCTTGTTGCTAGTGGCCATGTGGAAGTGGCCCCAAGAAGGAGCCTCTAGTCTCAAGGGACACAGGCGGCTTCTCCTTGTCTCTGGGGACAGTGACCACCCCCAAAGTCTTTCCCCAGCTTGGTCATGGGCCAAGCAAGCAAACCCCATGCCTCACAAACCTGTGGCTCCGCAGCCCGGGTTTGGCAGGAGGCCCAAGCCCTCCCCACCCTGTCCTCTCCTGCCCAGGTGCATGAACCTCTAGTAGCCTCGACTGCCCGAGACCAAGTGCACACGCACAATTGGGAGCCAGGCACTGGGGCGCGGGCAGTGACCCGCGCGTGCTCACGCTGTCACTGAGCTCCGGTGAGACACTGGCCAGGAGGGCTCTCGCCGTGGGCCGCTTCAGCAGGGAACCTGGCCTGCCAGTGGCTTATCATCAGGGACCGCATGCTGATTTGTACTTCGTATCTCTGCCGGGTTTTCTAGATTCTTTTTGAGTGTGGGGAGAAGGGTTTTAGTAGAAGGGTGAATCCTATTTTACACAGCGGTCTTATTTATATAAATGTCTTGGTTTTTACAATTAAAAGTAGCAAAAATTGACCTTGAACTCCAGCCTCTTGAGATGGGGAAGATGTTTCCAGTGAAGGACTGCGAGGCTGCTGGAAGCCCCCTCACCACCACTGTGGGGCTGCCCCAACCAAGCCCCTGGAAAGGGGTTTGCACCGCCCCACACAATTAACCAGGCTGAGCAGAATTGCTGTGGCATCACAGGGCCCAAGAGCTGGGTACCAACAGGTGGGGAGCCCCGGGCCCCGGCCTCCGAGAGGGCAGTCAGCCTCAGAGAACCACTGTGGCCCAGCTGTTCCCACTGGGTGTCTAGAGGGAGGACAGGGCTTTCTGGGAGGAGGGCCCAGGCGCAGCCTCTGAGCAGGGTCCCCCGGCTGGTGGAGGCCGGGAGCCTTCGCATGAAGCTCAAGATTTTGTCGGGAAAGCAGCTCGGGTGCTGGCAGAGCAGAGAAGGACATGGGATAGGCACCTTCTGGGGCATGTAAGCTCTTTGGCTTGGCCCCAGTCCCAGTCTCAGGTGAGGGCACACTGGGCACCTCAGATGGCACACCTGGAACTCAGGCTGGGGAGCCCTCAGGCCAGCCACCCCTGAAGAGCACCTCATGACAAAGTCACACCGGCAGTGTCCCCAGGCCAGGTGGCTCAAGGGCTAAACTGCCCCCAGGCCCTGGCTGGACGGCTCCCTGAGCCCAGGCCTGCTCTGGCGGAGTCTGGGCCACACCCGGTGTTGCACAGATGGCAATAGAAGGAGTTCGGGGTGGGGGCGGCATGGGAGGTACAGAGGCGGCGCCAGGCCTAGAATAGCTGCGGCTGATGAACCGCCTGCTGGCATCTGTTCTCTAATCTGGCAAGTGGGTGCCAGCAAGTGTGGTGGGCACCACCTGTAGCCGGGTGGCAGAATGGTGGCCAGGAGCGTGGTCCCAAGGTCCAGGGATCTGGCTCTGGACGCCTTGCTCCTCGGAATCACACTGCCTCGGCTTCCTTATCTGCAGAGTGGGGACGGAGGGCACCTGCCTCTCTGGGCTGCCAAGAAGCATGGGACAGTGTGCGGCTGCCAACACCCTGCCAGCCTCTCTTGTTGCCACTGGGCCCCTCTTCTGCCTGTAGATGTGGGGTGCCGGCAGCCAGCTCCCCAGTACAGGTGGGAAGTCACAGGATGGGCCTGGGCCGGGCCCAGCCCTTGAAGGCCTGCAGCGTGGCAGCACCTCTGGCAGCGAGCACCCTGATACATTCGTGGCAGCTGTCATTCCCATGGGCCCCTCCTGTTCGCAGAGTGGCCACTGGTGAGCCAGGCCACGCCAGGGTCCATGGCAGGTGTGTTTCCCCAGGCTCCTTTGCTTGGCCCAGTGGCTGTCCTTCCCTCTGTCCCCAAGCCCACACCAGTGTGGTTCCCTGGCTATCACTGGGGGCTACTTAATGAGCTGGTACCACCCCTGTGGCCAGTGGCCTACAGTCTAGGGAGGGGACAGATATGGGAGCAGACAGCAGCACATAGCGAAGTCATTGCTGGTGGGGAGAAGCTGGGTTCAGGGAACCTGGGGTTCAGAGAAGGGAGCAGCTCTCGCTAGCATCTCCCAGGATGGCTGAGGGCAGCCAGAGGAAAGGAGGGGCCACTGCTTGGGGAAGCAGCAGGGACAGAGTGGAGCTTGAGGAGCCCCGAGGTGCTCAAAAGTACGAGGGATGGAAGGGCCAAGGGGCACAGTCATCAGGCTCGGTAGCAGGCCCTGAACCCAGCCTTACAGCCTCTTTTCTTCCTGCACCACCACCAGCCTCCCCAAGTCTGTTCGCCTCGGTCCTGCTCCTTGGCCACGCCCCCATGGCCGTGGACACCATGGTCTATCTCTGGCTTGGCCACCTCCTGACTACCATCATGCCCCTCCCCTTCTCCACTGCCATCTGGGGGGCGGGCAGTGGCCAGCATGTCGGTCCCCTCCCTTGAGCTCAGCCAGAGTCCTCACCATAAACTGCCTGGAGAATAGAGGGTACTCTGGTTCCTGGGCTCATGAGGGGACCACGTAGACCCCAGAGCCGTGGGCCCCTGGGATGGAGGACGGGAGTGGAGCCCTGGCTGCCTGTGTGAGCAGGTGAAGCAGAGCTCAGGGTAGGGAGACCCGAGTGCCCACAGCCATGAAGCGGGTGTGCTGCCGGGCCTTCAAAGCTGTCAGTGGGGCCGCGGGAATCTTCTGGGAAATACCGAATATCGCCCTGGAAAGGTGCACAGGAGCTCCAGATCTCTCTGAGCCTACTTCCGCCTTGTCCAGCAACTCACTGCACAGGCAGGGAGTATCTAGAGGGTGAAGTTCTAGCACAAACCAGTATCCCCAACCCCGGCCTCTGAGTATGAGAGCTGTGTCCTGCAAAGAAGAGGGAAGCGGCCATGCAGCGCTATCCCCCAGCCCTCCCCCAGGTGGGGAGGGGGCAGTGAGTTTAGCCACAACCACCGCCCTGTTCCAGTTTCCTTTTGTCCTCTTCTCGTATTTAAAGAAACCACCTCCCACTGCCAGCTGCTGTCTTCAGTCCTTAGAAAGGCAGTGAGTGCAGGGGAGGGGGGGCTGGGATGCAGATGACTGGAATTATTATTACAATACCCCAGCTCAGCAGCACCTCATATGGGCCAGGTGCTGGATCTGGGGTTGCTCCACCCAGGCCTGCTCCTGTCCCTCTTATGGGTGAACTGAGGACCTGTGATTAAGTGGCAGAGCCAGGATCACCCCTGGCCCAGCTCCTGTGGCTGCTGCCAGCAGTGACAGCACCTTGGCTCTGTGGATGCCAAGGTCCCCCACCTGCACAATAGGATCCACAGTGCCTGCCCTGCCTCCAGGTCAGCCGTGGCATCTGTGGCCATGAATGTGCAAGTGATTTGTGTGTGCTGTTTTGTTTTTGAGACAAGGTCTTGCTACGTAGGCCAGGCTGGCCACAAACTCACGAAGATCCTCCTGCCTCAGCCTCCTGGGATTACAGGCGTGCATTGCATGCCCAGCTTGTGCAAGTGCTTTGAATTTAACCAGGGCTGGTGGGAGATCTGGGTCAGGACCAGTGTGGGTGTCACCCCACTATGACCTCCACTCTGGAAAAGCTGAGGCTCTGGAAGGCTGGGCCCCTGAAGGTACCTGGGCCCACAGAGCCAAAGCCAGGGAAACAAGGTGACCATGTACACCCCCTGCCCAGTAACTGAGCGCCCCACACGGTGGGGACCAGACCTTGCTTCATACTGAGCCAGAAAAGAGGGTATGTGAGGCCAAGCAATGACCCCACCATGTGGGCCAGGGAGGTTCCAGGTCGCCTTCCCTCCGGGTGGCCAAGGGCTTTTCAGACAATACCTGAAAGGCTAGAGCTGGCCAGGGTCCAGGGTACCAGGAGATTGGGGAGGCAGCAAGAATGACGCCTGCCCCGAGGAACCCTGGACACCAGTCCCGACGGTCACTTTGTGTCCTCACCATGCCTTATGTGTGGCCTCTGCGGGGCTGAGCACAGCTGTGTATTCAGGTACTTGTGTCTTCTGTCATGGTGTCTGCACTTCAGTTACTCCATGGCCTGGACTCACTCTCTGTGGTCCACAGTGCCTGGGTAGGATGTGACAGGCCTCAGGGAGGTGGCAAGTAAGTGAAAGGAGGGATGGCCTGGGCAGATAATGGTGGGGTGGATGGATGGAGGGAGGGATGACAGATAAATGGATGGGTAATGGATGGGGGGCGGAGTAAGCAGAAAGGTAGGTGCGGTGGGAAGGTGGGAAGATGGAAGAGACTCCCCAGGAGGCAGTTGGGCACATGCAGGGAGGCACACTGGACCAGGCCTGAGCCTCATCCTTTGATTTCTGATACCTTCTGTCCCGTTCCCAGCCTGTCACAAAAGGGCTTAGCCTTCTTTGTCTGGGGCTCCCTCAGTCACTACCCTCTGAGCTGGTTCCTAAGACAGGCAGTACCCTCGAGTTGCTACCGGGAAGCCCTGCAAGAGATGAGGGCCTTGGGGTGAGGGCAGCTGCCCGACTGCCTGCCGCTGTGAAGCGGTGTCCTCCCGCCGGCCAGCCGCTGAGGCCTTCTCGCCCCGTGTTCCTGGAGGATCTGTGTAGTGCAGCTGAGCCCCTGCCCCAGGCTCCCTGTACCCCTGCCCTCCAATGGTAAATTCTCCCACCCTGCCACCCAGCCAGCTTTCTCTAAGAGGAGCGCCCTCTACTGCTCAGAGCCCAGGGAAGGCTCATCCCCAGCCGGCGGTCCAGGGCGACCTCTGGTGGCCATGTGTCAGCATCACATGGCTCACGCCGGCCTTGGCCTGGGTGTGAGGAGGATCCCAATTGGGGGATCAGTAGGTCTGGCTGGAGGGCGCACCACGCCGCTGGGCCCCTGGCATCCTCTTTGGGTTTGTTGGGCCCACAAGAGAAAAGGTGGTAGCTTCAAGTCAGTGAGACCTGATTTTTCTGCTCTTCATTCACACACATTTATTGAGCACCTAGTGCATACCCTGCCTCTGTACCTGCTGAGCCAGCAGCCCTTCCACAGCCTGAGCCACGCCGTGGGCTCTGTACCCCAGAGTGCACAGAGCTGAGGAGAGGTACCAGCACACATCTCCCTCCACCCACACTGCACCTGTCCCACTGTGCCCCAAGTCCCTCACCCTAATGCCTCCCTCAGGGGCCCAGGAAATGCGACCTGGACAGGAAGCACTTGGTGACTCGAGGTCCCCTGACACAATGGGCCACCCAGCGTCTCCTCTCGGGCTCCTGCTGGTTCCCTTGCAGGAAGTTCTTGCGCGGCTTTCCTGGAAACAGGGCCAGCCTGAGCTGCTCAGGGACAGCCTGAGTGGCTGGGCACAGGACGGTCACTCTCAGCCTGAGGGAATCCAACAGGGCCACTGCCAGTCCCCAAACCCAGATTTCGTTAAAAAAAAGAAAAGAGACAAAACAAGAGACATGGGCTGGTGAGAGAGCTCAGTGGACTAAGCACCTGCTTAGGCAAGCACAGGGACCAGGGTTCAATCCCTGACACCACATGCTGCGCTGACCCCCTCCCAGGCATGCTGAGCTGGCCACCAAGACCAGGCGTGGTGGCACATGCCTGTAATCCCAGCACTGGGGAGGCTGAAAACAGGAGGATCATTACAAGTCCGAGCTACATGAGACCCTGTACCAAATACATTAAAAAAAAAAAAAAAAAAAGACAGCCTGGGCCTTCATCCTGCAGCTGGGGTGTGGCCTTCAGTAGAGATCAGGGCCTGGGGTATAGCTCAGGGGCATAAGTGCCTGCCTGGCAAACCAAGGTCCCAAGTTCAACCTCCAATACAAAAAAAAGTCCTGCAATCACAGCCTACATGCACGCTTCCAGGAATGTCCCCCTCCACAGTGACTATGTGTGAGCACTTCTGGTGAGACAGGGTGAAGAAGGACAGCACAGAGAAGAGGTGCCCCGCGCAGGGTCACGCTGCCAGAGGAGTTCGCACAGCAGTGAATCACGGCAGACGCAAAGCTCAGAGCTGCCTTTTGCTTCTCTTTTGAACCCATAGCCTGCACAATGAGCTACACCCCCAGCCTATTTTAGAAGTTTTTCTTTTAATGTGATACGTGTAACTATTAATAAAGAAAATATTTTAAAAGCACTTTTTCTATGAAAAAACAAAACCAAATTTCCTAACAAAATAGAGAATAATAAGTTAATACATTGTGTACCAAAATCTTAAAATAGCCAAAATGTTACTCAGAGTACAAGTCATAGATGAAAAAGTCATTCTTTTTTTTTTTTTTTTTTTTTTAAGACAAGGTCTCACTGTCACCAAGTTGCCTTCAGCTTTCGACTGCTGGGGTCATAGGCCTGTGCCATCACACCATTTTCCTGGGCCTTCTCCCCACAGAGCAGCCTGCCTGCTGCCTGTTTTCAAGATGGGTGAGGAGAGGGTGTGTCCATGTGCAAGGCCCTGTGCCCTGTCCTCATTTTGTCCTTCCTGAAGTCCCTCAAGACAGATGCCATCTTCAGGGTTCCCTCCCTGGCCCAAGGCCCCCTGGTTGGGGACCTCTGCTTGGCTTCCCGGGTTCAGGGATGAAGATGATGGTGGCAGGCGATGCTCCATCCCCTCTACGGCCTGGGCACCCTGGGCTTTCTTGTGGCTGTGTTAGAGCTGGCCGGGCCCCTGGCCTTCAACACGCAGATGGGTGTCCAGCCCATCTGCCTCCCGCTGGCCATCCAGAGGGTCCCTGTGGGCCACAAGTGCATGATCACAGGCTGGGATAGCACAAAGGAGGGTCAGCAAGTGGCTGCCACAACTGAGAGGATGACAGTTTCATTCCCCAGAGCCTGGCCTTGGGGGGCAGGGCGCCTTCCCTGGGTCCCAAACAGACCTGCACAGGGCCCTCTGCGCTGCTCCAACCACAGCCTGTGGCCCACCCTTTCACCTCTTGTGGTGCCAGGAGATTCTGTTTAAACAAAGTTTTATTGGTACACGGCCCCTGCAGCCATTGACAGACTGTCCACAGCTGCTTTCCTGGCCAGGTGGAGTAGAGGGGAGACTGGCTCATAAAACTGAAAATATTTATGGAAAGAGCTTACTGACCCTGCATGATGCCATTCAGAGAGCCCCAGCCAGACCCAGTGATCCCGTGGAGACCCCAAATGGCCTTCGCACAGCTCGTGGGGACAGAGGAGAGACCCCAGGGCTCCACACTGCGAGTCCAGGCTCAGCCTCCCTCTTTGGGAGCCATGTGTGTGTCCACATTGGAGGGACGCCACTTCCTCTCAGGACCATCAGTGCTGAGCCTGCTGTGGGGCAGTGGTCACTTGCTGAGTGGCACTTGGAGCCCTCTGCTCCCAGCAGCCGCCCAGCCTGCCCTTCCGCAGAGTACCATAGGTACCAAGGACCAGAAAATCTGCAGTGCACGCTACAGCTTCTCTCACTGACTGCATGGACTACTGTCAGGCGGGGACATGGAACAGCAGGCGTAGTAAGGACAGGACGCCGGGACCCTTCCTTTGGGGAGGCTGCTTGTGCAGACTGGATTGCAGAAGCATCCGGAGAAACCTAGAGGGTCCGCTCCACGTGCCTTATCCTTGGGAGCCTGGGGTCTGGGGGTGCAGCTCAGTTGCGAGCACCTGCTTAGGACATGCAAGGCCTTGAACACCACACCCCACACAAGGAAGACAGGAGAGGAAACAGGAAAAAGCTTAGTAATAAATAATGTTTTTTCACCACTGGGAACTAAATCCAGGGCCTCTGCACTGTTACATCCCCAGCCCTCTCTCTTTAATTTGAAATGGTCTAAGTTCCCCAGGCTGGGTTTGAATTAAGATCCTCCTGTCTCAGCTTCCCAGAATGCTGGGACACAGATGTCACCATCTAGCCAGCTGTTATATTTGCTCCACAACAAAAGCAAGACCTGAGGCCCAGGCAAGAGGCTCGCACAGGTCACACAAGGGCCAAAGCCAGGTCTCCTGAGAGCTAGGCTGAGCCACTCTGCTGCTCAGATGGTCCAAGGAGTGGGGGCTGGCAGTGCACAAAGGGAGGCACCCCCAGGTCCTTATCTTGTAGGGCAACTCTGAGGGTCCCCTGGCCTGTGGGGAGACCCCACACGTGTTCTGCCTGGCAAGCGCCGGGAGATGAGGCAGCAGCTCTGCCCAGGTCAAGAAGCCTGGCGTGTATGTCCACACCACCAGGGCGAGGGCTGGGTGCTGGGTGTCACATCCTTCACAATTCTGGAGGCCACAAGTCCAACACTGAGGAGTGGTGGGGCTGGTTCCTCCTGAGGCCTCTGCTTGGTTCATAGATGGCTTCTGTGTCCTCATACAGTTGGACCATTAATTAGCTCAGGCTGGCTAGAACTCTTGATCCTCCTGCCTCGGCCTCCCAGACTGCTGGGATTACAGGTGTGCACCACTGTACCCAGACTGGAAATTCTTTTATAGGACATCAGAGCCAGGAATGGTCACATTCTGAGGTCCTGGTCCTGAGGATTTGGGCTTCAACATCTTTCAGATAAATGCCTTATCCAGCTGCCCATCTTGCGCGGAGCTGGGTGTGCTGCAGGGGTGTGGCAGGGAGAGGAGGGGTCTCCATCACGGGGTTCCTGCCCTTCAGCCCATGCTTGCGGTACACTACCTGGTGGTGGGAGATCAGCCTGGTGGCCCAGGGCAGGTGGTCCGGGTAAAGGGAGACGTGGACATGTCATGCCTTTGCAAGCTTTCCAAGGGCTGCGAGCTTTTTAAATTTTTTTTGGTGGTGGTAGGGACTGAACCCAGGGCCTTCATACTGAGCTACATCCCAGCTTTTTCTATTTCAAGACAGGATCTTAAGTTGCTAAACTCTCCCGACAGGCCAGAACATCCAGGAGTGACCCCACATGGCTGCCCAGGCTGGGGATAGGTGCTACTGGCCACCAGCTGCACCCAGGGGAGTCCAGGTAAGGGCAGGTAGTGGGGGGCTATAGGAATGGTGTGCCGTTTGCCTGTTTTGTTCCAGTAAACAGCCACTGGCCCTTAGCTTGCTGGCTCAGCACTTCTGTGTCACAGCAGTCCTGTCCCTGGACATGGGGAAGCAGGGAAACACAGCTCCCAAGGGACTGGATGTTCCTCTCAGATTTTAGTACAGTGAAGGTGTCAGCACCATTCCCCAGCCTCCCCAGCCCACTTTTATCGGTATTTGGGGACTTTCCCCAGGGTCTTCTCACTTAATCACATTCCCAGCCCTTTATTGATTTTGAGACAGAGTCTCAATAAGTTGCCCAGGCTGGACTCAAGCTTGAGATCCTCCTCCCTCGGCCTCCCACAGTGCTGGGAGGACAAGTGTTGCTCATGCCTCCTTTCTGCGCTGTCCACACATTCCCTGTGAGCCAACAGCACATGGACACCAAGGAGAAAGTGGATGCTCAGAGAAGGCAGGACCCTGTCAGGGCAGAGGCCAGAAGATGAGCGACACCTCCTTCTGAACACACCCCAATCAGGGTAAATGTGCGGGGTTTTTTTGGCCCTGGTTCAACAATTTATTGGTCCACCCTCAGGAAACAACAGCTAGCCTAGGGTCTCACCAACTCTACCCCAACAAGGTCAAAACAAAGGTTCTCAGCCCAGGACAGGAGGCTGACCTGGGACACTAGGGGAGGAGCCAGCGCCTCCCACTGAGCTGCCAAGAAAGCACAGGTCCCCCAAACCCAAATTGCACTGGTAGGCAGAGGACACAGTCGCAACTGTCCCCTCACAATTGTGTCATCCTTGGATGCTATGGGCAGGCAGGGTGACAGTGCTAGTCCTGCTTCACAAAGCACATTTACAGAGATGGATACAGAGATGGAGGTGGCCGGGGGTGGGCTCCAGGGCTACTACAGCGCTTCCCTGTTATATGTTGGCTCGTTCCCGTTGCAGTCGTGCGTTATAGGTGCGGGATACTGTGTTCCAAGTGTCCACAGAAAGGTCCACATGCATGGAGATGCATTCCTAAGTGTAGGAAAGGAGAGAATGTATGGCTCGGTTCGAACCCTTGCACGGGGTGACAGGTAAACTTGTCAGGCGACTGTGCAAATCTCCCAATGGCAAGGCCTATCAGCCCATGCATGCGCAGAAGCTTCACTACACCACTGCGCAGGCGTGGAACCCGTGTCTAGCCCACACACGTGCAGATGTGTGCCCCTGCAGGTCGAGACCCTCTGAAACCCCAAACCTGTACCTTCGAGACAGCTCACGTGTTCCAAATTGTCCAAGGAGTACCCCTGGCTTCTCAGTGCCCTTCCGGAAATACTAGTTTGTCATCCTTTGTGGACACAGGCGAAATTTTGACCTCAAAGCCCGAACCCCGGGGCTATCCTCTCTGCCTCACCCCCATTCCCGTGCACGCAGCAATCTGTACTTTCACCTGTTTCATGATATGAACCTCGAGTCCAGTTTCTCGCCGACAGATTCCCGCGGAGTCCAAGCAGAAGCCACTCTCCAAGGCTCTCCTCTTAAATCAACCCAGCCTCCGTCACGGGTCTCGAACCCACAGCCACAAGAAACTGAGTCTGCCAGAGCACCATGGGAAATGTAGTCTGGTCTACAACTTCCATGAGGCCGCGCGTCGCGTCGCAGAAGGGCGGCGGGCTGGGCAGGTACCGTGGGAAACAGAGTCTGCAGTTTAACACCCACAAGGCCGCGCGGGGCTCTTGGCGCATGCGCAACTGGAATTCCTAGTTGCTACTCCGCGGAAAGCTCGGGTCTCAGGGTTTAGGATGCGCGTGCGTACAGGGCGCGCGTTGCTCAGCCCCACGTTGGCTGGATTGTAGAGCCAAAGAATGGGCTGGTGCTGGTACAGCTCATCAAACTTCTTTAGTGCCCGGTTTCCAGGCTTCTAGATCAGCTGGGAAGCAACAGTTAAATCAAAGTGTTTATTGGAGTGTTGTATAAAGTTCCCAGTCCCAAAATTGCATCACAAATCACTGAGGAAGACACGTTTGGTGTGTAACTTAAAAACCCCAAGAGAGCCTCCAAAAGGAGCCACTCAACCCAGCGTCATTGGAGCCCCATGTCCCTTGCAGGCCGGGGGTGTGCTGTGTCGGTACGAGAACGTTTCCCTGACTCAGATTATTAGTGGAAACGGAGCCGTGGCAAGGTTGGGTGCGTTAAAAGCAGGTGCAGGGTCAGGACCAGGTCCGACCGCAGGTCTCGCCTTACTGTTGGCTTGGTGGCTGTTGGATCTCTCTCCAGGAAGGGCGTGATAAGAAGCAAGAAAATTAAGCATATCTGGGGACAGTGCGCATGGTTCCACAGGCCACAATCCACTTGTACTAACCCTCAAGTATTTAAATGCTTGATTACTCACAACCATCAAACTCCAGTCACCAGCTGGCTGCCCCGTCTACCTCCACACCCTCCCCAGCAATGGCACCAGGGTCCCAGCTTCCTCCTGGCAGCACCCAAGGCACACATGGGTAAGGGGTAAAGGGCTGGCGGGTGCATGAAAACTGTCTCTGGCATTTGGGGTCCTGCTGCCTGCAGTAGTTCAAGAAACCACAGGCCAAACTCCAGGCATGGCGTGGACCCACAACAAGATGCCTCCAAGCTTCCTAGGTCTGGGGACCGCTTACACACAGGGCCACATGCCAGGCCCCACATGCTTCCTGTTGTGAAGGTGGGACAGAGCTTCTAGAAAGAAAGTCTTTTTTTTTTTTTTTTTTTTAGAACTGGGGATTGAACTCAGGCCCTTGAGCTTGCCAGGGAAGCGCTTATTCTGCTGAGCCATCTCCCCAGCCCCTGGGACAGAGCTTCTACAGGACAGGGCTTTGGGAACTCCCAAAAGGGGTGACAGGTCAGGGTGAAGGAGGATGGATCTGATGCCAGGACAGGCCAAGAGCTCCAGGAGCCCAATTCCTGGAGTAGTTCAGCCTTCTTGGGCCTTATTCGAGGGACTGTATAGATAAGATGTGGGGATGGAATGGGAGTGGGGCAGATAATCTGGACACAAAAGGAGTGACAAAGGGACAGACAGTCCAGGGACACCATGGACAGGAAAATACTGCAGAGACTCCCCTCAAACACACATTGGCAATCTGCCTAACCATAATCTAGAAACATATCAAGGACTAATAAGAATCATGATAGCAGAGTATTCCCCAGGGCTCCACGAGTCAGGGTGGGGAGGTTGGTCACGTCAGGTGGCAGTCTCTCGAGGTGGTCCACTGGGCTCCCCATGAGGAAGGAAGGGAGGAGAAGACAGGAGCTGTCAAGGCAGTGGGAGGCTCAGCTCCCAACACAGCACAGGCTCACTGCGGTCTCTACTCCCAGACGGAACCCTCTATGCCTTCCTTACCCTGACCCAAGCTCTGAAAAAGTTGGAGGAATTTTACAGCGTGCATTTAACACAGCACGATTCCTTGATTCCATCTTTCCCAAAGCACTGTGTCATCAACCCGCACCACCCCTGAAGGGGACATGCTAGCTGACAGGAGTGTAGAGGCTGTGATCGGCTTTTTTTTTTTTTTTTTTTTTGTAGAAAAAATAATTTTAGAAAGGTAGAAATAAACATTTACATAATTTTACAAAGAAGTTTAGCAATCTAAGCATATACAGAATTGTAACAGGACAGACCGGTGACATATTTTTTCTTATTCTTGAGACTTTTTATTTATTACCCTTTTAAAAAAATTTTACTTGAGAGACATTATGGCAATAAATGGTATGTCATGACATATTTAGAAGACCAGGATGGCAGGCACTCCAAGCGTGACCCCTCTATTACACATCGCCATCCTCACCAGCACATACAGTTAGTCAGGGTAAGAACCTCACCAGCCAACCGCTAGTCTCAAAAACCTGCTGATGTATCCCAGTGTGATCAGCTTTTTGAAGCCCCCCACCCCCGGTGCAGGGGCTGTCCCTGTTGGTGCAAAAGATCCTCCTTGCCAAACTCAGCCTCCTCCACCTCCTCCCGCATTGCCGAGATCTGTGTCACTGCTCTCACAGACAGTTCCTGTGTCAGATGGGGGCCTTCCACCCTGCAGGTGCCACACAGGAGCAGGCCAGAGCCACCTACAGGGGTTCCACTGGCCCCAGCTTCATTCAAGGACCCTGGCACCCAGAGAGCAGATGCTGGAGACACAGGACCTAAGCCCCTCCGGAGTCCAGCACCCATTTCCCCAGAGGCATGGACCAGGCCAGTATGGAAGCTCTGACCTGTGCCCTAGTCACTCGGGCCTTCCATACCAGTGTCAGCACCTGCTGCGCACACCTGGGAACCCGAGCATCTGTGGCCTCCTCCATTGTCCTGGGTTCCACCTCACTCAGACTCATCCACAGACAGTGGTGTCAAACCATTCACGCCTAAAGCCAATATCCAGCATCCAGGATCTCCCTGCACCCTGGGTACCCCCACTCTGCCCTCTGCCTTCCTCTCCTACCCACCAGTCCCTTCCTGCTGCCACCTAGCATGACCGTCTGGCCAGTCCACAAGATGTACTTGGGTGTGAACACGTAGGCAGTCTCATCACTCTCAGGCTCCCGCCTCTGGATCCTCCAGCACTATTCCTGGAACGGAGGACCCCCAGCTGACCCTCAGCCCCCTGGGCCCACTGCATGGATCCCCACAGTGCCCAGTGCCCTTCATGAATCTCTTTGCATGAGTTCTTCATGGGCTCAGGATCCCTCATGGATCTCTTTCCAGGTCTCTTGAGTTTTCTTGATTCCCTCCTGGGTCTCTCTACAAGTTCCTTCTTCGGTTTCAGTTTTCTTGTGGGTCGCTTTATAGTTTTCTTGACAAATCTGCATTCCCTGATAGAACCTCCACAGGCTCCTTCACAGCATGGCGTTCCACTGTACGCTTCACTATGGGTTCCTTCATGGCTCTGGGCTCGGCCAGGGGTCTCATCACAGGTTCTTTCATGACTTCACATCCTGTAATGGGTTGTTAACTGGTGGCCAACTTGTTACACCCAGGTGAACTGAACTAGCGTGGTACTGGGTGTGGAAGGCCGTGTGAGGATTGTTGCTGGCAGCATAAGAGGCAGGATGGGAGAAGATCTGGTAGAGGCTGTAAAGGAGGCTGTTTGGAAAAGCTGTTGGTATATTGGAAGCTGCTGGTTGTCTTGGGTTATTCTGCTGGAGGATCTGTCATGCTGGCTTTCCTGGTGAACTTGGCTGATCTTGTA
This sequence comes from Octodon degus, assembly GCF_000260255.1. Lineage (NCBI taxonomy): Eukaryota > Metazoa > Chordata > Mammalia > Rodentia > Octodontidae > Octodon > Octodon degus. The sequence continues at coordinate 10,657,979 of NW_004524640.1, read as the reverse complement.
GCTGGAGGAACTCAGGACCTCATTGTCATTGAGAACAGCTACGGTCATTTGCAGGGAGCTCGTCCTAGCTTGAATATCACTTCCTGGCTCTCGGTGGGAAGCTGGTGCACTGCTCAACCTTGTGGAGAAGCTTGTCACGCTGGCTTTCCTGATGGGAACTCAGCTTTCCTCTTCGCTGGAGGAGCTCGGGACTCGCTGTTGCTGAGGATGGCTGAGGGGAGCTCTGATTCTTACCTTGAGCATCGCTTCCTGGCTCCAGTTTAGGTTCCTCAGCCTGCTAGCACAGATTCTTTCTCCCACTGGCATAGATTTTTTATCTTTCTCCACTGACCTTTGGACCTTTCCAGTGTAGACCAGTGAAACAGGCCGACATGAGACATTGTCATGGGCTCTAGGCCTCCAGCTGGACTTGTGGGAAGCTTTGTTATGGGCTCCAGGTTTTCAGCTGGACTCATGCAGGATATTAGGTTCCAGGCCCTCAGCGTGATTCTTTGGTCCTTAGTGTGTGGGCAGATTTCCTCTTTTCTTTAGAAAATAATCTTATAAAATATGTCCTGTATAGTATTGTTCCCCTTGCAAAAGGCCTAAACCATGACATCACCTCAGGGTGTGTTCCCCCATTGCCGGAAGCATCTGGGTTCACCCATGGGTCTCTGTGTAGTTTCCATCATAGGTTCAGATCCCCCTGTGGGTCCCTTCCTGGATTCCCTGATAGGTCGTCTCCTTCTGGGTTCTGACACAAAGCTCCTGGCTGCTGCCCTGATGGCCTCCTGGGCTCCCTTGGCAGCTCACGCTCTCCCTACACCCCTCGGGAGCCAGCACAGCTCCTCGCTGGCACACACATCCTTCTAGCTGGGAGCCACCCTGTGCACTGACTGCTTGAGGGGCCCCGTGATGACTCTGATGGGCTTGGTCCAACCAGAGGATCCCACCTGCCAAGACCCCTCCCACAGCCGACCCCAAAAGGCACAGGGACCTGGTGCTAGATTTGAGCCATCTCCAACTGTCCCAAGTGGGGAGGCCCAGAGCTTGGAGGCTGTGGGGAGGGAAAATGTAGCTGAGGTGGGCTACAGGGGCATCCAGGATGCAGAGGGGAGCAGGTGGGCCTCTCCCTTCCCTCTGGGACCCCCAAACTGTACATAGCTTGATCTCTAGAACCCATGAATGAAACTTACTAGGGTCTTTACAGATGTGACTGGTGTGATGGTTTTGAGATGAGGTTCTGGATTGTTCATGTGGGCCCTAAACCCAATGACAAATGTCCTCAAAGAGATACATGGAAGAGGGATACAGAGAGGAAGAGGCCATGTGAAAACAGAGGCAGAGATTCAAACCGCAAGCCCCGGGGGGTCTGGAGCCCTAGACACTGAAAGACCCTCCCTGGAACTTTCAGGGAGCGTGGTCCTGCCCAGGACTTGGCTTGTTGTCTCAAGGACTACAGGAGGGCAGACCGGAGTCATTTCCAGCCATTGATCCCAGCAGCCCAGGACGAGGTCAGGCTTTTGCAGTCAGTGGCTGAGCCACACACATGCAGTCCCTCAAACATGGTCTTCCAAAGTCCAGCTCCTTCTGTAGGCCTTGCAGTATTTCTCTGGGTCCACACGCGTCAGTGTCGCCTTCTGCAGCAGCACTTGGCCCAGGAGGCACAGGACAATGGGCTGCAGCTGAGTCCACACCCCCTTGAGAATGCCCCACAGCGGCTTTCCTTGCTACCTTGGTCACCTGGGACCTGAACCCCATCACATCGCTTTCTAGGCTTCTGTTGTCACGAAGGGCAGCAACCAGCTCCACCTCACTCCAGTGCAACAGGGACTCTGGAGCCCCCATAAGGCCCTGGGCCACCTTGAGCTCACCCTCCTGCTTCTTGGCACTCAAAAGGCAAGAGGCCAAGTCAACTAGAAAGGGGAACGTGGCCACCTGGCCTCAGGAGTCCCTCCGTCAGCACCAAGGTACCAGAAAAGCCAAGTGCAAGGTCAGTGGGGCCTTGAGCCCCAGGGTTCCAAGGAGCTGCACCCTTCCCTCCCACGGATTAGGGAGTCAGGCTGGCTGAGGGGAAAGCACACCTGGTCTGCAAAGCTGCCCTGAGCCACTGGGAGCCTGCCCACCCCCAGGCACAGTGTACAAAACTATTTTAGGTCCATTCCTGAAGGGCTTGGACACACGCTTAATCAATGAGGCATGATCAAAACATATGGTATATGGGGCGTGGCGGAAGCTAGAGAGAGCTCACACACGTGGGGCTAAAGCCAGGCCAGCCCTGAAAACATGGAGTGCTCCAGGCGAGCCAGAAGAGCAAGTTGCTAAGCAGAGGAGTGTCAATTAACATCAACCCGAGTGTGTAAGCAGACATGTTGCATTTGTTGGGCAATTCTCCTGCCATCAATCGGGAAGGATCCGGGGCTGGAGAGATGGCTCAGTGGTCTAAAGCACCTACTTGGAACAAGCTTGGCAAAACATCAGGGACCGGGCTGGAGAGATGGCTCGGTGGTCTGAAGCACCTGCTTGGAGCAAGCTTGGCAAAAGCATTGGGGACCGCGGTTCAATCCCCCGGCGCTGCATGCAGGCCGGCCCTGCCCCCTGGTGGGCTGAGCTGGTCTCTCTCTCTCTCTCTCTCTCTCTCTCTCTCTCTCTCTCTCTCTCTCTCTCTCTCTCTCTCTCTCTCTCTCTCTCTCTCTCTCAAATAAATAAATAAAATAAAATAAAATTTATAAAAACATCAGGGACCACGGTTCAATCCCCCAGCACCACATGCCGGCCAGCCGCGCCCCCTGGTCGGCTGAGCCGGACACACACACACACACACACACACACACACACACACACAATAAATAAATGTTAAAAAAAAAAGAGGGAAGGATCCACCGGACCTCAGCGTTCTGCCTTCTGCCTGTTGTCTTCCTTCCTCCTCCACCGTCCTCCCTCCAGGAATTTCAAGAGCTGTTCTGGAATGGTAATTGGTAATTGGCAATGGTAATTTCTGTAACTATTTTTTTTACAATAAAAGACAACACAAGGGGCTTGCAGGTTAGTTCAGTTGTTTAAGTGCCTGCTGGGGCAAGTCCAGTCAGGCGCGGGGGACCACGGTTCAATCCCCAGCTCCCCATGCCTTACCAGACCCATCCTTAAGGCAGCCTCAGCCAGCCAAAAATTAAAAAATAAAAAAAAATCCTTCTCAACTTTTCAGGATAGTTCAGCGGTCTAAACTCCTGCTTAGGCAAGCTTAGGCAAGCGTGCAGGGACCACAGTGCAATCCCTGGCAACACATGCTGTGCCAGCCCCCACTCAGGGTGGGCCACAAAAAAAAAAAAGACACACTGCCGTGACTGTCCCTCCCAATACCCCTACTCATTTCAAACACACGTATCTCATCACTCTTTTTAGTACATGTGATAACATGTACATAATGATTAAATTCATTGCGGGGGGGTGTTACAACACATCTTAGCTCTCTTTACATCCCCTTTGCCTACCTATCCCATCATTTTTAAAGTTAACAATGTTTTAAACATTTTTAAAATTTGTTTATTTATTTATTTTGGGTGTGGCCAGCTCAGCCCACCAGGGGGCAGGGCTGGCTGGCATGTGGTGCTGGGGATTGAACCGCAGTCCCTGTGGTTTGCTTAGCTTAGTTTGTTCTAAGTAGGTGCTTTAGACCACTGAGCCATCTCACCAGCCCTATCCCATCATTTTTGCCACTTCATGAAGTGGTTTCCTTCTTATTTTTAGTTGTGCTGCTCTGGCTGCCTCAATGCCCTGGGGATAGGATTTCCATTACTTTTCATAACCATTTCGACTTTAGGGGAGAACCAGAGGTTGCACAGGGCCAGATCTGGTGAGTAATGTGGATGAGGGCAGGCTCATGTTTTTATGACTCTGCCTTTCCATTGAATAGCACTTGGCAGCAACATCCCTCGTATTTTTGATTGCCCGTAGGAGAGACATGAAACGGAACTTTGCAGAACCGCTTCATAAAGTGGCACGGAGCCAGGTGTGGTGGTGCATGCCTGCGATCACTCTGAAGCTGAGGCCCAGGGATCGTGTGCACTGCCGCAGCCTCCTGGATCACAGATGTGCATCACCACAGCTGGTTAGCAATGCATCCTTTACTTCTTCTTTTTTTTTTTTTTTTCAGAACCAGGGATTGAACTCAGGCCCTTGCGCTTGCCAGGGAAGTGCTTATTCTACTGAGCCATCTCCCCAGCCCGCTATAATACATTTTTAAAATTTAAACATTGACCATATGTTTTGGTCACTCCTCAGCTAAAGTTACATATGGAAATCCTATCCCCAGAGGTGACCTTGTTTGTGAACAAACTATTTTAGGCAGGCTCACCTGGTATTTCTACCAAATATTAGATACTCAAGACAGCAAATATGTTTGTAAACACAAATGTTAGCCTCGTAGGCTTGTTAATCTTAGAACTGGATGCTTTCTGTCCTCCTCAAGGACCTGTGTTCTCCCAAGCAACAAAGGGCCATCCAAGCTCCCACCCTGGTACTGCAGCCACTGGGGTCAGGTTGTTCTCCGGGGTGGCCATCCTAAATTCTGTGGGGTTTTGAGCAGAGTTTCTGGGTTCCATTCGCTCCAGGCCAGCATCCTCAGTCCTGGTAACCACAGATGTCCCCAAGGGCAGAATCGCCCTGCATGTGGACACCTTGGTGACATCCTATCAGCTTTCATGAGCTGGGTGTATGAAGACCAGTGATGTCGGCTACAAGGTTGACTGTCCTTGAAAGCCCCAGGGACACCAAACACTGCTTCTAGCAGGGTACTGGCCTGCGGAGGGTCCTGGGGGTACAGATGGTCATGTCCTGCTGCCTCTGTCCGGAAGGCTGCAGCCCAAGCCCTGGCACGGGCCTCCTTTGGGGAGCTCATAGTCATCTGTCTGTAAGTCATAGCCAAGGCCAAGCTCTGGAGCAGGTGCCTTCACAAGCCAACAAGGCATCTGGGAGGCCACCCCCTGCCCTCGTGAGGTGCACCATGCTCGTGGGTGCTATCAGAGCCTAGGTGGGGAGAAGAGGAGCAGGGAGGTGAGGGCACTTGTGGGGGTGCCCTGGTCAGACTTGGGGGGGCAATGGGGACCAGGCCTTGGAGGTAGGTGTCCACAGGGGCAAGGTTGGTAAGGAGGCCAGGGTGGCAGGAGTGAAGAGTTGGCATCTTCGCCCTATTTTAGGGTCTGCAGGATGTGGAGAGCAGGGATGCGGTGCTCCTGGCTTTCATGCCATCTCTGAGGCCATCAGAGTGCCCAGGAAGATTCCTCACAGACCACCAAGAACTCCTGGGGACCACCCAGGGGCATCTTGCTCTTAGGTCCCCACTTGGCTGCCTGCCTATCTGTCACTGTGAGGCCTACCAATTCTTTTTTTTTTTTTTTTTCCGGTACCAGGGATTGAACCCAAGACTCTGCACTTGCCAGGCAAGTGCTTATTCTACTGAGCTATCTCCCTGGCCCTCTACTGATTCATTTGTTTGGAGGAAAATACTACATGGAATTGTCAAGAAGGCGCTGGTGGCCCAGCTGGAGTGGACCAAGTTGGCCCTGCTCTCAGGAACCCAGGAGCACTCTTCCCTGAACTACACTCCCAGCCAAGCATTTTTATTTTTTACCTTGAGACAGGTTCTCTCTAAATGGTGAAGCTGGGGAGCCGGGGAGGTGGCTCAGTGGAATAAGCACTTCCCTGGCAAGCGCAAGGGCCTGAGTTCAATCCCCGGTTCTGCAAAAAAAAAAAAAAAATAATAATAATAATAATAATAATAATAATAAATAAATGGTGAAGCTGGGCTAAGAATTTTTTAAATTGAAGTGAAATTCGTACCATGTACAGCTATTTGTTTGGCAGCGCTGAGGGTGAAGCCAGGGGCTTCCTGCCTGAGGCAGGAAACATGGGGTGTCCTGTGTCCCCAGGAAGCCCCTGGAGGGAGGCAGCAAGGGGCAGAGGCTGAGAAGAAACAGACAGTGTGGATAAACTTTCTGAAATGATCTGTCCCTTCTCCAAGTTCCAGCTCATAGCATAGGGCAGTGCCTGGCTGTTGGATCCCAGTGACCCAAAGTGAAGCCTGTGACCAAGGGCACCATGCCCCTCAGTGGGCCTGCCGACGAACCAGCCTCAGCCCAACCTCACACAGGGACACTCAGTGCCCTCGGCTTCTGTTGTGGCTGTGTGGGGTACATTTCCTATGTCCCCAGCGTCCAAAATGAGAAACTCGTGGGACGGCTAATCAGGGGTCACCCCTCAACACAGAGGTCCACATTGTTCTCTGGGGTGGACATCCTGGGCACTGCAGAGTGCTGAGCGGGTGGTCCCTGACCTCAACCTGTCCCACAACAGGAGCGCCCCAGTTGTGAAAACCACCGATGCCTCCAGAATGATCCAGGGTCCTACTCCCCCACCCCCCCTCCAATATTAATATAATACTGGAGCGTATGCCACTGGTCTCCATTTTCAGGTCCTCTCTGGGAGCTGGGGGTGTCACTCCACATGTAGGGTCGGTCACCAGCTAACTACACTCAGCGAGTTTTTAACCAACAAGGAAAGTCTATTAAATTAATACTGAGGTCCAGTGAATGACAGGCGCTTCTTCAAAACCAGATGGCTTTGGATATTTCAGCAGCTGCTCAGGGTACAACCTGTGCAGTGATTAAAACTGAGTGAGATGTTTGCATTCCCGGGATCTCTGACAAGGTTTCATTGGCCCTTCGAGACCTGCACCAGCAAGTGCGCGCTGGGTCCAGTTGGGAAACGTTCTTATAGGATGTCCTCACTGCTGCACCTTGCAAAACGCCAAGGATTACTGCAGCATTCTGTTAGTGCTGCTCTCTGGACCTTGCGCCTTTCACTGTGTGGTGCACTTTGTCTCCTCCAGACTGAAAGCCGTCCACCTACGAACGACAGTGAAACCTGACCTCAACGGAGCGTCCTGAAGCAGGCTCTCTGGAGAGCGCCCCTGGCGGCCGGAAACATTACTGCACTCCCCTTGGGCGGGAGGAAGTCAAACCTGTCGGCTGTCTCTTCTCACCCAGTGGCAGTTATGGACCACGCGTCTCCCAGCAGGGATTTTATAGACAGGCAAGTCAGGCAGGGGCAGCAGGCAGCTAGATGCGTGCCAGCCCAAGGCAGTGTCAGGATGACCAGGGCTTGGTCAGAAACACAGGAGCCTGAGGTCCAGGTAACGAGAACTGGGCGGACCATTAAGTCCAGGCAGGTGACAGGTGAGGTGACCAATGGTCACTGTGAAAACAGCTCCTACCTGTCTGGAAAGGGTTCATCCTTACCGTGCTCTCGGGTAGGACAGAGGCCTGAGGCGCCGGCAGACACAAGCTGGCTACTGCCCGGCTCCTCCTAGGCCCATTCCTCGCCTCAGCAAGCTGGACTTAGTCTATAGCTGGCCTTGGCCTCACTCGGAGTGGCTTGAGCCCTGGTCACTTTTTTGGTATGAAAACTCTTGGACAAAGAGACCCGTGGCACCCACTTTCTGGTCCCCTCCTGGCTACTGGCAGCTAGTTCTTGCTTCATAATAAATGTTCCTCCTATCTCCCTCCTTTGTCCACCAATTCGTTCTTTAAGTTCAGGAGATGGAGACCCAGATTATACCATTATAGCAGAACTTCCCAGGGCTGACAGAGGGAGAGGGACAGACCAAGGTTTAGGGCAGTCTTTCAGTCTTTCAAAAATTTGCATTCGGGGCTGGTGAGATGGCTCAGTGGTCTAAAGCACCTACTTGGAACAAGCTT
>NW_004524640.1:10633052-10649539 GCF_000260255.1 Octodon degus | reverse complement strand
TTTGTTTGTTTGTTTTTGGCAGAACCGGGGATTGAACTCATGCGTTTGATCTTGCTAGAGAAGCGCTTATTCCACTGAGCTGTCTCCCTGGCCCTGGCAGAAGGATTTTTTTTTTTTTTTTGCTCAGAATGCCATCAGGGCAGGTTTGGCTGGCTTGACTTGTGGGGATCCAACCACAGCAACCTGAGCCTGACTGCTTTGTTGAAGCAGCCACTTAAAGAACTGAGCTACGGGGCAGATCCTCAACAGAGAGCAATTCTTTTCTTGTTCTTTTTGATCGATTGATCTATCTGTCTGTCTGTCTGTCTGTCTGTCTGTCTGTCTGTCTATGTCTGACAGGGTCTGCTTTTGTGCTGGAAGCTGGCCTTGAACTCCATGCGTAGCCCAGGCTGGTCTCAAACTTGCCATGATCTTCCTGCCTCTGCCTCCTGAGGAGGGCTGGGATTGCAGGTGTGCATAACCACACCCAGCTTCTTGTGCTCCTCCTTTACAACAGACCAAACACAGGAAGAAATGGCACCAAGAAGGTTTAGGAGGCAGTTTATTACACTGGTGGATGACTCCCAAAGAGCTAGAGCCCTGCCCAGGGGCTTTTGGGGCTTTAATGGGGAGGGGTCAAGCAGGGTGGTACAAAGGCAGATTTGATGCATTGTGATTGGAGGGTTGGGTGACATCATGGGTTGCTAAGGGAGTTTAAATGTCTCGAGTTACATTGCAAGGTCATCAGTTAAATAGGAACAGGTTACACAAAGGAAGAAAGGTCCTGTTATCAGGTTTTTCCGGACATGTCCACCTGGTTTTGGCAGGCAACTCGTGGCAGGCTTTATTTCAAATATTAATTTCCCTTTCAGAACTATTTCCTTTTTTTTTTTCAGTACCAACGATGGAACCCACAGGCCTTTGTACTGACCTAGGTTCCAGCCCATTTTTGATCTTTGTTTTGATTATTTTGAGACAGAACCTCCCTAAAGCACTGAATTGTGATCATCTTGCCTCAGCCTCCTGGAGTGCTAGGATCACAGGCATGCACCCCTGTATCTGAGTCCCTTTTGTCTTTTTTTTGGAGACAGGGTCTCTCTCTGTAATTCAGGCTGGGTTTAGCCCTGGCCAGCCTCAAACTAAAGGCAATCCTCCTGCCTCAGCCTCCCAAGTAATGAGATTACAGTCATGCGCCATGTCTGGGTCTTAATTATCATAATTTTTTAAAAGGTGTGGAACAGAGCTCGGGAGATAGCTCAGTGGCATAAGTGCCTGCCAGGCAAGTACAAATCCTGAATTCAATCCCTGGTACAAAAAAATAAAAAATAAAAAATAAAAAAGTGGAGTTTAGAGCAGCCTGACACGGTTCACTGAGGCCCCCTAGTGGCGGTGGGTGTCAAGTGCACTAATATTTGGACTGTTGAGTGTGCATAGTACATATGGAGGCATGTGTGTGGACATGCGTTTGCAGTATAAAGAATGGCTGTATTTCACACTTGCCTTCTAGAAACTCAGTTACTGTTTGGAAACAGGCAAATATAATCCCCAGCAGGTCCCTCTCTGAAACCACAAGAAGACATTAGGAAGTACTTATTATTTTTTAAATCAGGGATTGAACTCAGGATCTTGTGCTTGCCAGGCAAGCACTTATTCCCCTGAGCTATCTCCCCAGTCCCTTAAAATTTTAAAAATATTTTTGACAGTCAGGCATGGTTGGCACATGCCTGTAACCCCAGCACTCAGGAGGCAGAGGCAGGAGGATCATTGTGAGTTCAAGACCAACCTGGGCTACAAAGTGAGCTCAAGGCCAGCCTGAACTGCATAGCAAGACCCTGTCTCAATATATAGTCCCCCCAGATATAGTGATGCACATCTAGCATCCCATCTACTTAAGAGGCTGAGGCAGGAAGATCTCAAATTCCAGCTCAATCCAGGCAACTTGGCATCTTAGTAAAATGACTTGGCAAGAACATCCCTTGACAAGACTAAGGGAGTTTCAGGAGGCAAAATGAATAGACATGACCCCGTATCACCTGTTCTTTGCCTCTCCCGGGTGTTTTCTCTCTTTGGAGCCCTGCACTATGCCCTTCTGTGTCTGACATCTCTCACTGACAGGATCCTCCAGGTTCCTCCGCGCTGTGGTGAGTTTTTGGCGCTTTTCTCTTTTTCCTGATGGAGTAATATTCCAGCACGGATCTGTGGACACAAAGCTGTCCCTACATTTTGAGCTGCGGTAGACATGGCCTTGCACCTGAGGCTCAGCTTTCAATTCTTTGGGGTTCACACCCGAAAGTGAGATTCATTCTTTTTCATAGCTCAGTGACATTTCTGGATCATCCATCCATTGATACAGAAATATTTTTTTCATTTCAAGACACGGCCTACGTCACTAAGTTGTTCAGTGTGCCGGAATAGTAGGCTTGCATCACCACGCCTGGCCAGAGCTACATTTTTGTATGAATAACTTTGCTGTTTTGTTTTCCACTTAAGTGGGGGCCCAGCCCTAGCTCAGTTCTTTAAGTGGCTGCTTCCACAATGCTGGCAGCTTCAGTTTGCTGTAGTTCAATCCCCACAACACTCCAGCCAGCCAAAAGTGCCCTGAAGGCATTCAAGGAGCAAAAAAAAAAAAAAAAAAAATCCTTATTCCATTAGGGGGCATGGCCCTAGCTCAGGCCTTTAAGTGGCTGCTTCCACAAAGCTCTCAGCCTCAGGTTGCTGGAGTTCGAACCTCACAACTCTCCCGCTGGCCAAAAGGGCCCTGAAGCCATTCGAGGAACAAAAAAAAAAAAAAAAATCCTTATTCCACTTAAGTGTTTGGCACAGGGTCTCACTATGCAGCTTGGACTCGCAGTGATCCTTCTGTTTTCAGCCTCCCCAGTGCTGGATTCCAGGAGTTTGCCACTACGCCCGGACTTCGCCCTGGGGGCAGAGCCAGTGTGGCATGCAGGACTGGGGATCGAACCTTGGTCCCTATGCTTGCCAAAGCAGGAGCTTGGTCCACTTATATGAATAACTTTGAACTCTCTTTCTGTCCTCTTCACGGCTGTGTGAACACATTGCATTTACTGTTTTTAAAGCCTATGTTTTCCTGTAGAACCTAGCCTGGTCCACCGAGCAGAGAAGGGTGGTGCCAAGCCTTAGAGGTGTGAACAGCCTTGGGATGTCTGGAAAGAAGGCTTAGGGTGTTGTGATCTCCAAGACCGCCCAGGTTCCAGGATTTGCTAGGAGATACACTTTACTTATTTATTTGTAAATGTGGTACTGTGCACGGAAAGCAGGGCCTTTGCACTGCGCTACATCTGCAGCCCTTTTATTTTTTTAGTTTGAGATAGGGTCTTGCCAAGTTCCTAAGCTGCCTGAGCTGGGTTTGAACTCATGACCCTCCTGCATCTGCCTCCCAGAGTGGTGGAATTACAGGCCTGCACCACCACACCAGACAAGGACTCATTTTGTAGTCAAGTTCCCAGTTGTGACCTGCAGCAAAAGGCTTCAGGGCCCAGCAAGCGCAGGAATGAAGTTCACAGAGGAATCTACTCAGGTCTCCGAGGACCTTCTCCCCAGCTGGTCTCCCAGCATGCATTGAAGTCCCCCAGCAGCTGTTTTGATGACACAGAGAATGCTGTCTACTAGGCGTGTTCAGTGGAGACTCGGCACCTAAGCCTTACCCTGGAAGCTGGTCACATGGGCGCCACGTCCCTGGCATGCGCCAATTCCCAGACTCCCAGGAAGAAAGCACATCAGATGGATTAAGCAGGTGATCTGTCTTGCCCATGCCAGCCCAGTGCCATCCTGGCACACAGGCCTAGGGCCCAACCCTGCCATGGTCATGCTTTTGTGCCTGAGTGGAGAAGGAGGTGGGGAGGGCAGGCCATGGAGCTGGAGGGACAGACAGACAGACAGAGGCTGAATCACAGGAAGTCTTGACTTGGGGGTGATGGAACCATGGACAGGTAAAGAGCTGGAGACAGATGAGCAGACCCAGCCTGTGCTCCAGGAAGGGCCCCTGACAGTTTTGTGGAGGTGGCAGTAGACAGGAGGGCGGAAGCTGGGGAGATCCCCTAGTCTTGGGGGTGAGGACAGCATAACACGTTACCCCGGGGGAGTGGGAGAAGAGGAGGCCTCACAATGAGGACTCCCAAGGGAGCACCTATGGAGGGAGGCCAGAGGGACCTAGGATTCTAGCGTCATGTCCTGTGAGGGAGGGTGGGCAGAGGGACAGGACCTGGGGAAGGGATGCAGGCCGGGAAGAAGCCAGAAGCTGCCTGCGTTATGAAGGCAGCCTGGAATCAAGGCCGCCTGAGCCTCCCAAATAGCTGGGATTACAGGCCTGGGCAGCAGGCCCACCTCCCTGCTGTCCCGTCTTCCCCAGCTACTGCCCTTGCCCACAACTCTGGCAGCTTCCCGATCCCTAAGTCCGGTTATTACAGCCGCGGGTAGACAGCCGACTCTCCATCAGGCACAGGACCAGGGAATGTTGCATTTTTTTATCAGAAGAAAAAAAATCAGGGCCGGGGAGAGGGTTCAGTAGAATAAGCGCTTCCCTGGCAAGTGCAAGGACCTGAGTTCAATCCCCAGTTCTGCAAATAAAAAATTTTTTTAAAAAAATCAATATAATCAAACCTGGATTATATTGGACGTGACCTTTATACAGTCACAGCTAAAGTGGGGTATGGAATGGGGTGGGAGGCAGAAAGGAAGAGGAAGCAGCAGAGCCCCGAACTCTGTAGACTCGAAAAGCAAGGTGATGAGCTTGGGATCCTCAGAGCCCAGGAGCCACCTGGAACCCAGAAGCGTCCTTTAGGGTGATGACAGCCAGACATAGGCACATACATGTGTGCGCACACACATGCACTGTGAATGCGCCACGTATTCCCCAGCCTGAGCCTCCCACCATTCAGCATGGGGAAGTCCACCTTCTCTAGCCTGCAGCTCCTGGCCACTGAGCCCCTGGCTGGACCACCAGCCAGCCCCAGGGGCCCTGTGCTGCCGCAGCAGGTCACACAGGCTGCAAAGCACCGTGCCCTGGAGGGGCTTGAGGAGCTCGACTGGCCAGCAAGCTGAGCTGTGCAGCCTTCGTCCTCACCATCCAGCCCTGCTGAATGGGGAGCCACCAAGGCCAGTCACACAGCTGCCACCCCTGAGGGACTCCGGCTGGCAGGAAGCTTGGTCCTTAGGAAACAGGGTGGTGGGGGAGGGAAGCTGGGCACACGCGGACTAAGTGGACTGGAATCCAGACCAAGCAAAAGGCCCTCAGCCATGGCTGGGGCAACAGCTGGGGCCTCAGGGAGGCGGCCCTTCCCAAGGGGCGGGGCGAGTACTAGTGTCACACCCGGAGGCAACGGTGCCTCTGGGTATCCTCCCTCATGGAAAGGCGGGGACCTGACTACCCCATGCTCAAGTTAGGGGGCGCTGCTGTCCCACAGCGGGGACATGGCGAGAGATGGAAGTCTGCATGGGGCGGGGCCTAGGGGTGTCCTGGGGCCTCCCAACCAGAGGTGACCACTCCAGTAGCAGGGCTGGGAGGTCACCCGGAGTGGGTCTCAGGCTGCTGTCTTCATGAAGTGGGTCTGGTCCATTTGGCCACTGCCTATGAGCTGAACGCTTTCTCCACTATCCCGATTTTTTTGGAGGGGTGGGACTAGGGGCCAAAGCCAGACCCTCACTCACATTAGGCAAGTGCTCTACCACCAAACTACATCCCTGGTTTTCTTTTTTTATTCATTTTACTTTTATGTTTTTGGCTTTTGAGACAGGGTCTCACCAGGTAGTTGTGGCTGGCCTTGGACTCACTCGCCAAGGCTAGCCTTAAACTTTCAGCAATCCTTCTGTCTCGGAAATTGCAGATTTTTTTTTAACATTATTTAAATTTTAGGGCTCTGGGGAGATGGTTTAGTAGAATAAGAGCTTCTCTGACAAGCACAAGGGCCTGCGTTCAATCCCTGGTTCCACCAAAAAATAAAAATAAAAAAATAATAATAAATAAATAAATAAATTTTAGCTTCACTAAATTGCCTGGGTCAGCTGCCGTCTTTCCTACCTCTTACCTCAGCCTCCCAAATAGCTGGGATTACAGGCCTAGGCAGCAGGCCCACCTCCCTGCTGTCCCGTCTTCCCCAGCTACTGCCCTTGCCCACAACTCTGGCAGCTTCCCGATCCCTAGGTCTGTTTATTACAGCCGCGGGCAGACAGCCGACTCTCCATCAGGCACAGGACTAGGGAATGTTGCATTTTTTTTTTTTTTATCAGAAGAAAAAAGATCAATATAATCAAACCTGGATTATATTGGATGTGACCTTTATACAGTCACAAATTACAATTTTAAATATTTTAGAGGGAAAATATTTTTTTAAATATTATTTCGGGGGGTCGGGGAGATGGCTCAGTGGAATAAGTGCTTCCCCAGCAAGCACAAGGGCCTGAGTTCAATCCCTGGTTCTGCCAAAAAAAAAAAGTAGATATTATTTAGGGGCTGGGGATATAGCTCAGTAGAATAAGCACTTGCCTGGCAAGCGCAAGGGCCTAAGTTCAATCCCCAGTTCTGAAAAAATAAAATAAAATAAAATATTATTTATGCCACAGAAGACATACTGAAGCTCTGGTCATAGGGGATCCTTAGATCCCAGGGACCCTCCTGGGCTGTGTGTCTTGTGCTGCTCTAGTGACCCACACAAGCCAGGAGCCCTGGGACGGGGGGGGGGGTGTCACGTCTCCCATTGTCAGAATAGGCCTGCAAGGAGCACGAGTGGAATGAATGAATCCATATATATATATTAAACCCTGGTCCCCGCGTTTACCTAAGCAGATGCTTAGTCCACTGAGCTATCTCGCCATCCCCACAATCCTTATTTTTAAAAAAGAAAAATAAGAGCTACACCAAGGACAAACTTACCTGCCCATCCCGTGTTCCAACTTTCTAATCGTCCCCATTCCACAGTCAAGGATGGAGGCCAGGGAAAGCTGAATAACCTGTCCTCACTGGAAAGGTTCTAGTCTAAAGCCTGACTCTGAACCACTGGCCCCACAGTGTCACCACGGAGGTGAAGCAGCTGGTGGATGTCCCCAGAAGCCAAGTCCATTTCCAGGATGGACAGGCCACCTCCATGGGCATCAGGCAAGCCCTGTAATGCTGGCCCTGAGCTCTGGTCATGGAGCCCTGCCCTCAGAGGCCCCAGGCCAGCACCTCCCTCTTGAGCACGCAGCTATCCAGGCCTTTCCTCTACTTGGGCAGCACTGTGCTGATGGCCAGCAAGACGCCATCAGGCATAGGACAGGAAAGGGCACACCAGGACACCACACAGGCTGAGCATGGGCTTGGCAGTGGGCAAGGCTCTGTGGATGCAGGCAAGGCCTGGGTGGGTCTGCACTGGAGGCCACGCCAGGGAAGGTGTCTGGGACAGAAGAGTGGGGAGCTGCACATTTATTGAGCATTTATTAGGAGCTGGGCACTGTAATGGGCATGGAAGACAGAGGTGACTAAGGCACAGTCATCCACCAGGGTCTGGGCCAATCTCCACGTGCCTGGGAGTGTCCAGCTTTGTCAGGGACCAGCATTCTGTCTCTGGCACTGACTGACCAGCTGTAACCTGAATCCACAGCCTCTCCTTCCTGGAGCTGGACTCGTCCATAAAACAAGCTTAACTGCACTGTAGCCTGGTGACTGGCCTTTGAGCTCCCTGGATGAAAGCCTGCAGATACTGAGCCTTGTCCCCAAACAGGCCTGGGCAGGAGCAGCAGCCCACATCAGAGCCCTGGAGGCAGAGAAACAGTCCTGGGAGTTGAGGGCATCACGCCCCACTGAAGTTACCTGAGAGCTGCAGTCAGGAAGCCTGACATGAAAGTCTCCACCCCCACCAAGGGCTGTCTTCTGATGGTTAATGACAGACGCCACTGCCACTCTGGCTGCTGATTGATGCCGATGGTGGGAGTAGGGGGTGAGGAGAGGAGGTGGCCTTGGCTGCAGGACCGCAGCATACTGAGCACCCACTGTGAACCTGTTACTGGTCACAAGGCCATGGGTGGGGACCTGGCAGGACACAGCTCATTCTCCAGCTATGTGGGTGGAACAGGGAGGTCCTGGTCTCTGGAAGCAGGGAGGAGCCACCTGACCTTCCCAAAGGGTACAGGACAGACCTGATGGCTCCTTCTCTGTCCTCCCACAAAGCCCACAGCTGTGGGTGGGCAGTATTGGGAGGCCATCCACATTCCCACCTTCCCTCGACCTCACATGCAAGGAAAGGGAGGCCAGAGAGCCTCACTGACCTTCCCAAGGCAGACATGATAGTTGGGATCATTAGTTCCTTTTATGAAAAAGGCAAAGGGCTCAGAGAAATTACGTGACTTACCCAAGGTCAAAAGCAAAGGAGACAGTCCATAATATATCCCTGGTCTGTGGCCACAGGCATCAGTCACTGAGATTCAATCTATGCAGGAAAATCCGCCCCCTACCCCCACCATTTACAAAAAAAGAAAAAAAAGATGAGCAAGAAGAGGACAGTGGAGGACCCAAAGAAGTAACAGGGAGAAGAGCAGCCTACTGCATGGCTGAAGGGCAGAAAGGAGCCCAGTAGGGAAGGGACACTAAGTGGGCAGAGGAGGGGCAAAGGTCAGAGGAGATGGGCAGAAGGCTCTGTGTCAGCTGAGAAATCTGATTGGGGTGTCAGAATGCTCAGAAGAGAAAGAGGGTCCTGGCACAATCACAAGAGCCTTGGATGCCAAGACCAAAAGTTTTCCAAGGGCCATTTGTTAGCTTCCCGTGGTTGTTGTAACAACTTACTGTGAATATGGTAACTTCAAGCAAGTAGGCTGGATTTTCTCACAGTTCTGAGACCCGAAATTCAAAATCAAAATCACTGGGCCATCACCAAGGTGTGAGCAGGGACAATCTAATGGGAAAGTCTATTCCTAGTCCCTGCCAGCTCCTGATGGCTGTCAGCAGAACTTGGCTTGTGGCCGCATCACTCAGTCTCTGCCTTTGGGGTCACACTACCCCCTCCTCTGTACACTGCTTGGCAGAGGGTGCCTAGGATTGCAGTGTGAATCCCCTGATTCTCCACTTTGGAATCTTGAATCACCCCTTCTAAGTCTTTTCATCTCAGTCACATTCTATTGCAGAACCCGAATCTGGTATCTAGAGACCATTAGTCCACCTCCTGCAGGTCCACAGAGTCAGGACAGTTTAAGAGGGGCCCCTCCAGTCAGCTGTGGGCATGATTCTTGCTGGGACCCTCAAAGTGGGGCAAAGCTGTCTCTGCACTGCTTCTGCAAAGGTGGAGTGTGGAGACTCTGCTGAAATTGGCCAAGACAGAATGGGGAACACTCTGGCCATCTGGGGTTGAAAGCATCACCCCCACCCTGTCTGCCTGGGCAGCGTTATCTTAAGGTACTATAAGAGCAAGGGACAACCCCATTCCAGGCCAGACAGTAGAGGCCCAAAAGGTTTTTGTCCTGAGCAAACTCAGCAGGAAGGGTTGGTGGTTCCTCAGTCACCTACCCCCAGTACCTTCCTGTGCCTGCCTCTGTCATTTTGTCACTTCTTGTCTCATTTCCTCTCGGTACTGCACTTTAAAAGTGAAATAAAACACTTGGGTTTCTTCATCGCTTAGAAGGCCTTGCACGGGAAGTGCCCTCTCCCCAACCCTGCACCTGTGCAAAGGCTGGCTGGGAGGGAAGGGCCTTGACCTCGGCATCTGAGCACTAGGCTCAGCCCATGGGCAGGCAGAACAGGCAGCCAGCCAGCCCTGACTTCCTTGGTGTCAGTGGTGGCAAAAGCATCCCTTCAAAGGGAAAAGCTGTTGTAAAATTTGGGGGTCTTGGCGCTTGGGACACCTCTTGCTGTGCCTGGAGTCCTAAAACAATCCCAAAAACGAAAACCATAGGTTTGGATTCCACAGGGAGTCTTCTAATCTCAATGTTGTAACCTAGCGATTTCTTGTCACTAAAATGGGTGTAGAATTGTCAAAAACTACGCTTGTGCAAGTAACCCAGCGTTTTGCAAGCCAACTCTGGGTTTAACGGAGCACTACTCCCTGCCAGGTCACGAGCCTGGCTCTCCTACCTTCCCCTCGGGCCGACCTCGGCGACGCGGTGCCCCCAGTACCAAATGCTCTTAGGGCCCTGGCACCGTGTGCACGGCGGCGCGCGTGGGGGCAGCGGCACCAGGGCGCACTCGCAGTATCTGAAGCGTTCTTGTACAAAAGATCCCGAGTCCTGTGCCTAAGTAGAGGACCAGCCGAGCGCCGGCCCCAAAGCCGACCGCGCCGTGTCCTCTCGAGACCCAGGAGTCGCAGCGCGCTACGCGCATCACTCCGCAGGACTCACAGGATGGAATCTTTGGGCCGCTGGGCCCACGCTGGGCCCACGCGGAGGGCGGGGCGAGCCGGGGCCTTTGTGTTCAAATCAACCAATGGGCGACGGCCGTGGGCGGGGACGGGAGGAGGAGCCTGGCCAATGGGCCGCGGCCTGTCAGCATTGACTGACAGGCACACACATACACACTCGGCCACGCGCGCACCGCCCGGCCCCACTCGCGCCGCGCGGGTCTTCTCTGGCTGCATTGTCCGCCGACGGCCGGTCCTCGTCGTTCCGCGCCGCCGTCCCCTGCGCAGGGAGCGCCAGGCCCCGCCGCCTCCTCTTCGGCACCGCAGGGTGCGCCACCCGCAGGGAACCGGACGCGGGAAGGGGGCGAGTCCGGGCAGCGCGCGATCACCCGGACTCCCCCGGCTCCGCACGGAACAGTCGTGGCCGCAGGTAATGAGGGTGGCGGGCGGCCGGCCTGGTCCCAGTGACCGTCGGGCCGCCCCTGCTGGGCCCGGGTTGCAGGGCCTGCGCCACCACCCCTGCCAGGCCGGGCCCGGCTCCAGCCCCCGCCTGGCTCACGCCCCTGGCCGGTGCCTGACTCATTCCGGCCCTCGGCCCGGGCCGGCCGCGCACTGGTCAGCTCGGAGGGCGGGGCCGGGCGGGTGTCCCAGGCAGCCCAACACCGGGCCAGGACGGCGGGGCCAGGCGGGCGGGTTCTGGGATTGGCAGTTCCCTGCTGATGCCTGTCAGGACTCTAGGAATAGGAGGGAGGCCCGCTTTTGCTCAGTTCTAAAACAAAACAAGCCAAGACCGGGAGTGTGGGGGAGGTGTGACTTAGCTGTACCTTCCTGGATCATTTCTGGGGTTACTGTCTGGGGGGACCGAGAAAGGCGGGAATGAGGGTCCCACAGCGAAGGGAGTGCGAGTGTGCCGGGCAGAAAGGGTGTCATGTTCAAGATGCCCACGATCTAGGTTAAATTTGATGAGGGCGGAACTGAGAAGAGAATACAGTTCAGCTCCAAAATGAAGAAAGGACATTCTGGGGGGTTAATTTGTGTGTGTGGGGGGGGGGTGTGCACGCGCGCGCGCGCGCGCGTTGGTATGCAAATGATTTGAACTCCTAGAGGTTCATCTAGGAGGCTAGGCTTTGACCTTTTCCGTCTCTCGTGAAACCAGGACTTAGTTGTTAACTGTTCGGTGATACCAGGATGCTGCAGGCCAGACTGAGATAAGAGGCAGCTCCGTTGCTCTAGGAGCTCCAGAGGGGGAGGCAGGCTGGTGGCAGCTACCAGCACACGCCCCCCACCTCCATTAGAATGTTTAGCTTTTTGCCAGCAGCTGCGTGGGTATTGGGTAAACAGGTTGCTTTGTTTCTGGCTCTGGGCAAGTGTTTCCTCTGCTTCAGCAGGGCAGGGGTTAGGAGGAGGAGCCCCATGTGGGCCCGGGGAGCTGTCAGAAGGGGGAGGGCAGTATGGGGTGGAACTACCTTATAAGGAGTGAAAGACAGTCCAGGACCCAAGCCAACTTCCTGCTTTGGCTACTACCAATTGGTCCTTTACCAACACCAGCTACAGCCAGGGAAAGATGCCAGATGGGCATTCCACCTGGAAAGATGCCAAGGAGCCCAGACAGGAGGCTACTTGTTTTGTAAAAGAGGATGCACTAGCTGGAGGAACCTGACCTTCTGGTTTGCATTGTTGAGAATGGGTGTGTTAGTGGATGCTCACTTCAGGGTCAGGAGAACCAGCAAGATTTCAGTGTTAATCAGAAGCATCAGAAGTGATAGACAGGGGCCAGGGAGATGGCTCAGTAGAGTAAGTGCTTGCCTGGCAAGCACAAGGGCCTGAGTTCAATCCCTGGTTCTGCCACCAAAAAAAAAAAAAAAAAAAAAGTGATAGACTGTTACAAATCTTAGGTACTCTTTAACCCAGGCTGGACTTGAGCTCACTATGTAGCTCAGGCTGGCCTTCAACCCACCGATCCTCCTGCCTCAGCCTCCTGAGTGCAGGGCTTACAAGCATGTCCCACCATACCTGGCTGCAAGCACTATAAAGTAACTTTTGAGGGCGTTTAGGATGGAGCAATGACTTTGTAATCCTGACTGGTCACAATGCTAACTTGAGACTTCTCAACTGTTACTCTGAGATTTGGAATTTGGGTTTGTAGAGCTGAGAGGTTTATTAATCCTGCGCATGTGGTGGATTGCTGCCTTTGACCCGGTCTGTTCACTTTGGCCTCCTTTACTTCATTATCAGTTTCTGCACTGCAGACCAACCAGCCTATCATGCCACATCTCTGCTCCACTCCCCACCTTGTCCGTTTGTTAACAAATATTTGTTATGTAACCACACAGTGCACAGACTTGCTCTGAGCATGTGTGGTGGTTGTTAGACTACCTGGGACCTACACCTCATTTCTGAACTGACTTGCAAACTTGTTGGTGGAATCAAGAAAGACCCAAGTCCTACAACCCGTCCAATCTGAGATCAGATCTGGCCGTTACTCAGGCTGGGTGGTGGTGGGCAAGTTACCCACCTCCCAGATTCTAACCATGTGGATGGTGCGATGACACTCACAAGCCTGTTTGGAACACATGTGGGGTGCAGGGAGCCATGCACCTATTAGGTGTTAAACATGGTGTCTTCTCATTGCCATGTCAAGATGTGGCAGCATAGCATCACTGATGAGGGGGTACAGAATACAAGATGGTCGCAGTGTGGCTGGGCTCCTGGGGAAAGGGTTCAGGAATCAGGCATGACTGGGGCCCTGGACCAGTGAATCTGTCAGGAGGCAGAGGAAACAGTGCCACCCTGGAATCTGTGAGCTGAGGCTGCAGCTCAGAGAGGGTAGCATGGCGGGTTCCTAGGCTGGAGGGTGTGCCAGGTGGCAGTGACTTAAGGCATTTGCCTGGCACCTTGAGAATGCCTGTTGTGTGCTGTGCTCTCTGCTCATGTCAGGAAGGCCCAGTTTAACATCTCAGGGTTTGGGGCTGGCAAGATGGCTCAGTGGTCTAAAGCACCTACATGGAACAAGCTTGGCAAAGCACAGGGACCACGGTTCGATCCCCCAGCACCACATGCCAGCCAGCCTCGCCCCCTGGTGGGCTGAGCTGGCCACACACACACACACACACACACACACAATAAATAAATAAATGTTTAAAAAAAATAAAGGGAAAGGATCAATATTTAAAAAAAAAAAAACAAAAAACCATCTCAGGGTGCTCAGGGAAGAAGCTTCCAGGGTGGCCAAGTGAGCCCTGGGCAAGGCACAGATGGAAGCCAGATATCAGTTTGCACAAGGGCCTGCCCTCTGCCACCCGGCCTCTGCCCTTCCTCCTGCAGAAAGGACTTGGCCTCATGCATCATCCTTTCTTTAGGGGAAGGGTGCACATCCCACCTCAGCATGTCCCGACGAAGCCAGCGCCTCACGCGTTACTCTCAGGTTGATGATGATGGTGGCAGCAGCAGCAGCGGAGGAAGCTCTGTGGCTGGGAGCCAGAACACCCTGTTTAAGGACAGTCCTCTGAGGTAGGGACTTGGGGAAGCACCACTGGCCCTATCTATCCCCCTGCAGCCTTCATAGCCACAGATGCCCGAGTTTGCCTAAAGGGGTTGTCTTACGAGGTGCTGTTTCTACCTCCCCTTCTTTACCCACTGTAAGTTGGTGCTGCTGCCCTCACAATCAAAGAACAGGAAGTGGGGAGAGGCAGCTTCAAGCACACACCAAGCCAGAAAGCCCCAACTGCAAGTTGGGCTTGCAGGAACCTCTTCTGCTCTGGTTGGGCGTGGCTGTCCTCCCTGACCCAAAGCCATGCTGGTGTCCCCACCTGTACACTTGGGTGTCTTGCCGCCCCCACTCCTTGCAGATGCAAGGCTGAGGGATTGGCTAGCTCTAGGAAACCAGGTCAGCTTGGTCTGGGTTTTCTATGGGCTGTCAAAATTGCTAGTCTATTAAGAAGCATGGGAAAAACCTTGGGCTTTGAAGTCAGAGACCTAGGTTTGAAGCTGGCTAACTGATGAGCTGGCCTGTGAAATTTAGAGATAACAGGAGCAGAGAAAATACCTAGGCTGAGGATGTCACTAGGTTAGTATGCTTGCCAACACCAAGGGGGAGAAATCCCTCCTGGTTGACCAGGTTTTGGTTGCCGAGCAACAAGGCCAGCCCACACTATCTACGGCAGGGTGCAGAGCCCTGCTTCCTGTCTAGGCTCACCTCCTTGCTCCCTGCCTTTCCCCTCCTGACTGTCCCACAGGACCTTGAAGAGGAAATCCAGCAACATGAAGCGCATGTCCCCAGCGCCGCAGCTGGGCCCCTCCTCTGACTCACACACCTCCTACTACAGCGAGTCCATGGTCCGGGAGTCCTATATTGGCAGCCCCCAGGCCGTGTCCCTCGCCAGGAGTGCCCTCCTCGATGACCACCTGCACAGTGAGCCCTACTGGGGTGAGTGTGCTGAGTCTTCCACCTGGGGCTTGGCTTCCTCCGATCCCTTCTCAGTGCTCCTCTGTGGAATGCCTATCTGCCCAAGCTATGGATGCCCTGGCTCTGGGAGGCCTAGCAGAGACCCTGTTCTTGCCTGGCAGGCGAGGACTTGCGTGTGCGGAGGAGGAGGGGCACGGGCGGCACCGAGAGCAGCAAGGCGAATGGGCTGGCAGAGAGCAAGGCCACTGAGGACTTCCTGGGCTCCTCCTCCGGCTACTCTTCTGAGGACGACTTCACGAGTAGGCGGCACCTCCTCTCCCAGCTCATTTCAGACAATGTGGCGACATGGCAGGCCAGGGCAGGGAGCACCCCAGCTGTACAAGAGAGCACAGCATGTGACAAGCACCTCACAGCCTAGCAGGGGCACCTCTCTTGCTCTCAGCCTTCCCTGAAACTGAGCTGAGGCTGCTGAGTACTTGGCTGTCTGCCCCACCCCCACCCCCAGCCAGCTCTTTTGGGTTCTGCCCATTGCAGCAGTTTAACATGGGGCCCTAAGCATAGCAGGTGCTCAGAAGTTGTAAGGCACATGAGTGATCTCTGCTTTATCTTATTCTGATCAGTGGATTGAGACATTGTCAGGAGAATCTCTGGTAGGAAATAAAAGGTCTGATATCTCCCATTTCATTCTTTCCACAAACATTCCCTGACCTACTATGTGCTAGACCCATGTGATGCTTCAGGGACTTGAAGTAAAAGGCTGTGTGGCCTCAGCTCAATAACAGTCAGGCTTCAAGTCCCCAAGGGTCTTAAAAGTGACCCCAAGCTGACAGGTTTCTTCTCCTCCTCCCCAGCAGGCTACGCGGACATGGATCAGCACAGTTCAGGGTCAAAGTTAGGAAGCGTGGTCTCCCGGGCAGGCTCCTTTGTCTGGACGGTGATCACTTTTCCAGGTGGGTGCTGGCTGGGTGTGCTCAGTTACTTCCACAGCTGTAACTTCTTAACCATCTCTTCAACTGGGCTCCTAGAATGGGCCTCGGTGGGCAACTTCACAGCGGCCTGAGAGTGTGGGCAGAGTGGACAGGTGGGATTGGAGCTTGACCACTGTGGGATACGACAGAGGTGCTGGCACGTGGGTGTTGGGAGTGGGACCAGGAGGGTCACGGGTGGGAGGAGGATGGCATGCTAAGCAGGACCTCAAGTCTGAGCGCAAGGACCACTTTTTCAGGCCGGCTCTTTGGGCTTCTCTACTGGTGGCTTGGCACCACCTGGTACCGCCTGACGACAGCAGCCTCACTCCTAGATGTCTTTGTTTTAACCAGGTGAGTGAGACCGCAGCCCCGACGGTGGCTCAGAAGCCCTGCAACCAACAAACCATCACACTTGATGTGGTCATTTTCCCAAAGTTTCCTCCAGTTCGCCTTAGCTTTTATCAGTGAACTAGGACCACATCCCCAGTGCCCGTCCTGCCTGACAGGCAGTCCCAGTGTCAGGTTTTGTTCCCAAATCCATTGCCTCCCAGGGTAGGACTGGGGATCACAGGTTCTTACTTCTGCCTGGGTGCTTCCTAACAAGCACGGCCCCCTGGCCATTGAGGCTCAGCCCTGAAGTGGGTGGGGTCCCAGGAAGTCCAGCTTCCCCCCTGGGCCCCAAGCAGGCCAGAGCCCAGAGTTGTCCCAGTCTTCTTCCTCTCCTAAGTCTCCAAACCACAGGGCCAGGACTTGGGCAGCTCTCCGGAGAACAAGGACAGGTTCATGGCACCAAAACAGCCTCCTGGCTCTGAAGGCCAA
>NW_004524640.1:10616470-10632617 GCF_000260255.1 Octodon degus | reverse complement strand
GAACCAGGGATTGAACTCAGCCCCTTGCACTTGCCAGAGAAGCACTTATTCCACTGAGCCATCTCCCCGGCCCCACACCATTTATTGTTAATCACAGCAGTAAAATTCACAGTTAAAATTGTCCCAATCACCCCATGCCCTACAGAGAAAACTGTGGCTTTCATTCTGGCCCTGGTCCCATGAGAAGTTCAAGAATTGTCCCCCTCAATTCTATTCAGAAAGTCTGACGGGCTTGGTGTGGGAACAGGGACCCCCCCAAGCTCCCCCTCATGTCTGCACCCTGTGTGTCCTCCCTCCAGGCGCTTTTCATCCCTCAAGACCTTCCTGTGGTTCCTCCTGCTGCTGCTGCTCCTGACAGGCCTGACCTACGGTGAGCTGAGCCGGGGCTGGGAGGGGGCACAGGCCTTCCCACCTGCCACCCTGTGGGGTCCTCCCTGTCTGCTGCTGCTGAGCTCTGGGGTGGGGTGTTTGGGGGCAAAGGCAACAGAGCCCGACCCACTGACCTTGCCCTCAGCTGGGCACATCTGGGGTGCTCTCCAGGCCTTCCCAGGCAGGAATACACCCCAACAGAGCATGGGTAGCCAGCAGAAACTCGGAGGCTATTATTAGTAGCAGTCCTTTTCCCTCCTTCCCAAATCAGGACATAGCCCGTGTGGAGAATTGTCTTTACAAGATTCAGTTAAATCTTTAGCTGTCTTTAATCTAAAAACAGTGAAGTAATAAAGGGAAATATATATTCCTTTTCCACGCTGAAAAGCACAGTCACGTGCTAGCTGCATGGCTTGTGTCAGTCTTTGGAGCCATCTTTTTTGTATTTGTGTTTTCTAGGATTCTCCTAGCCCCAGTTCTGGGGTTGAACCCAGGGCCTTTCTTGTGCTTAGGCAAGTGCTCTGTCCCCAAGCTACATCAACAGCCCCACGGCCCCCCCCCCTTTTTTTTTTTTTTTTTTTTGAGACAGGGTTCTGCTAGGTTGCCTAGGCTAGCCTCAAACTAGCATTCTCCTGCCTCAGCCTCTCAAGCAGCTGGGTTTATAGGCAAGTGCCACCACATCCTACCAATGTTTATGTTTTATGTTCTCTTTGACAACAACACTTGAGTTTGCCAGTTTCACACGAGCTGCCTACGTAGCCCTCAGGCTTACTTTTAATGACTGTACCAATTCATAATTAAAGACTGCGCTTTATCAGTTTTTAGAGTTGGTTTTATAGGTTTAGCAGCTATTCAACTTGTATTTCTTCTATTAATGACAGGGTAGGACATTTTCCCAAATGTCGGTTTCCTCTTTGTTTCCTGTTCATGACCAGTGGAAACTGGGCATCACCCTTAAAATAATAATGCTCCTCTCTAATTGGGTGACAGTTTATCCAGAAAGCACTTTCCCAGGCCTTATCCCATGCTATTTAGCTATGTGTCTTAGTCATCCCCTGGGGATGCAGGAGGATGGGGGCTGGTGATCTGCACACGGGGGAAGGGGTGGCTCTCTTCCCTTTCACCTGCTCCCGGCCTAGTATTCAGACCCACGTGAGCTTACCTGGATGGAGACCCCTTAACCACCTTGATTTTCCATGTTCTCCCCAACCCCACACCCCTTAGGAGTAAACAGCACAAATAGATGTCCCCAAAGCAAGAAGTGTATACCTGTCTGGCTGCAGCTTTGTGCCCAGGTGCTGTCTTTTGGCTCAAGGACACTTAGCCCTGGCAGCCCACACAGTCCCCTGGGGAGTTCTAAAACTGCCACACAGGGTCCAAGCCGAGGCCAGTCAGCTCTCCCTGGAGGGTGCAATCATGGATGTTTTCAAAGCTACCTCTGGGGTAACTGCTATGAGGCCAGGCCTGAGAACCTCTCACAGGGCCCTGGGTTCAACCCTGGGATCACCCCTAACTTGTTGTCACTGTCCTCTCTACCTTTGTCATCTATAGACCGGCTAAAGGGCCCTGGGGAATGGGAGAATGGGCAACCTTTGAGGCCATCAACCAGAAGTGCCACCGCTGGCCAAGCAGGGGTCTGTAGGTGACACAGCCATGGTAACCAAGGAGATTCTGCTGCTATCTCCTCGGGTGTGACCAGCCTGTCCCTGTGCACAGGTGCTTGGTACTTCTACCCCTTTGGGCTACAGACGTTGCACCCTGCTGTGGTCTCCTGGTGGACAGCAAGAGACAGCAGGAAGCAGCCTGAGCTGTGGGACTCCAGAGACTCGGCCCCACATTTCCAGGTGAGCACCGAGGTGTGAGCAGCCCCTGGCTCCCCTGTGCCTGCACCTGGTGTCCCTGCCTCACACCTTGCACTACCACAGCATGAGGAGATGCTATCCTACTGTGACGCCCCTTTCCCTGCTTTATGGGTGCAGGTGCTGGGGAGAGGAGGTGCTGCAATTAAACATGACTTAGACTAGTACCCTAAAATTAGCTGCATCCTTAGGTCAAAAAATGGAGGCAGAGGACTAATTATTGATTTCTTCATTCCTACAATCTCACCAAGATTCCCTGAGCCTGTTCTGTGTGTAATGTAATATCCTGCTGCACACTTGTGATCACAGAGAAATGAACTCTGCGGCCAGAAACCACAGCATTTGACCGGCTCAAGAGTCTGGGTTGGGTGGTCCTTCTTATCTGAGCAAGGACAGGTTAACATGGCTGGGCCGTGTGTGTTGCACATGGTTGGCTGGCTGGTCTGGGCCCTTGCAGGGACAGCTGCTCTCCAGGGACACTTAGGTTACCCCCAGGCTCACTGAGCCTTGATGTCACAGAAGCCGGGTAGGTTCCAAGTCAGAGGAGGAAGCCACACGGCTGCAGGGGGTACAGACATGGGAAGGAGTAAGGGATGGTGCCAGTTTAAAATCTGCCAGTGTCTAAAGGAGAATCAAGCCTGGGCTCAGCCCTCAAGGAGCCTGTGGTCCCATGGGGTTGACAGATGACAGGCAGACACACAGCCAGGGTGTGGTATAAGGTCAGGTCACTTAAAATTCTTAGTACCCCAGTTAGCGTTGCCTGAATGCTATTTGTATCCTGCTCGCTTTGATACATTTTTGTGGATATTTTCTGAGCATGATCTTACTATCTCAAAGTAATGATGTATTCTGTCATCTCCCTCTTGCCTTTTTCATCATTATATTCAACGTGGGGCACCTTTTCCTTAAGAGGAGGAAGTAAAGCATGGGCTGCCCTTTGTCTCACTGACGTTTGCATAAACAAAAACAGTGGGCTTGGGGGAGGGTGGTGGCAAGGGCACTGGCTGGGACTGTTTAAAACTATGGGACTCCTGCCGGGTGGGGTAACAACTGTAACTCCACCTGTAATCCCAGTACTTGGGAGTGAAGTCAGAAGGACTGCATGGAGTTCAAGGTCAGCCTGGGCTACATAGTGAGACCCTGCTTCAAAAAACAATAGAAAAGGAGATTTCTAGAAATCAGAACCTCTGCCACTCAGCGTTTTTACTTGACTTGACAGTTGGCAGATTGTGCTTTATAATTTCCCTTGAGGACGATTTTGTTCTTTATGCCAACAAGGGTCTTGAAATTCACAACACTATCAGATGTCACCTTGAGGTCCAAGTGACTGTTCCTCCACCTTGGGCACCCAGATAAAGAGGAAAAAGAAAGCACTTTCGAACCATGTCCTCTTCTGGGGAAGGAGTGGCCACAATTGAGAACCACCAGCTGGAACTCAGGAGCAAGCCAGCAGGCGGCCCCCCAGGCCCCCAAGGTGTCCTGCAGCATCACACCCTTTCCTGAGACAATCGAGGGCTGGCTCTCACAGCTTGTCCTGGGGCCCCTCCTGGCTATTCCACACATCACCTCACTCTATCAACACACCCGGCTGGCGCTCTGCACCTTCCTGCCCCGGGGCAGGGCGTTCCTGGCTCTCCTCCTCCCTCTGCCTCAATGATGGGGCACCCTGTCCCTCATGTGTGTCCCCTCCTTCCCACCCTGCAGGCTGAGCAGCGCATCCTCTCCAAAGTAAACTCCCTGGAGCGGCGCCTGGAGGCTCTGGCTGCTGAGTTTTCCTCCAACTGGCAGAGGGAGTCCATCCGGCTAGAGCGCCTAGAGCTTCGGCAGGGGGCCCCTGGCCAGGGGGGTGGCAGTGGCTTGAGCCAGGAGGACACTTTGGCGCTCCTGGAGGGGCTGGTGAGCCGCCGGGAGGCTGCCCTGAAGGAGGACTTCCGAAGGGACACTGCCACTCGCATCCAGGTGGGAGAGCCTAGCAAGCTGGGGGAGGAGAAAGCTGTGTGTTGCTTTTGGGTGACATCATGTGATCTTGTGGCTGTGGGTGTGGCGGAGAGAGGAGACTGCATGTGTCCTTTAGGGGCAGGCAGCTCTGCCACTTGCCTCTGAGCCTAGCTGCACCACAGGTGTCCTCTTTCACATGCAGTCTGCCCCGTCCTCCCTGCCCCCATGTTGTGAGACATGGGATTTACAGCACAGCGCTGACACCAGGTCAGAGCTCTGTGGCCAAGAGCTGAAGCCTGTGAACCAAAAGACCCCCGGCTGAATCCCAGCTAAGCCCCTCCCAGTCCCAAGCACCCCTGCAAGCACAGCTGTCCTATCCTCTTCTCCATGTCTGACAGGAAGAACTGGCTGCCGTGAGGGCAGAACATCACCAGGACTCGGAGGACCTCTTCAAGAAAATCGTCCAGGCCTCCCAGGTCAGCATCTGCTTGTGCCAGGTCCTGGCCCATTTCCTCATCTTTCCTTGGACTGCGAGACCCCTGGACCTTTGGTCCTTGCAGGAGGACTCCTGGGCCACCGAGCGGGAGGGCTGTGTCTGTGTGAGCTCAGCTCCCTGCTGGGAGCATGCAAGGCCGGGCGGCTGTCATGCCCAGTGTGTGCACGCTGTCAGGTGGGGGGTGCGACTTTTGAGGACGTCTGCCAGGAAGCCAGTGGAGGTCTGTGCAGGGCCCAGTGACCCTGGCCAGACACGTGGTTGAGCAGAGACCCCAGTGGAGGGCAGGTCCTCCTCTGGAGGCCACGTTCTCTGAGCCCAGTATCCAGTATGTCTTATATTTGTTCCTTCCTGTCTCAGGAGTCTGAAGCTCGCATCCAGCACCTCAAGTCAGAGTGGCAGAGGTAAGCACCCCACCAACTGGCCTAGGCTGCACTGCACCCCACCCCAGGCAGATCTGGGAGCAGACCCCAGAGTGGGTTCTGACTGTCCCATGAAGCAGGCAAGGTGGCTGAGGCAGCCAGTCTAGTGGAGGGTCGTGTGGGAGGTTAGAGGCTGCAGGCAGGCACTGCAGTAAGATACAGGCCTGACTGATGGCCGCTGCCTTCTCTGTGTGGGCTCATGCTAGCAGCATGGCCTCCACACAGCCCACGTGTCTATCCTTGAGGAGGTTGAAAGGCCATGGCAAGAGAAAGTACAGACTCTGGACATAGTGGGGACCAAATCAGAATTGTCTCTAGGCCAGGCAAGCCAGGGCCAGACTCCTGCAACAGCTAGGCCCCCGAGGGCAGGCCCTGTCCTCAAGCTCACAGTAGGCACATGCTGTGTGACAAGGGCCAGCCAGGGCATCCTTGTCCTTCCTCAGCTTGACCTGACCCTGTCCCCTTACTGCTCTCCCTTTGGGGCCAGCATGACCCAGGAGGCCATCCAGGAGAACTCTGTGCAGGAGCTGGGGCGGCTGGAGGCCCAGCTAGCCGGCCTGCGGCAGGAACTGGCGGCTCTGACCCTGAAGCAGAGCTCGGTGGAGGATGAAGTGGGGCTGCTGCCCCAGAAGATCCAGGCTGTGAGGCAGGAAGTGAGTGGAAGCACCCCAGACCCTGGCTGCACACCCCCTTGTCCGGGATGGTCTGCCCTGGGTGTGCACAGCAGGCGCCTCTTATCCCTGTTATTCCCAGGAGGCTGCAGCTGGATGTGACACAGGCGCGGGCTTCCTGTTTCTCATGGGTGCCCAGGGAGAGCTCACAACCCTTTCCCTCAGACCTGCTCCCTAAATGAGCACCACCCTACTCTGCTGGCCTGGCCAGAGCACACAGCAGTTCCTGCAAGGCTCCCAGTTACACTGTGTCTTGTCCCTAGGTGGAATCTCAGTTCCCTGCCTGGGTCAGTCACTTCCTTCTCCAAGGTGGGGGTGCCCGCTCCGGGCTCCTCCAGAGAGAGGAGGTGCAAGCTCAGCTGCAGGAGCTGGAGAGCAAGATCCTTGCCCATGTGACAGAGATGCAGGGCAAGTCAGCTCGGGAGGCTGCGGCCTTGCTGGGACGGACACTGCAGAACGAAGGTGTGGTCGGGGTGACAGAGGAGGTGAGGAACAAGGCCACCCCATAGACACACAGCTGTCCCTCCCGGAGCTGTGGGTCTGGACAGTATGTTCCAGATGCAAGTGACATAGGAGGTCACTTTTGTGTGTTTGGGCCACTGAGGGTGGGGGTGTGCTGTTTCCTGGCGACAGCATGGTGCCTGCCCAGTGGGGTTATCTGCAGGGAGCCAGCCCAGGGCATGAGACATCTGCTTCCCACTGAGACTGTCCCCTGCCCATTTTAGCAGGTGCACCAGATCGTAAAGCAGGCTCTGCAGCGCTACAGTGAGGACCGCATCGGGATGGTGGACTACGCCCTGGAATCGGGAGGTTTGTGCGCAGCCTTTCTCACTTTGTCTTGTCCTGATCTGCACAACAGGTGGGCCTCTGGCATTTGCCAGGCAGACATGGTGCTCAGCAGGCAGAGCTTGAGGTCGACACAGATCACCCAACCTAGGTTGAGCCAAGGTGACGCTCAGGAAGAGGGGGTACCAAGCCGCATCTCAGGAGGAAAGAGGCTGACATCCATGGGCCAGGATCTGGGGCAGCTGCCCTCTGTGCTCACCAAGGGTCCAGGCAGTGGCAGGCCCCCCTCTAACTGCTTCAGCCCTTCATGCTGGGTTCCTGTGGCTGGCACCCTCAGCTGGCCAGCTGTGGGTGCCCATCCTGCCTTTCTTATCCATGTCAGGAGCCAGTGTTATCAGTACCCGATGTTCAGAGACCTACGAGACCAAAACCGCCCTCCTCAGCCTCTTTGGCATCCCACTATGGTACCACTCCCAGTCTCCCCGGGTCATTCTCCAGGTAGGCACCCCATGGGGACCCCAGCATGGCTCTGAGCACAGTGGGGACAACCTTGCTGGGTCAGCCAGAGCTGGACCAGGCCCTGACCTATCTTGCCTTCTAAACCTTCCAGCCAGATGTGCACCCAGGCAACTGTTGGGCCTTCCAGGGGCCCCAGGGGTTCGCTGTGGTCCGCCTGTCTGCCCGCATCCGGCCCACGGCTGTCACCTTAGAACACGTGCCCAAGGCCCTATCTCCCAACAGCACCATCTCCAGTGCCCCCAAGGACTTTGCCATCTTTGTGAGTATCTGGCCGATGTGGGCTGAAAGCACTGCAGGAAGAGCCTGTGGGTCTCTGCAGGACTGGGTTGGGGTCACTCTGGCTAGGAGGGAGGTGAGGAGATTCAGAGAGGTAGGACCAGATAGAGAGGCGGCCAAGTTCATTCCTAGTTGTCTTAGGCTACAGAGGAAGAAACTGAGGCACGAGAGATAAGTGGTCCTCATGGGCCACAGGGTAGCCCTGTGGTAGCCATGGCCAGCACTCAGACCAGAACCCTGGAAGTCCTGGCAGGTCTGCTGAGCTAGGGGGTGGGACCAAGTCAGCACAGTACCACCCTACCCTCCCACCTCTCCCTCCATCCCTTCTGCTCTTCTGCAGGGCTTGGATGAAGACCTGCAACAAGAGGGCGTGCTTCTTGGCACATTCACCTATGATCAGGACGGGGAGCCCATTCAGACCTTCTACTTCCAGGTACAGGACAGTTGCACCAGTGAGGTGGCACCTTGCTTTCCATGTGGGCACCAGATGTTTCTAAGGCACTTGTTCTGCCAGGCACAGGGTTCAGTGAGAGACGCAGGCCTTCCTGCCTTTAGGGTACAGAAGTAGAGATGTCACACCCTGTAGATGGCACCCAAGAGAGCCCCTTCCAGAAGTGCAGAGTTGGGAGCTTAAGACTCCCCCAAGGAGAGTTTTAGGAAAGTAGAGTTGGGGTTTCCAGGACACACAGCCATGAAGAGTGTTCTGGGAAGAGAGGCCAGCAGTGCTAGGGCACGGCCAGCTGCGAGCTCAGGCGGTGGCTGTGGTTTAAGCTGGAATGGGCCTCTGGTCTATGTCAGAGATGCAGATGCCCAGGCCCTACCTGAGAATGATTGCTCAGGGCTGAGGACACCTGGGAACCTGCATTCAACCAATCCATCCAGATGAATTTGAGGCAACCAAGGAAGGGAAAACTGTAAGATGTGGGGAGAAGACAGTGCAGGGAAAGACCCAAGACAGGACTTTCAGGTCTCAGGGCTGGGGGCATGACACTGGCATGTCTTAGGTGACAGGACCATGTGTGTGTTAAGGTCAAATGTGAATGGAGGGGCTGGTGAGATGGCTCAGTGGTCTAAAGCACCTACTTAGAACAAGCTTAGTAAAGCACAGGGACCGCGGTTCAATCCCCCAGCACCACATGCCAGCCAGCCCTGCCCCCTGGTGGGCTGAGCTGACCACACACACACACAAAAAAAAAAAAAAAAAAAATGTGAATGGAAAGGGACAAGCCTGGATCCTGGGTATAGGGTCTGGAAGTGGGGCCTGGAAGTGGTTGCCGGTAAGTGGGCCAGAATGGCTGAGGACAGAGGGGATGTGGGGAGTGAGGCTCTGAATGGCAGGCTGGGGGAACAAGGGGGAGCACAGGACAGCTTGCAAGCTACAGCACAGTGCTGGAGCCAGTGCCAAGAGCAGCTGATGCAGAGCTGGGGATGGACAGGCACATGTGGGGCCGTCCAGTGGCACAGAAAGGGGCTAGACTAGATGTCAACTGTTGTCAGCTCCAGGCTGGTGAGGAAGTCCTGGGAGGGGGTTCCCCAGGCGGTCTGCAGACTGAAAGTGAAGGGCGGGTGCAGGAAGCACCCAATGAACGGGCCAGGAAGGCACCACCCTTGTGGCTTCAGCAGGGTGAGAAGGGGTGTAAATGCTGGCCCAGACGCTGGCTTGAAGCACAGAGGACAAGGCCAATGGGCACTTGAGAAAGGGACTTTTTTTTTTTTTTTTTTGGAACCGGGGACTGAACTCAGGTCCCTGTGCTTGCCAGGGAAGTGCTTATTCTACTGAGCCATCTCCCCGGCCCTGAGAAAGGGACTTCTGCCACTCACAGTGAAGTTATCTCTGGCTTAGTGCATTGTACAGGTCCTGGCACCAAGGCCACTTGCAAGTGGGCCGAGGACCACGTGCCTGGTACCCTTCAGAGCTCCAGGGGAGGGGAGGGACCATCCGGCCCCAGACATGGCCCTCTCCCCAGCCCAGTTCTCTGCCACTGAGGTCTCAAAGGGCTCTGTGACACTCTGAACCCCTGTCTCTATCCAGACCCCCAAAATGGCTGCATACCAGGTGGTGGAGCTGCGGATCCTGACCAACTGGGGCCACCCTGAGTACACCTGCATCTACCGCTTCAGGGTGCATGGGGAGCCTACCCACTAGCCCTGAGTCTGTGCCTGCCACCAACTGGGGACCACACTCCTCCCCGCACACAGCCTGCTCCAGGATGGGTGTGCAGCACCCATCACTGCCCCCACATGCTTGACCAGCGCTTTGACTTCTGGGAGCAAGAAAGAAGAGCCCTGACCCCAGGGAGAAGGAAAGAAAGCACTGTGGTCCCCTTTATCCTGTCCTCTGAGCTGGGCCACCGAGTGTATATATGTAACATACTGTGGGGCACTGGTGGCAGGAGGAGGTGAGGGCTCTGCTCTGGCCCAGGTGTGTTTGGAGGAGGCAGGTGCCAAGCCCAGATGGCAGAGACAGGGCTACAGGAGGTGCACAGTGTGCATTCAGTCAGGGAAGCACTGCCTTGGAGGAACCTGCTCTGCACCAGGCAAGAGGACCCTGCAAGACCGGTGCCAGGGACGTGGAGAAGCCAGGCCTCTAAGACCCCAAGGATCTCTAGAAGCTGTATTTGTCCAGGGTATCGGAGGGCTGCCGCCTATGCCAACCTGTAGGACTCCCTGTGCTGGGATAGCCTTTGCTTTTTCCTCTGCTGATGCCAGGGTGAGGGCCGCCCTGTACCCTGTTCTGCAGTGGGGCTCCCTGTAACCCAGAGCAAGCTTCACATTCCCCAGGCTGTGGGGTGCCCAGTCCTATCTGGGGCCATTAGCTAGAATTGGGGGAGTGGGCACTTCCTGGGCTCTCCTGGTCAGTTACGGTGATGACGGCGCCATTCAGGGTGTCAAGTGGAGGGAAGGCTGTCTGTGTTGGCTCACTACCCGCTAAGTGGACCTAGAGAAGGCTTTCTCAGGCTCCCTCTGGGCTCTCAGCTCCCCCAGATTCTGTTTCCTTTCTGGCTTCTGCAGCGGCAGCTGGGTGGGGGCTGAGAGGAAGCCAGAGGAAAAGGGGCTTTAGACCCACAGGCCCTGCTGTATTATGTGTATATTTTTCAAGGTCTGTTTTTTAACTGAAAAGCTAAGGGCTTGATTCTTAGCCCCGTTCTCTGGGGCACTGGGTGGTTCTCAGTTCCTTGGTCCCAGCCTGTGGGGAGGGGGAGGGAGTGAGGGGTTGTGAGCAGGCTGGTACCCTTCGCCTTAGAGGACTGGGCCCTCCCTGCTCAGCCCTGTCCCTGCCCCAAGACAACCAGGTCTTACTCTGCACTCTCCTGTCACAAATGCTGCACTGTTGGTTCTTAATTTTTTTTTTTAAATCTCCAGATTCTAATTTATGCCTATGCAAAAAATAAAGGATGCCCAGGATCAGTGGAATGTGGTTTTTATGTGGGCTTTGCACAGGGCAGCTGCTCTTGGGGAAATGAGGAAATGGACTCTTGGCCAAGCCCATGTCCCTAAGAGATGAAGTATAAGAACCCAGGACTTTGGGTTACAACCTAGTTGTAATAGGGTTGGCACCAATGTTGCAGGGCCCAAGGCTGGAAGGAAGAAGTGAGCTGACTTTTATGAGCTGTTACTAAGGCCCTTTCTGCCAAGGAGCAGAGGCAGAAAGTCATGCCAACTGTGGACCCTGTGCACCTCACACACAACTCCTCCATGGGTCCTGGACCTGTGCAGGGAAAGGGCAAGGAAGTGAGTCCCTGATGCACTAGGACCCACCAGCTCAGAAGAATCGGGTCCTGACCTCCCAACCACAGCTGCCCCCACTGCTCAGAGTCCCCTAACTCTCATGCCAAGGCACTTTGCCCAGGGGTAGGCCTTGCCATGGCTGAAAAAATACAAGCAGGAACCAGCAGCAGGGATGAACGAGCAGCCAGCCAGTGGTTGGAGGGCAAGTCTAGTGGAACCTTTGGGTCCTGAGTGCCAGAATAGAGCTGGATTTGCACTCGCTGCTGGCTCTGCCTCTTTCTGAGCCATTTGCAAAGGAGACATTGTCCCAGAGCAGGAAAGGCTGCTAAACAGGTCCCTGGAACTCACACACCAGCAGTCTGCTGGTCTTTGCTCATGCAGACGCTGCTGGACCTCAGAGGGCCTCCCCATCCTCACCCAACATCTGTGTTCCCTGCGTGGGGCCTGCTTCTGTCACTTCATCTCACTCTGCACTGGGCACAAGTGAGCCAGGCGGTCTGTGGCAGGGCTCTGGCCACTCCGCCCCATCCCATCCAGGGCCTCCTCCTGGCGAGATGCCAAAGTCTTTCTGCCGCATGGCCGGGTCAGGCCCTGCCATCCGAAAACAACTTTATTTTCTGTCAGCTTCAAATGGGCTGGGGTTTTGCTCCAATGCAATAATGAAGGCTGGGACTTTTGAAGTCTGTGACCCACACCGAATCACTGAATTCTCTCAGCTCCCTGCTTGCAGAAGTGGGCTAGGGGCATAGACCCACCCTCAAGTGCCTGAGGAGAGAGCGCAGGGTGGTAGCTAGAGCCCCCAAAACAAATGATGGTTGTAGAGACCACTGCTACTTAAAGGGGCAGCAGTCAAACCAGAGTGAGTTCCAACTGGCCTAAGCCAACCAGAGCCCACAGCGCAGCACTGGAGCCAGACAGGGCAGGCTGGGCTTTACCAAAACAGGGCTAGCAATTCCTGCTGACACAAGCTCTCACAGACCAGGACACATGGGAGTCCACTGCTAGATGTGGCCACACCACAGCCCTGCCAGTACAGGTCTCCTGCGCGGACTATGCATACCCAGGTGGGGTCTGCCTCTTGCCATAGATGAGGAAACAGGTTCCTGGAAACACAGGCAAGCCATCTTGTGCCACAGCTCACTGTTTTGTCTAATGTTTCCAAGTCTTTTTTTTTTTTTAGTTGAGGTTTATTTTTTGATTTTGGTGCTGAGAACCAAACCCAGGGCTTCCAGCTTGCTAGGCAAGTGTTCCACTACTCAGCTAAATCTCCAGCCTGTCTAGATGTTTTCAAAGGTGGCTGAATCTAGTGTGTGACCGATTCATAGTGCAATGCTGGGTCTAAGGTTGGGATTGCTGGATCAGCCCACTGACAGGATACAATATAAGCAACAAAGAGACTTGCCTTGCTCTCTCTTGTTGCTTTTGTGGGCTTCTGCCGCCATGAAGGTTGCCCCTCTGCCATGTGCCCCTCTGCCTTGGAGCCAGCTGAATATGGACTGAAACCTCTAACCACTGTTCATTAAATATATTTTTCCTCCCTTAGCTTTGGCATTGAATATTGTGTCTCAGCATCAAGTATTTTGTCTC
Organism: Octodon degus; assembly: GCF_000260255.1. Taxonomy (NCBI): domain Eukaryota; kingdom Metazoa; phylum Chordata; class Mammalia; order Rodentia; family Octodontidae; genus Octodon; species Octodon degus. The sequence goes on along the minus strand of NW_004524640.1, from coordinate 10,619,968 downwards.
AGCAATGAGAGAGGATTAAAGAAGAGACACAATTTAAGCTGAAGAGCTGTGCAGGCACTCGAGGGCAGGCCCGCCCGAGTCCCTCCTGTGGCAGCACCTCCACTTGGAGGGCTGGGCAAGGAACACAACACTGTCCACTTAGAACAAACTTTTATTGTGAATGCTGGTCTGGTCAGTCCATGGCCGTGGGGCAGTGGTAACTAGAAACAGTTGAAAGGAGGGGAAGGGACCAGCAGTCAGGAGCAGAGGACAGGAGGGGGGTGGAGATGGGAAGGAGGCGAGGCTGAAGGACCCAGCCAGCTGGGTGTCTGCCGTGGCTAGAGAAGGAAATTGTGCCCGCTAGTCACCCTAAAGGGAGGGCTTCAGGGCAGTGCCCAGTCCAGGACAGCCGGGGCCACCCTGCCCCGCCCCAGGCAGCGCTGCTTCTCAGTGCTAAGTGTTCCGCACTAGGCCTCGCCTCAAGGGCCCTGCCACACCCAGTGGGGCCTCCAGACCTGTGCGAGGACCTGACTGCTCCTGCAGCAGCTGGGCTAAGGTGGATACAAGGAGGCAGTCGCCAAGAAGGGCCCTTCCCTACCTACCAACTTGGAGCTGCTAGAAAACCCAGTTCCAAGCAGCCCAGGCCCAATCTAGCAATCCAATGCCCTGAGGCCCAAGAAAAGGCCAAGGTCCCAGCAGCAGGAGGCGGCAGCAAGGAACTGGCCTCAAAGTTGGGCAGATGGGCAGCGCTGGCAAGAGCCAGGGCCAGCCCAGGAAAACACAGGATTGTCTCCAGGGGAGGCCCAGCAGGTGCCCTGGCTCGGGGTGCAGGGCCCGGCCAGGTGGGATGAATCCTACGGCACAAGCGCTACTCCTGCACTCACAGTTACTACTGAGGAGCTCTGAGCATCACCCGTGTGAAGGAATAAGGGGAAGAGGTGGGAGAGACACGGAGAAGCCAGCGGCTCCACCCTGTTAAAACCCCCAAGTACTGGACTCGGTTCCCTGCCCTGGCAGCAGCAGGCACGGAATCCCAGACACCCAGAGAAGCCCAAGCCAGCCCTACAGTGGTAGAGGAGCAGTGAGAAAGGAAGCTGGCCTCCTTCAGCTCCTGATAACCTCTACAGCCTCTGAGGGTTTCATCAAGACAGACACATTGACAGACAGATGGACGGCTGGGAAGGCCAGCCACAGAGGAGGGAAGGACATGGCCCTGGCCGCCGCCACACTCCTGGGCCTTGCACACACACAGCACGCTGAACAGAGAGAGATATATAATAAAAAGGATAAAAACTAAGGACCCAGATGTACAAAAGATGTGTGAGTGAGGAAGGAGGCGGGGAAGAGGGCAGGAGACAGTCCTCACAAAGCCTGGCCGCCTTCCTCATTTATAAATTACAGCCCCCCTGGAAAACGGGGGTGGACAACGGAGAGGCTCTGGCTGTGGCCTGGGAGTGGGTGGGCGCAGGAAGCGCCGCTGGCCCGCTGGTGGGTGGCGGCCAGAGTGTGACCCTGGGTGGGGCGCTGAGCCGGGAAGATTCAACAGCCGCTGGCAGGAGTCACACAGGCCCCCTGGGACTTCACCTTGTGGCGTTGGCCCCCTCGTCGTCGGCCCCCACTGCTGGGCTTGGACTGAAAGACAGAAAGGAGAAGCTTGAGAAGCACTGTCCCTGTAAGCAGGGTGGAGTGGCAGGGGCCAGGCAGAGGGGAGGCAGCCTGGCCTGAAGGCTGGGGGCGACTTTGCCCTCCGCACCTCCTGTCCATACACAATAATGGTGCAGGGCCTTTCAGAGAAGCATGAAGTAAAGAATGAATTAACAAGGGGCCAGGGAGGTGGGTCAGTGGAATAAGCGCTTCCCTGGCAAGCGCAAGGGCCTGAGTTCAATCCCTGGTTCTGAAAAAAAAAAAAAAAAGAATGAATTAACAATTGCCACTGCTGACTGGGAAGGACAGTGATGGAACCAGAGGAAATGATATGCTAGGGTGGGGGTGATGCGAATGCCTGCGACACATACATCCAGAAGCTTCTTTCATCAAAGGGGTCTGAAGAGGAAAAGACACTGGGGAGACATGCCCAAGGGGCGCCACCCTTTGCCAGGCCAGGCAGAGCCCTGGGGAGAAAGCCACATGCAACTGCCAAGGCCTGTGCCCTGAATGCCAGGAGGGACCACGCAGGCCCCATAAGGTAGTGGTGTGTCTCTTAGCTCTGGGCTCCGGGACACACTCGTGCCACTGTCAACACTACGTCTACTCTTACCATGAAAAGTACACTTGACATCTCTCTCTCTCAGCTCTCTGAGACAGGGTCTTGCCACGTGCAGTTCAGGCTGGCCTTGAGCTCACTTTGTAGCCCAGACTAGTCTCAAACTCACAACAATCCTCCTGCCTCAGCCTCCCGAGTGCTGGGATCATAGGGGTACACCACTATGCCCAGTCTGACATTTTCTTTCTTTCTTTCTTTTTTTACTTTGGCAGAACCAAGGATTGAACTCAGGCCCTTGTGCTTGCCAGGCAAGCTATTATTCTATTGAGCCATCTCCCAGCCCCAGTTTGACATTTTCTAGTCTATTTTACTTCATTAAAACTAAATGGTAGACAGGGCCAGTTACACTGATGTGACACAGGCCATATTTTAGCTGGAGCAACTCTGACATAGTGAGAGACAACCTGGATAGCACCTGCACAAACAGTTGCTGAGAGCCCTTCCCAGGGGCTGGCTACCTGGGGGCCATGCGCTCCCACCTCCTTGCTGGACCCCAGGCCCCACTCACCTGGGGCTGCAGACCACTAGGCACACTTGACTGCCCAGCACCTAGAGATGAGGCTTCATCCCCAGGAGGGGCTGCCCCTGCTGCCGGCCCACCAGATGGTCCCCCCTCTTCTCGTTTGGACAGTGGACCTTTTTTCGTTGACTGCATTTTAATCTGCTGGGGCTTGGAGTTCATCGGGGAGTTGTTGGTGGTCTGGAGCAGCTGCAGGAGCCAAGAAGGCAAGGGTGAGGCTGGCGCTGCGGAGCCGCAGCCCACAGCCCACGCAGGTACTGCCCCTGCTTCACCCCTGGCCCGGTTCACCCTACAGGGTGCAGCACAGGTGCAGGATGGCCCCGGTGGAGAGCAGCCAGGGGAGGTTTGCTCACCCTGCTCTGCCCCAGGGCTGTCTCCTCCCTTCTCACCTCCCTCAGACAGATCTACCCCATTCCCATTCCCTGGCCCAGCACGGACCCTGGTCCTCTGCTGCCTCCCAGCCCAGCTCCCAGGCTGCATCCACCCTGCCCACAGCATGCTCCAGGCTAACTTTTAACTTCAGGCCTCCTGAAGAGACCAAAAGAACAATTCATCATTTAAAAACTCATGGGAGGGGGCCTGCCCCTTAGCTCAGTTCTTTAAGTGGCTGCTTCAACAAAGCAGTCAGGCTCAGGTTGCTGTGGTTCATCCCCACAACACAAGACAGCCAGTCATACCTTGAAGGCATTCCGCGCAAAAAAAAAAAAAAAAACTCATGGGAGGGCTGGTGAGATGG
>NW_004524640.1:10612975-10616108 GCF_000260255.1 Octodon degus | reverse complement strand
AAAAAAAAAAAAAAAATCCTTAAAAACTCATGGGAGGGGGCCTGCCCCTTAGCTCAGCTCTTTAAGTGGCTGCTTCAACAAAGCTGTCAGGCTCAGGTTGCTGTGGTTCCATCCCCACAACTCAAGCCAGCCAAACCTGCCCTGAAGGCATTCGGAGCAAAAAACCCCCCAAACAAAAAAACTCATGGGAGTCTGTGAGAAACCCTGAAAGGCTACCACCCAGGCTAGGCATGGTAGCACATGCCCCTAACCCCAGCACTCTCAGGAGGCTGAGGCATGAATCCGAGGCCAGCCTGGGCTCCACAGTGAATTCAAGGCCAGCCAGAACTACACAGCAAGACCCTGTCTTCAAAATGAAACAACAACAACAAAAAATGTACCACACAGGAACAATTGCCTTGGAATCTTCCCTTGGGCTTTAAATTTAGTTTCAAACATAGTAGGGAACAGCCCAGCCAAATCCCAGAAAATGCTACATTGTCTGCGGAGCGTCCCCCACATTGCCCTGCCAGTCCCTGATTCTGATTCCAAGAGCTCAGGCCCTTGGAGACCACATCTTCCTCCAATCACAGCAGGGGCCAAAGCCTCCACTGAATGCCCCACTCGCGCCAGGGCTGAGGTCTGCAGAGGGCAAAGTGGGCTCCTGGCCAGGCACAGAGCTCAAGCCCCTGGGAATCCAAAACCACAGCCTGCACTGCCCAGCATTCACTCAAAAGCACACCCACTGCACTGTAGGATGGGAACCAGAGCTGGCACCTTGGAGCTGGACCCTGACTAGGCCCAGAACATCGGCCCACCATTTCCCAGGGAGAGATGCTGGGAGCCAATCCAAGGCCCAGGGATATCTCCTGTGGCAGGAAAGACGATGGCACAGAAGCCAGAGCTCAGTACTGACCCAGCCCTGCCCAAGGAGAGGGTAGGAGCTCAGAAGGAGCTCGAAGTCACAGTCACCCTGTTGGGCTGGACATTGGTGCATCCTGGGACAGGTGACATAGATCTGGTCCATACCTTGGTGATGGTGCCGACAGCTTTGGTGCGGCCTTCTCGGAACACCAGCCGCTGGTCTATGTGCAGATACTCAGGAGTCTTGATGAAGCGGAAGTGGACAGTGGCCTTGTCCCCAGTACGCAGACAGTCCTTGTCCATGCTCAGAATGGTGGCCGTCTGCCTGATGCTCCCACAGTGCACTGCCAAGGGAGCAGGAGGTCAGGACAGGCTTGGGGCGCTCTGTGGCGTCAGGACAAGGGGACAGTGAGTGACAGCATAAAATATACTTAAGCTGCAGCGCTAGGGGCTCACCTCTGGAGTCAAAACCCTTAAGGAGTCGTACAGGGACAGCTGGAGGCCTGCACTCAGCCTGATCCTGCCTCAGCTCCCCCATTCCTCCAGCTAGACCTGTGCGTTCACCCCACACCCTAGCTCTGGGGATTACAGGGCACTGTGTCTGCATGTGCACCTCCTAACTGGATGGTGAGCCACTATGCCGTCTTTGTCCTAGCACCTCTGCAATACACCAGGCACTCAGCCGTGCTCAGCTATCATGCGCTCAAGGAATGAGGGCAGGTCTGGGTCTCGGAGCCCTCAGTGACCACATGCAGACCAACACGACGCTGCAGCTCGTGGGGAGAACAGAGGGGATGGCTTTGAGGAGCAGGATGGGGACATGGACCTGCTCTTAGCTGCAGCTGGAGCACTTTCTGGTGGGCCCTGGGGGATGGCACTGTAAGGCTGGAAACACATACCCATGGCCTGGTAGCGTGGGCTAATCGTGGTGGGGTGGTGGAGGACAAGAATCTCAGCCTCAAATTCCCAGGATGCTTGGGGATTCAAACGAGGGGAAACCATCACCATGCCCTTCCGGATGGATGAGCGCTTGATCTGAAAGAGAAACACAATTCTCAGGCACAGTGATGCCTTCTGCTTCTGCCCCTGGTCCTGGAGAACCAGGATGCTTTCTAGGAACAGGGACCACCCACCTCAGCCCTGGCCTCACCACCTTCTGGGGTGGCCTGAACAAGGCAGGCGCAGTGCTGTGTGGGAGACTACATACTGCCACTGAGCGCACAAAAGCCTTCGAGCAGAACTGGCACTGCAGCTGCTGGGCCTTGAGGGCAGGGCAAGGAGCCAAGGCAAGCAAGCATTCAGGTGAGAGGAATGGGGTGAGTGCAGGGTGACCACTTAGGGACACACAAGGTCTCTCTTTTTCTGGGTAATGAGACGGTCAGGAAGGTAGGTGACCCAGAGCTGCCAGGGACCCAGAGCCCAGGAGACAAGACTGAATGAGGGTCCTGTGAGCCTGAGTCCCAAGCAAAAAGGCACCCTAGAATGGATATTGCTATCTGACCTCAACGGGGCTCAGAACACTGTGTACAGTGGGCAAGTTCCAGGTCTCCTTACCCATAAAAATGAGCTTACTAATTCCACCCAGGAGAGCAGCCCCAAGAACTGGAGAGGGGAAGCGTCTGGTGGCACGTTGACTGAAGCGTCTGGTGGCATGTTGACTAGGCTTTAGGCGCCTTTCCCAGGAACGAAAATGTCTATGGCTAGTGATTTCTACCTGCGCTACTATGTAGGGCAAAAGGGAAAGTTCGGACATGAGTCTTTAGAGTTTGAGTTTCGGCCGGACGGGAAGCTTAGATATGCCAACAATAGCAATTACAAAAACGATGTTATGATCAGAAAAGAGGCATATGTCCACAAAAGTGTAATGGAAGAACTGAAGAGAATTATTGATGACAGTGAAATTATAAAAGAAGACGATGCTTTGTGGCCACCCCCTGACCAGGTTGGCCAGCAGGAGCTTGAAATTGTAATTGGAGATGAACATATTTCTTTTACATCAAAGATAGGTTCTCTTATTGATGTAAATCAGTCGAAAGATCCAGAAGGCCTTCAAGTATTTTACTATTTGGTACAAGACTTGAAATGTTTAGTTTTCAGTCTCATTGGATTGTACTTCAAGATTAAACCAATTTAAATTGTATATTTATGAAGATCTTTGTATATTTGAGGGGTGGGCAAGGGAGGGTTTGTCATTTATAATAAGATTTTTATGAATGTGAAAAAACTTTTTGTATGTAAACCGAGGATAGGAAAATATATCAATGGACTGAATGGTTTTTCTCCCTTGGGT
>NW_004524640.1:10607772-10612820 GCF_000260255.1 Octodon degus | reverse complement strand
AGCCACACTCACCTTCTTCAGTGCAAAGGAGGCCGTCTGGCCCCCACGCACCTCCTTGACAGGCATGCGCTTGCGATGAATGGACTTGACAGCAATAGATAGGAAGTTCCCTAAGGGATCCGGGCCCAGGAGCAGTGTGTCATTCAGCTTGATCAAGCCCCGCAGTGTTGTTCCTGACACCACTGTCCCCACACCCTGCCAAGGAAGAGATACCACCCTAGTAAGCCCAACTCTACCACAGACGGGACCTCTGATGCCCATCACATGCCCACCCAGCTCAGTCCCATCCAAAACTGCTCACAGGGACAGAGTAGGTATCATCAATCTGGAACTCGGCAGGCTCTTCCTCCCTGTAGCTGGTGCGGGGGGACAGGAGATTGAGGAACATCTTCAGCAGATCTAGGTTCTCGCCTGTAACGTTAGAGATCTGGAATATGGGGCACATCCTAAGCAGAAGGGAACAGAAGGAAGAAAGGAGAGGGGAGCTCAGGTGGCCAGTTCCTGCCCTAACCTGTCAGCAGCCCCACTGCTGACACTCTGGTCCTGCCGTGACCTCCTCTGACTTAGTTTCCTCCCAGAAACCTGTCTCCTCCAGCCTCTTCCCTGCCACTGCCCTCAGGCCTACTTTTTCCTGGCGAGTGCACACAATGCTTTAAATCCCCAACTGGTTTTCCATCACCAAGAGACAATCCAGTCCCTCCTCCCACACTCATGGCCTTTTGAACCCAGGCCTGTGGCCTGTTCCTTAGTCCTACATCCCAGCCTCCCACACTGTTTCTCCTATGTGCTGTCCTACCACACGCAAATATATGCTCACTCTGATCCTCCTTCCTGAATTCCTTTCCTCTTATCCAACACCAACCCTTCCTTCCCGTCTTCTACAGTTCATCTCAACCACCACCTCCTCTATGAAAGCCTTTCTGGCTGAGTCCTTTCAACCTCTGGGAGGGCCAGGGAGAGCTTCTGCTTGGTATCTTGCTACATCTGATTTTCTATCAGTTATTGAAGTGGCCTCAATCTCTCATCAGGGTGAAGTAAACCCCCTGAGGTCAGGAATTATAGAACCTACTACAACACAATGGCTGAGCTGGCCACCAGGCTGTCTGACACGTGCCCCCTCTGCTGGCCAACTGGGGGCACTGAAGACTGCCCACGCTGCTCTGGGTCTTTCTGGGCAGCAGACCAAGGCAGCAGGCAGGTGGCTGACAAGGAGGTCCTGGCTCTGGGCAAAAGTTTCGACAGAGTATTAATAGGAGTATTTCCGGGGCTGGTGAGATGGCTCAGTGGTCTAAAGCACCTACTTAGAACAAGCTAAGCAAAGCACAGGGACCGCGGTTCAATCCCCCAGCACCACATGCCAGCCAGCCCTGCCCCCTGGTGGGCTGAGCTGGCCACATACAGACACTAAATAAATAAATATAAAAAAAAAAAAAAAAGGAGTATTTCCACCCAAGGTGAATCCCTCAAGGACTGTGCTCAATTCACCTCTAGATGAAGAACTCCATCTAGTAAATACTTATGGAAATGAAAACACACATGCCTGGGTAAGTGCCAAAACTGACCTGTGATTAGGAAGCTTTAGAGAAACAGTAAAAATATTAATCAGCATGAAAATGGCTGTGTATCTACCAGCCAGGCACAGTGCTAATTAGGCACCTTATATATACCATCCAAATACTCTTAAGTCAGTATTATTCCCATTTCACTGACAGGGACAGTGAAGTCTCAGCTGGGATCTCAACCTCAGAGGCTGCATCTCAGATGGATTATGGGTGACTCCATATGGCCTCTAGCAAGACTGCTGGCCTGGGGGAGCTTGTGCTAAGGCAGAAACCTTCTATGTCCTCCAATCCCTGACAAATAAGAACCCTTGAGACCTACGCCTTCTAGGCCTACTGCTGGCCACAGCCCTGAAGACACGAGCACCTGCCTGAAAGCACACGCTGTCCACCCATTACCTCTCAGAACTGAAGTTGGAGGCTGTAACAATCACATCGTCTTTGTTCTGCACCAGCACGGGGATTTTTCGGCAGCCTGGAGACTTCAGCAGGCGCTGTAACAGCTTCAGTGTTTCTTAAAAGGCAAAATGGAACAGAATTAGGGGACACAGCCTTCTCTTTGGTCAGACTTCCCGGACAGAAAAGACCCACTCGTTAATAGCGCAAGCAGGGGACAGACAGATGAACCAGTGTTAAATGCCACAATGCCCAGAAAAACAAACAAGAGTAGTAATACTGTGGGTGGGTACGTGCTGCTGGAGCAGAAAGGGCACAGATGAGGCCTCCTTTCTAAGGCTGTGCATCTGAACGTGCCAGATTGCTCCAGAGCCTCCAGGAGACCCAAATCCTGCAGACAAGCAATTCGGAGATCCCTGAGAGGAGCCAATGCTCCTCCCAAAGTGCTCTGCTTCTAAAGGGAGTATCTTCTCTGAGAAGAACTCTTGAATGCTGAGAAGTCTGCAGAGGCCCGTGTATGACACCTCGTAGCAGAACAATCTACAACAGTGAGGAAGACAGCCATGAAGGCCTACTGCTGTGACCCTGGGTGGACACTCGGGTGCTAAAAGGTCATTAGCTATTTGCCCAAAGGCCTGTGTGTATATCCAGCTTGGATGGCACTACCCAATCCTGCCGCCAGGGTCATGTGAAGTTACCAGACCAGGGAATCTTAACATACTACGCATGGGATTCAAAGGAACAAAGAAAAGAGGAAAGCTCTACACCATGCTTATGCTTACATCAAGAGCTAAACAGGGGAGGAAGAGGCAGAAGATTCTGGGTTGAGAGAAATTCAGGCCAAGGTTGAGCACAAGACATGGAAACAGACGATCCTGGGCTGCAGCCATGGCAGCAGATTGCCCCAGGAGACCAGGGAGGCTGCTGCCCACTGGAGGCGGCCTTACCTTGCAGGATGTTGGCAGGACACATGTCAATCTTGGTGACCACCACAAAGACTGGTACATTGAGCGCCAATGCCAAGCCCAGGTGCTCCTTGGTCATCCCCACGATACCAGCATTGCTACCCACCTGCCCCAATACAGAAAGGGACTGTCAGTGTGGGGCGGAGGCAGAGGCTGCTGGAGGTGGGCACAGAGGCTCTGTGGGCACTTAGCAATGTGGGCCACCAAGACATGGGACTTGTAAATAACAGAGAAGATAAAACCAGTAAGACATAGAGATGCATGCCCACAGTCCCAGCACTTGAAAGGCTGAGGCAGGAAGATTTCTGTGAGTTCAAGGCCAGCCTAGGTTACACAGTAACTTCAAGGCCAGCCTGCAATATAAAGTGAGAGGCAGTCTCATAAACTCAAAAATAAAAACAAGAACAAAGACCCCAAAGACAATAACAAGCCAGACAGTCTAGAGGAAAAACTATTTATAGTTCTCAAAGTGGATTAAGCTTTACATCACTGGCCCTCAGTTTCTCTATCTGTAAAACAAGGGGATAACAGATATTTTACAATTCCAATCAAAAGTACCAACAGCATTCATCACAGATGTAGAGAAAACAATCCTAAACTCATATGAAACCAGGAGAGACCCAGCATAGCAAAAGTAATCTGGGTAACAAAAACAAAGCAGGGGCTGGGGATATAGCTCAGTGGCACAGCACCTGCCTGGCAAGCGCAAAGTCCTGAGTTCAATTCATGGTACCAGAAGATAAAAAACAAAAGCAGGAGGCATGACAATTCCAGATTCGAAGTTCTATTACAAAGCACAGTACTGGCAGAAAACCAAGACATGTGGCCAGGCATGGCAGCACATGTCTATAATCCCAGCACTTGGGAGGCTGAGGCAGGAGATCCCTGTGAGTTTGAGACTACCTTGAGCTACACTGAGATAAAAGACCAGCTTGAATTACACAGCGAGACCCTGTCTCAAAAAACAAAACAGAAAAACAAGACATGTGGATCAATGGAACAGAATAAAGGAAGCAAAAATGACCCAGTTATGTTCAGCCATTTGATCTTTGACAAAGGAGGCAACAAAACAAAACAAAACAAAACAAAACACAACACCTCTTTAATAAACTGTGAAAACTGAATTGTCCATATGCAGACGACTGAGTCTAGATCCATGTTTCAACTATGTACTAATTATAATTACAATGCATCAAAGATCTAAATGTTTAAACAGAAACAATCTGCTAAAAGATAGAACAGGTAAGAACCTTACAATATAAGTGTAGAGGACTTTCTGAACAGAATCCTAATGGTACAAGAAATAATATTGAGAATAAACAAATGGGATCCAATCAAATTAAAAAGCTTCTGCATAGCAAAACAAACAACTCCCAAAACTATTAAAAAAAAAAAAAAAACTAACAGTGAAGAGACAGCCTACAAAATGAGAAAAAATATCTGCCAGCTATTCCTTGGACAGAGGACTAAAATCTAGAAGATACAAAGGACCCCCCAAAATTAAAACTGCTACCAAAATAAAAGACCAAAAATTAAGACCTTCTACCAATTTGAGAAAGGTTGCTCAAAAAAAATGGGTAACCAAAATGAACAGACATTTCTCCAAAGTACAAATGACCATAAATACATGAAGAAATGTGCACAACCACTTGCCAGTAGAGAAATGAAGGCAGCTGGGGAAATGGCTCAGTTAATAAGCATAATAAGCACTTACCTGGTAAGCGCAAGGGCCTGCGTTCAATATCCGGCCCCCCCAAAATAAAAACCAGAGAAATGAAAATCAAAACACTGAGATTCCATCTCAGTCAGAGAGAACAACTATCCTCAAGAAATCTAACAATGACAAATGCTGGTGAGGCTGAGGCTGCAGGGAAAAAAGAATCTTTATATACAGTTGATGGAAATATGAACTAGTAAAACCACTATGTAAACCAGGGTGGAGACTCCCAAAAAACTAAAATATGAATTCCATTTGACCAAGCTAGTCTCCTTCTAGGTATCTTCCCAGAAGTTAAAAATCATCACATTACCCAAAAGCTACAACTCTTGTTGCATAGGTCCTGCTTTACCTTGGTCTTAACCACCCAGCAGCAAAGTATAAAAACGAAGTATAAGAAGTAAAGGCAAA
>NW_004524640.1:10596048-10603902 GCF_000260255.1 Octodon degus | reverse complement strand
AGACTGGTGAGATAGCTCAGCAGTCTAAAGCGCTTGCTTAGGCAAGCTTAAAAAGCCCAGGGACCGCAATTTGATGTCGGGCCAGCCCTGTCCCTGGGGCAAATACAACTGGAAAAAAAAAAAAAAAAAGCAAAAAAAAGCAAAAAAAAAGAAATAATAGGAAGTAGGGAGATCTTTCTCAAATGTTAATCCCAGCATTCAGCAGGCTGAGGCAGGAGGATTGCCATGAACTTGAGACTGGCCTGGGCTACCTACGTAAGTTCAATGCCAGCCTGAAATACACCGGGAGGCCTTGTCTCAAAAAATAAAGCCATGAAACTAAACCATAAAATCAAATAGTAAGGGGAAGAGAAGATGGAGGAGGAGACAGAAAGAGATGGGGAGGGCCATAGCTCAGAAGACTAAGCACCTGCTTAGGCAGGCGCAGGGACCGGGATTCGATCCCTCGTACTACATGCCATACCGGCCCCACTGGTGGGCGCACTGAGCTGGCCACCGAGTGGTGGCGCACGCCTGTAATCTCAGCGCCGGGAAGGCTGAAAACAGGAGGATCACTATGAGTCCGAGCTGTGGTGAGATCCTGTACCAAATACATAAAATAAATAAATAAAAATAAACGTTATTTTTTTAAAAAAGAAAAAGGGAGGAACTGGGGAGATGGCTCAGTGGAATAAGCACTTCCCTGGCAAGCGCGAGGGTCTGAGTTCAATCCCTGGTTCCACAAAAAAAAAAAAGAAAAAAGAAAAAAGAAAAAGGGGAAAAATGGCATTGAGAAAAAAATGGAAATGGAGCTTTTGAAAATGGGGAAGGTGGGCTGGTGAGATGGCTCAGTGGTCTAAAGCACCTAAAGCACCTACTTACAACAAGCTTAGTAAAGCACAGGGACCACGGTTCAATCCCCCAGCACCACATGCTAGCCAGCCCCACCCCCTGGTGGGCTGAGCAGGCCCCCCCCCACATAAATAAAATTAAAAAAAAAAAAAAAAAAAAGAAAGAAAATGGGGAGGAAGTCAGGCATGGTAACTCCAGACACTGGGAGGCAGAGGTAGGAGGATCGATCATTGAGAGTTTGAGGCCATTGGGCTACAAAGTGAGCTCAAAGCCAGCCTAAACTGCATAGCAAGAACCTGTCTCAAAAAAGACCAAAAAGAAAATGGTGAGAATGGGTTGGGAGGAGAATTGGTGGAAGCATATACCAATGCCTCAAAATAGATGTCTTTATATACAAACATAAAATAAGTACTTCAGAGGGTCACTAGAGACTTAGATATCTTAATATATATGAAACATCTAGCACACACTTAGCATGAACTAGGTGTCCCCCTATGGCAGCCATTACTCTTACTACTCATTCTCGTAACATTAAATGTCTCCTGTATCATGAAGCCTGGGTAAAAATTAGGGCATGTACAAAATATACTGTACAGAAACTTTTTTTCTTTTTGGTACTGGGGACTGAATCCAGGGCCTTCACGAGTCTGATTTTTCATTTTTAGACAGTCTCACTAGTCACTAAATTGCCCATACTGGGCTTGGGCTTGAACTTGCAATCCTGCCTCAGCTTCCCAGAGTGCTGGGATGACCATGCCTGGCTAAACGTTCATCTTCTGACAAGGGGTAAGAGTGTGTGTGTGTGTGTGTGTGTGTGTGTGTGTTTGAGATAGGGTCTCTGTAGTCCAGGCTGGCCCTGAACTCTTGGCAGTCCTCCTGTCTCAGTCTCCTGAGTGCTAGGACTAATGGTACATGTCACCATGCCCAGCAAGAGTTAATCTTGAGAATTTTTTAAGAAAAAAAAAAAAAAAATAGTGTAGTGTACACAAGTATGCGACCGTAACAAGAGGTGAGCAGGGCTGCAGATATAGCTCAGTGGTAGAGTGCCTGCCTAGCATGCACAAGGTCCTAGGTTCAATCTCCAGCATGAAATAAAGGCAAATGCTACTGAATCATTAGTTGAAAAAGCTCTTACAATGTAAGACATTTGAGTAATACTTGAGATAATACATAGATTAAACTAGTAGGATACTTGAGAACTATCATTTTTCATTTTCTTGACTGCAGTAACAAGAAATAGTCCCTACTCTTAGCTATATGCTGAAGTTTTTGATGGGAAGAGTTATGATGTTTACAATGCCTTTGTAAATGAATTAATCAAAAAGGAATACACACACACACCAATTACTTTTGTGTTTTAATTATTGTTGAATCTAAATGGCAGGTAGGTTCACGACATTCATTATGCCACTCTTTCCATTTTTCTGCATATTTGAAATTAGAGGGAGACAACACACACTTTTACTGGTGTGAGCACACATATCAGGGAAAAACACACAAGAAACTACAGAGCCAGGGATATAGCTCAGTGGTACAAGCGCCTGCCTGGCAAGCACAAGGTCCTGAGTTCAATTCCCAGTACAAAAGGAAAGAAAGAAAGCAACTGTAAACACTGGCTGTCTTTGGCAGGAAACTAGAGAAAAAAGAGAAGGTTTTCACCCTCTGGTGCCTTTTAATTTTGTATCACGGGAACATATAGTAAAATTAAGTCAGAAAAGAACTTGCTGTGTCATCCCTGAGCATGGTCATGCTGCAAGGAGCTTGCTCATGTGATCGCAAAGCTCACAGGGTGTGGCACGCTGCCGCTGTGGCACCCATCCCCTCCCTCACCGGGACACCATCTGCTGGCACGCAGTTCTCCTAACTCTTCCCTGCCTGGCCATCCGGCTCACACTGGCTTTTGTTCTTCCCAAGCTGCATAAGGGAGCACTCTATTGCTCTGTTGGATACATATTTAAAAAAAAAAAAAAAAAACTTTTCCTGGAAATTGGCTGCCATGGAATAATGAAATATTTTGATGTTTGGATAGCGGTCTGTAAATGAGACATGAACACTGTGTCTGGGGTGAAGATAATTCTATTCATTTTGGTCTTATTTAGCTGAATTAGAAAAACATTTTTATTTTATGAAGAACTAGAAGAGTTTTGAATCATAAATTTTCATATTACATTAAAAATTTATTAGTTCATGTTCGCATTGCACAATTACATTCACTGTAGGGAGCTGGCATGTGCGCACAAAGCACCTCCATTCTTTTTCCACCCCCACCCCTGCCCGCCCTCCTGCTCCCTCCAGCTCTTCGTCCCCTAACTGCCACGTGGAAACGCTCTATTTCATTTTCTTTTCCCATCATCAATACTTTTCCCCTACCCTCCCTTCCACCTCCCCTCCAGCTCTCAGTCCCCCGGGGGACTAACTATTTGAAAAAGATCTATTTATCTATCCTCTATTTTATTCTCTCTCTACATAAAAATACATACTTTTAAGTTTCTCATATAAAAGACCCATGTGATGTTTAAGCTGTGTGTCTGATTTATTTCATGTAGCATATTTTCAAGTTGTGCCCATTTCCCCTTGAATCCCTCAAGTTAATCTTATGCAGAGTGGTGCTCCAGTGTTTATAAATGCTAATTTTCTTTCTTTATCCATTCATCTGTTAATAGACATATAGGCTGTTTTGAAGATTTAGCTACTATGAATTGTTTTTTTTTTTTTTAATTTTATTTGTGTGTGTGTGTGTGTGTGTGTGTGTGTGGCCAGCTCAGCCCACCAGGGGGCGGGGCTGGCTGGCTTGTGGTGCTGGGGGATTGAACCTGGGTCCGTTTCCTGTGCTTTGCTAAGCTTGTTCTAAGTAGGTGCTTTAGACCACTGAGCCATCTCACCAGCCCCTATGTTAACTTTTTTTTTTTTTTTTGCGGAACCGGGGATTGAACTCAGACCCTTGCGCTTGCTAGGTAAGCGTTTATTCCACTGAGCCATCTCCCCGGCCCCTCCTATGTTAACTTTTAACTGTTTTGGGAAGATACCTAAAAGATGAACAGCTGGGTCAAATGGAGTTTATTTTTACTTTTTTAAGGAATTTCTCCACTGATTTCTACAGTGCGTATACTAGTTTACATTCTCACTAACAATGTAGAAGAATTTTTCCCCACACCCTCACCATCATTTGTATGATTATTACATGTTAATTCAAACAAAAAGAAAACTAATTATTTTGCTTTTACTGTGCTAGTGGTTGTGCCCAGGGTCCCAGGCATACCAGGCAAGTACTTTACCCCGAGCTACAAGCGGAGCACTAACACTTTTTGTTTCATGGTTCAGGAGAGTGAACTCAATGGGTGCGGAGCTCCATTCCCAGTCCTTTTCTTACATTTTATTTTGAGACAGGGTTTCACTAAGTTGTCCAGGCTGGCCTCAAACTTGTACCCTCCTTCCTCATCTTCCCAAGTAGCTGGGATAATAGGCTCCCAACTGGTTCCTAACAATTATTTTAAAGTGGTTTTGAGGGCCGGGGAGATGGCTTAGCTGAGTAAGTGCTTGCCTGGCAAGTGAAGGGCCCTGAGTTCAATCCCTGGTTCCGCCAAAAAAGAAAAAAATATAAAAAACATCAAGTGGTTTCTATAACCTTAAGAGCAACCGCCCACATGCGCCCTACAGATCAGCTGGCTCGCACTCCAGCACAGCAGCTCCCTTCCTCAGTCTAGACAGCTAGTGATGGCTCCTCACAATGTTCAAAGAAACAAAAACTACGCTGAGAGCCTGAGAACCACAGGCAGAGAGGAGGGCATTCGCTCCACGTATTATGTCTCCCTTTCCTGCTCTCGTGCAGGAAGCTGGCCTGAGCACTCCTGTTTGTGGGGTAACTTGAGCCAGTTTGCTAAGAACAGATGCTTGTGTTTACCACTTATTAACATGAGCAGCTGAGAAACTGGGACTGGGGAAGGGCTTTGGAAAGGACTTGCCAAAGGCACACGTGCTCACTCCGCACCAGTGCACCCTCCTTCTCTCCGTCCTTCCCTTTCCATCCTCTGTCAAGAAGGCTATGAAGCTGTGACAGGGTCAGGGCCTCACCATTCCCACTCTATCCAGGAAGGAAGCTCAGCAGCAGGAAACAAGCAGAGCCCTCTATTCTCTCTCCTTTGTAGTGAATCTAATGATAAACTGCTCAGAAACTGAATCAGGCCAGACTGTAAGCTCTCTGGGAGCCCCAGACGGCCTGCTTCTGCTGTGCCATCAGGTGAATATGGGGCCAGGCACACAGAGCCACCCAACGGATGCCTGTGCCCTGGCCCACACTGCCCTCTTCCAGGCTCTGAAGATGCCACCTCTTGGGTCTCCTGACATGAGGTGCTCCCTCCACGACTTCCCTGAGCCTCCCCTCCTCCAAATCCCTAGTACTGGAGAAACATTTCTGAAGGCAGCAAGTCAATCCAAGGAGAGTATTTCCTCTATGCCTCTCTGAAAAATAAGAGAAGTCTGCAAATGACACTTTCCTGCTCCATCAAGGGGAGAGAAGGCCATCGTGCTCAGAGGACTGGGCACTGAGATCCCAAACTTGCCATGCTGACCTAGTGTTGAGTTCCAAAGCTGCAGACCAATCCTGGACCCCCGCCTGCGATGCCTCGCCCCAGGATTGCCTCATACTTACCATGAGCATGCAGAAGTCAGGCAGGTGGCCTGTCATGCCAAAGACAGTGGTCTTCAGGTACTTCTCGTGGCCAGCCAGGTCGATGAAGGTAATCACCTTCGTGGACTTCTCACAGATCTTTGTCCACTCCAGGCTCCCACCATGGCTATCAGGCTTGTTTACCACATTGCCTTCACTGTCGAAGCCCAGGATGTCATTGCCTACGCTGCTGGTACGACCAGATTCAATCTCATGCTTGTGGCGGAAGAGCTTCTGGCGAGCAAAGCCACGGCCATTGTCCAGCTCCCCATGCGTCAGGACTCCCAGAAGTGTGCTTTTGCCAGCATCCACATTGCCCACAACCGCTACCCTGTGTGCACATGGACCCATACATCAATGTGAGATTAGTGTGTTGAAGAGACAACTTGGGGCCCAGAAAGTGGACCTCCAAGTCCAGGCTCAACCTTACAGCCCACAGATTGCCACTCCTCCTGCTCTTGTGTAAGCTCCTGGGAAAGTTCCTAGAGCTGCAGCATCCAGGGGACAGGAAGCTGTTCAATGGTCTTGGGCTCCCTCAACACCTATCTCTCCTAGCGCCCGACGGCCCTGAGCTTCAGGCCTTGAAGGCTGATGGGAGCAAATGCAACCCACAGGGCAGCCACAAAACACATGGCTGGGCCACCCTTCCCAGATGGAACTATTCAGGGCATGAAGTACAGACAGAACAGAGCTGTCATGACCCTAGGCACACTTTCCCCATTTCAGGAAGAGAAAAGAAGGGAGGGGGTGGGACTGACACACCAAGAATCACAAGTTCTATCACAGGTGTCTATGAAACCATAGCCCCCAAAGTCATGCATCAGAGATCCCTAAACAGTTCTGAGGCCTTCTCACCTGACCTCCAGGAAGTCATTGTCTCCTACTCGTTTTCGAACCAGGTAATCACGCACACGGCCACCGGCTTCTTGGCGCTCCCTCAGCAGGATGACATCAGCCTCTATCTGTTCCGCCATGCTCTTCACTGTGGCGTAGGAAGCCTCCATATCAGCTTCGCTCAGCCCGTACTCAGTCCCGTCTGGTGACAAGAGCCCACATATCAGCAGGAGAGAGGGTCCTGACCAACACGCCAGCCAGTCCCACTAGCCTAAAAAGGTCCCACCCAGGCTCTAGAAAAGAACACACACTCTCACCTGACAGGATAAGACAGTGCTAGCCAGGCACTGATATCCAGCCAGGATAAGGCAAAGTCTCCCACTAAACAGGCCATGGGGCACTTCATTCAACAACATTCTTAGGTTTCATGCCAAATCTCATGCTGGGCGCTGGGAATATAGGTGCCCTGAGTAAGCTCACAGTCCCCAGGGAGGGTCAGGCAAGAAATTAATTAACTGCAATATGGCTTGAGTGCTAAACTGCAGACCTAGATGGAGAGAAAATAAAGTACAGCCCGGGGAAGTGAAGGAGATCTGCAGGTGCCGACCTCAGGTTGCCTGAAAAATGAACTTACAAGAACTCACAAGAAAGGAGGAAGAACATCCACCAGGGGAGCAGAGCATGAAGCATGGCAGATGATGGCACATCAAGGAACCAGGAAGTGGCATTGGGGAGCAGGACAGAGAACATGGAGTGGCAGCAAAGCGCAAAAGAAATGGAAGCTGGTATGGCAGACGGACATCAGACCGAAGCTAGGCTACTTTTGTACTAGGCTGTGGGAAGCATGGGGTCAGGCACAGGAGTAATGTGACATCGAGGTGGACTAGAAAGGTCTCCTGAAGAGCAGGCAGAAAGCCAGAAGGGGGAAGCCAGAGAGGAAGTCATTCTAATAGTCTAGGCAAGCTATGAACATAAGATAAAAGAGGGCTAGAGAGGATTATTTTAGAGACTTTGAACTGAGCTGGCTCAGGTGAAATGTCTGGTAAGGTGCTAAAAAAAGGAGTCTGAGCCCAGGACGAGGGGAGGTGGATAGAGGACAGGTTGGGCCATCTCTGGCTACTGAGCACCTGGACAGTGCAGATGGGGGTGTGTCAATTCCCAGCCCTTCCCCGGGCTCCTACCTGGCGCTCTCTCCAGAAGGCAGCTCTCCTCTCCCCACACCCTCTTCTCTTGCCCATTTACCTCCTTGGTTCTTCCTCTGACCACTGAATAGCTCAAAAGAGCAGCTGACCCTTATTGTAAACTGTCCACCCTCTTTGCTCTGAACTGACCACTCCTGAAGAAACCAGAGTTTTTGGATGTCGTCAGTGATCTTCCAGTCCCTCTGTCTCATGCCTTTTTCTCCACACCTACAGGGCTCAAATGCTGGCTGTCCCGCCCTTCCTTCTCCTACCTGCCCGCCTGTCCCCAACCTCTCCTGACTTGCCTCCCAACCTCTTCCTTGCCCATCTCTTCCAGCTTCC
>NW_004524640.1:10561949-10595948 GCF_000260255.1 Octodon degus | reverse complement strand
AAAAAAAAAAAAAAAAAAAAAAATCCCAGGGACATGGGAACCGGGAAGATCTCAAGCTTGAGCCCAACCTGGGCAACTTAGCAAGTCTCTATCTCAAAAACGAAAAAGAAATTCTGTACTTAGCCTTTCTGTTCTGTAGCTTCACCTGTCATTTTGTTCATTTGTTCGTCCATTTGTTTTGAGACAGTGTCTCATGTATTCCAGGCTGTCCTCAAACCTGCTGTGCTCCCCTTGCCTCAGCTTGCTGTGTGCTGGGATCACAGGTGCACCTCCCCACACTCTGTTTCAGCTGTCATTTTGGAAACTACAAAAGCATTTACTTCTACCACCACCCTTGTCCCGGAGCTCCACACTGAAAATCTAAGGGCTAGCAGGTAACTCCTAAAGTCTGGTATCCAAACTCAATCATTGGCACAAAATGACTAATGTCAGAAAAGCACTGGAGTACTCACTGTCCCCTATGTGCCAGGCATTACTGCTCCTTTTGAATGGTAGGGTAAACAGAAGTCAGAGGTGAACAGGGGCCCCCATGCGAGCTGTGTCATCCAAGGCTAAATCTAGAGCCTTTTCTCCTTGCCAGTGTCCCTCTTATTTACTGCCGGAGCAGTTCCTCCCACCTTCCCACCTAATAAACGTACTCAAGCCTTCCAGTCACCCACGCTTAGCATGCGTCAGGCCAGTCCTGCTGACTTGGCTCTTCAGCTTCCCTCTTCCACTGCCATCAGCCTGACACAGGCCCTTATTCTACCCAAATCACCACACGAAACTCCTAATTGGTCTTACAAATTCAGCCTCTGTTCCTTCCATTCATCCCCCATGACCCACAGGCTTAAGCGCCTATATAAATACATGTAGTCACTTTCACATCAAAACCTCTGAATGGCTTTCCAGATGTAGCAACAATTCTAGCCTCTCCTAAGGGCCTCCCTAAGATGAGGTGGAAGGGACCTCCTTTTCAGTCTCCCTCTGTATGTTCTGTCCCAGTGCAAGTGGCCCTGACCCCCCATTCCTGGGTTCCCAGCATGGTCCAGCCCTACACCTCTGCTGATGGGCTTTCTAGATAAGGCACCCTATCCCAGTGTCCCTCTTCCTGGAAAGATCCTACCATTCGGCTCAGAGGCCACGGTAATCTTTACCTCCCTTAGAGCATCTGCCAAGCACCACCTCAGGCAACAGTGTTCTGGACCACGCCCTCCCCTCACACAGGAGCATCTTGAGGGTGGGGATCACATTGCAACCATTTCTTGATACCCCCCACGGAGTGTCTTTCCTATGTGGTAGCCTGAAAAGTCTGTAAAATGTAAAACAAATCAGCCAAGAGGGAGTGGCTGGGCTGATATTCCTAAAAGCACAGCCAAAGATGCTCTGAAGACCTCCTGGGTCAGAGAAAGGCTGAGCAAAGTGTCTCTAAGAGGACACTGGGGAGGTTGCCATTCTACCACGCTCTCAATCCTACCCATCCTCCCCTGCCTCCCTCTGTGTAACAAAAAGCAGGGCCTTCAGGACCTGCTCCACACCACAGGTCATCACCAACATCACCTTGTCCACCTGGGCTCTCAGTGGCACATCACTCTTCTCCAGCACGCATGGAATTCCTCATTCTAAGGATGGAGACAAAGGCCAAGAAAAAAAGCCACAGCGTTCCAATTACTGAAGCCCTCTCAGCAGCCGTGCTTGGCCCGCATCACAGTTCTGTCCTGCCAGCTCATTATCTTTCCTATAAGCATTACTCTGCTCAATGTGCTGCAAGGGCTGCCCATACTTTGGGGATAAAAATTTAACCTCTGAAGGGCCAGTGAGATAGCTCAGCAGACTAAGCACCTGCTTAGGCAAGTACAGGCAAGGACCAGGGTTCCATCCCTGGCACCACATGCTGCACAGGCCCCACCTTCAGGTGGGCTGAGCCGGCCAGAGTCCAGGCGTGGTGGTGCACACTTGTAATCCCAGCACTGCATAGTGAGATCCTGTACCAAATTCATATATATATATATATATATCTCTTTAGCTGGGGCCCACTCTCCCCTCCTGCCACTCCCACCTTCCCACATCTCTCTGGCCAGCTCAATCTTCCAGTCTCCACTGCCTCCATGCCTCTATGCGGGTGGCTTCCTCTGCCTGCTGGCCACTGACTCTACTCATCAGCACAACTTCTGCTCATCCCTTATGATCAACCCTACTCAGAGGCGGCTCTTCTGAGTAGCAGCTCTTTCTCTGGCCTACAGACTAAAGTTCCCCGCCCACCCCCAAGAGCTAACTTTCAGTACAGAACCTGGCTCTTCTAAGTCATTACTTAGAATTCGAGAAATGAACAAAGCTCTTTCTAAAATAATAATAATAATAATAATAATAATCTCATGATAAACTATTATCTTGGATCCTAAAGAAATTATTATGCTAACTAATATTTGCAAACATTTATATGCCATTTATATGTGATTTCCTTGAAGTCTTCCTACTTACTCTTATTAGACAATGGACTAGGTTCTCTTATCAGCACATTTTCACACAAGGAGAAAAGTCATCAGGCAAACAGATCTACCAGCCTCCAGACCCACACCTACGAGGCCCTAATGCTGTGCCTCCTTTGCCCACCTTAAACTAAAAACATATGTCAAGAACACATTCCATATGTTAAGAACACATTCCTGGGGTCAGGGAGATGGTTCAGTAGAATAAGTGCTTGCCTGGCAAGCGCAAGGGCCTGACTTCAATCCCTGGTTCTGCAAAAAAAAAAAAAAAAAGGAAAGAACACATTGTTCTGTAATGCTCACAAGTTTTCAATGTCTAACTTATCCATTCAAAATTTCTCTGAGGTGGAGGGGAGGTATCACTATCTCCATTTCACAGAAGGACATATTAAACAGAGGTAACATACTATGGACACGCAGGACATCAGTGATGAAGCCCTTGGGGCCTGGCATCTGGTTGGGTCCTCTGCCTGATGCTTAACTTGTTTAACTAGTTCTGTCTCTAAAGAATTCCGGCAGGAAGAAGTCACTGTGAATCTAACAGCATCCAACTGGAGATGTGAGGATAATGCTCGGGTGTGTAAGAGATGAGCTAATGAGAGCCTGACATCTACTTACACTCTGCCACAGAAGGGATAATTAGCTGTGAGTTGCCAAGGCATGGTAATATGCAGAGTCCACATTAAAGGACACAAGGAAAAGGGGGGGTTTTAAGAACCTGGGTCTTTAAAGACCAGTCCCAACACTGGTCAAAACTGACCTTCATGTGGTTTCTGAAATTCTACAAGTATAAAGTGACCTCTGAGTGGTTCACCTTATTAGAGTGGGCAAGATGCATACCTGACAAGTTTTTGAAAGGCTATCAATGAATTCTTTTTTTTTTAAACATTATTTATGTGTGTGTGTGTGTGTGTGTGTGTGTGTGGCCAGCTCAGCCCACCAGGAGCAGGGCTGGCTGGCATGTGGTGCTGGGGGATTGAACCGCGGTCCCTGTGCTTTGCTGAGCTTGTTCTAAGTAGGTGCTTTAGACCACTGAGCCATCTCTCCAGCCCTCAATGAATTCTTTAGTCATCAAGTTGAATAGGCTTTTCTGAATTTGACACTGTTGCTATGTTAGCCATCTGCCCTCTGCATCTTTAGCACTTGACAAAGCTGACCAACTCCCTCCCTTTCCTGCCAGGCAACCTCTCAGTTTGCCTATCTCTCTGCCCATGCCTTCTCTTAGCTGATAAGACTCATAAGTGGAGAAGTGGCGGCCGGGATGCGAAACAAGAGATAGGAAGGGACAGCTCAAAGGACAGAACAGCAGTATATGGAAAGCACACCCTTTTTCCTTTTGTCACGCTTGTAGCATTTCTAAAGATTATTTTCAGGTTGGGGAGATGGCTCAGTAGAATAAGTACTTGCCTGGCAAGCACAAAGGTCTGAGTTCAATCCCCAGTTCTGCCAAAAAAAAAAAAAAAAGATTATTTTCTTCTATGACATCTTTCCTTCTTGGGGTATGAATCAGATCTTATGAAGGTGTAGTGCTGAGGATTGAGCCCAGGGCCTTGCACATGCTAGACAGGTGCTCTACCACAGAGCACACCCCTAGCTGCAAGGAACAGATTTTAAACATTCTAAACAGCTTTATAATAGTATCAAGCCGTGTAAGATATTTACTAGATCTATGTCAAGTTGTTAAAGAATGATTTTGAGATGTCCTCAACCTTAAATTCAAACTACAAGAGAATTATAACCTGCCTTTACAATGCCTACACTGGGGCTGGGGAGATAGCTCAGTAGAATAAGTGCTTGCCTAGCAAGCACAAGGGCCTGAGTTCAATCCCTGGTTCTGCAAAAAAAAAAAAAAAAAAAAAAAAATGCGTACACTGAGCAAAGGAAAGTGTTCCCCTAAAGATGCATCCAAGCCCACCCTGGCTTTCCACAAAGATGATAAAGACAATTGCTGCTACGGGCTGAATTCATAATTGTTAACAATCTCAGCTGTCATGTCAGCAAAGATAAAGTTACAATGAAGAGGAAGGGGGCCGAGGAGATGACTCGGTGGAATAAGCGCTTGCCTGGCAAGCGTAGAGGCTTGAGTTCAATCCCTGGTTCCACCAAAAAAAAAAAAAAAAAAAAAAAAAAAAAAAAATAATAATAATAATAAAGAGGAAGGTAAGCAGGCCTTATATTGGAGGGTGTGAACTAGGAAAAAATAACAACTCATGATATAATCTGGGATCTGGGATTCTGTCATGGCGGATGCATTCTTCTAAAACAGGAGGCTCCATTACAATGAATAAGCAGGTTGGAGACAATAACCACAATAGTCACCACCTTCCCAGCTTCTGTGACTGAAAGGACCCACTGGGGAGTGGAGGTAGCCTCTAATAGCACAGCAGACTGAATGGTCTTTGTGGTCCGGACTACGGTGGCATGACTGAAGACAGATTCTGGGCATCTTTTCCTTGATGACATCAAGAAGAATCATGGAGATTCTCTGCTAAGCAGGAGATAATAGCAGTGGGACCCATAAATAGGGTGTGGAGGGGAGCTGTCCAGGACCGGCTTAATTCTAGACCTATGACTTGCCCTATCACCTTGGACAAGAAGTTTCCTTGCTTTGTGCTTCATTTCCTTTTATGCATACGGGGAGAACTGAGGTAGAAAGGAAACATCTGTAAAACTGCTCGGAAGGGTTGGGGAGATAGTTCAGCGGCCTAAGAGCCTGCCTGGCAAGTGCAAGGTCCTGAGTTCGATCTCTGGTATTAAAAAAACCCTCCAGATAGTTCTGCAGATACTGAAGTGTTACTACAACTCAGACACATGAGCAGAAAGTTGACAAAAGGATAAAATGTGCTCTACATAATTGTTAAAAACAAATGAAAGGAAAACTATGCTCACCTGATCCCTGCCCAATGACATATATGGTCTCTCCGCATCCCTCGTCCATCCTCTCCCACATCTGCCGAAGTAGGCTGTCATACTGCTCTGATGTAGGGCTCACTAGAACCAGCTAGAAGAGAAACCAACAGCCTTAGGACCACACTTACTACAGAGCACCACAGTCTGACCAAAAATGCTGACAGAATCCCACAGCATCCTGACTGACGGGAACTACACAGCCCCTCACACCTTCTCTGCATCTCCTTCAATAGCCTTGTATGATCCAGGTGATAAATAAGTGTGTTTTTGAGCTATGACCCACAGTAGAGGAGGTGAGGACCCAATTGACTGAGCATACAATACAATGAGAAGAAACTGATGAGCAGCACTTTACACCTACATGCCAGCCTTCTACCTGCAATTTGTATCTGGAAACTCAAGGTCAAAGATCTCATATACAGCCATACCCTCCACACACAGGCCAACAACTCCCATAGTAACAAAAGAATTCTGTTCCACCTTATCTTACCTCTTTTAACTATTAGGCAAACAACAGGAGAACCTGCCTGCAAGACTCGTCTTCAACTAAACATCAATACCATCAAGGTGAGTATTAACACCATCACTATGCAAATTCCTGTCAATAATATTAAGGTATCAACCATTTATTTGTACAGGCCACTCACCATTACATAGGTGTGTCAGACTTAACTCTCTTGTGAGATCTTGGACAAAGACCTTAATCTCTCTCTAAGTCTCAGATTTTCAAACCAGAAAACAGAGTTAATACTATCTTGCATTCTATAGCCATTTTAAATACCAAATGACATGTAAAGCATCTAGTCTGCACTTCAATAACAGTCATTACAAAGTTCTCTTCCTCCAATCACATCTAAGCAAACCTTGCATTACACTTGCCAATCCTGTTCACAAACTGTTTCTCCCTTTGGAAGCACCTGGCACCTTAGGTCTCACACTTAATTACAATAAAGACATAAATATCTAACATCTAATCTTTCCAGGATTTAATCTCTTCAACTCATCTTTTCCTCCACATGGTCAATTTTCTTTTCAACACCACCACCTTCCCACCTACTTCTATATGCAAATACATACAATGTATTACATTCACATCTATCTTTCAAAACAGTAAGGATTTCCTCAGCTACAAAATGAGGTAATACTTCCCTCACCATGAACATTAAATAAGCTCGCTTTGCCACTTCCCATTGTGTTTTCAGGTTTCTTCAGTACCTTGACCATGTGTCCAATATCCAGCTGGTCCACTCCAGCCAGATCCCTGTCCTACTGCCTGAGTTGACTCATCAGAGCTTGTAATTGCGAGGGCCACACTGCCTCACCCTTTTCCCCTGACTGTCTCCAAACCCCACAGTAACTCCTATAGCATTAGAGGCACCAGACAGGACCACTGTGACAAACAGAACCAAGATGATCTCCAACTGCTCAGCTGAGACTAGAAAAAAGAACGGTTTAAAAACTGCTCACTTAGGTCACAAGGAAAGTTCTTTCCAATTTAGAGCCAAGTTTTATACAGTTTTGCCATCGAAAGCTATGAAAAGTCACAATCATTTTCAAAGTTTTGATAAAACCTCTATCTGTATCTAATCTACAACAGGTAGGAAGTGGTATTGGTGTTCTGTCTTCGATCAACTGCTATTTAATCTGCACAGGAATTACTGAATCAACTAGCCAGTTCACCTCAAATATTTACTGTGTCCCCAGTATGGACTGACTACTTGTCTCAACCTACACTTTGAATTTGTGCAACGAATCTGTACTTAAGAGGATAGCTGGTGATCTGTGAGTTTAAGAAATTTTCCAAGGTCACGGAGCCTTTTAAATCACAAAGCGGGAAAAGGAACCCATCCCTGTCTGACTCCCAAACTGGTATTCATCCCTTCAGCGATGTTAAGCGCCTTCAAAACACCAGTCACATCTTAATCTTACTTTTTTGCTTCTCCACGCTCCCAAGCAGATGGATGAGCCCTTAAGTCCTGCCTACCTTCTCAAAAGCTCACAAAACACTATTTAAAACGTCCTTCATTACTCCACTCATATAAGACGAAGTTTCACTCCCAGATGGTGAGATCTGGGTCGTGCCCATCTTTCCATTTTTGTCTTGGGTGGACTAGCAAAAGTGGACGTCTCTCATACGCATCCTTCTCCCGGGTGAGTGACCACTTTCTGTTTCCTTTCCGAGACCAGGAAGGAACCCGTCGGCCACCCCAAGCTCCCCTCAGACTGTCTTCCAGAGAATCCTGCCCCCCACATCCCCACACTCCCCACGACCCAAACCAAGCCACCTGGACCTCCCAGCCGTTTGGGACGCCCCAGGAGAAAGCCACTCTCACGAAGGGGAACCGAGGGAGAGGGCGGCGGTATGGCGCGCTGCAGTGGACCCCACGCGGCTGCTGCCGCCGTCGGGCGCCCCCGTTCCACGTGGCGGAGCCGAAAGGCTGCGATCTTGGCGCGAGCAGGGAGCGCGGGAGGCCGGGTCCGCGCCACCGGATAGCCGAGGTGGCTACTGGGCACGGGAGGTGGGGGACGGCCCCGGCACTCGCTCGTCCCATAGCTCGGCCCTTCTCCGCGCCCCGGCCTCCCCGCGCCCCGACAGTCGGCGGCCCCAGCCGTCGCCCCAGAGACCGCTCGGCCCTCCCTGGACCCCCTCAGAGCCTGCCGCCGCCGCCCGGGCCTACCTTGCTAGTGAGGTCCAGTTCTGGCTCACCGTTGAGCGCCTCGCAGTCCTCGCTGCAGTCCGAGTCGAAGCCATCGTGGAGTCGGGCGGCGGCTGCCGCGGCCCTGGCAGCCCCGGGGGAGCTGGGCTCCGGGGCGAACATAGAGGCCGGCACCGGCGAGTCCATCGGGGAGCGACTTCGCTCCGCCGCCATCTTTAATAACTTAGGCTAATTCGCAGCCGGCTGCCCTCCCGGCTCATTTGACTAATCTATGCGTAGCCACGCCCCATCCTTATTGGAATAATTTATATAGAGCTTCTTTGGTCTAGTAGACAGTGACACGTATCTCTCGATAAGACACACTGGACCAGGCCTCTCAGCCACCAATCGGGGAAGCCTTTAAAAGTACCTAATGAATAATTAATGAAGCCCAGACCTCCCAACAACAAATATTTGAGACGTCACGCGCTCGGTCGCAGATCTGGAGCTGGCAGCAGGGTGTCCACGCTACCTACCTGGAATCTTCCCACCAACCGGAGCAGGGTACAATATGATTGACATGGCACTCATCCAATGAGAAGAGACATTCATACACCGATTCCCAGCACCTCGCCTCCTTGCTCCAGCCTTCCAGGGGCGGAGCGCGACCCCCAAATCATACTGCAAAACAGTAGGCGCCAGGAGCCTTCCGTTGATGGACAGCAGCGTGATCCAATCTAGTTCTCCATCGGTCCCGCGCCCAGGGCCGCTGCTCTAGGAGATAGTAAACTGCAAAAGAACCGCCCACTCATTCCAGTGACTGAGGCCGTCTCTGGAATACGATGTCCGCTGTGCTGGCATACTCCAGGCAAATCTGATAGTAGAATCGATGCTGTATATTCCAAGAGTTGTAATACTATAGCAGTCAAAGCGAGGTAATTAATGAAAACGCTGACCTTAGGGCGATTTCTCCATTCATTGCCTCTGCGGAGACAGCAATTGCATGAACAAAAAACTGAAGCAAACAGCAAAAATGAAAGCCAAAAGCACCTCACCACATTTTTGGTGAAACAGCTGAGCCAAACTCTGGGGTGTGTTACGGTACTTTCCTTTGGATTGTTTTTTTCATGATATTATCAGTTGTAGAAAGCCCCAATCCAAAATGTCATTTGCAGTCTTAAATCCCTGTTTCAAAAAACAGAAGGTCTAGACCTTCAGTGAATATAGAGATTTTCCAAGATCTAATAACGGGGCTGGGAGATGGCTCAGTGGAATAAGCGCTTCCCTGGCAAGCTCAAGGACCTGAGTTCAATCCCCGGTTCCGGGAAAAAAAAAAATCAACCCCAAGATCTAATAACGTTAACCTTTGCCACTGTAGGCAATAAACAAAGAAGAGCAGCCATTTGAGAAGGTAACCAAGATTTAGGGTTCTACAGCAGAATTTAGTGAGCAAGAGATAGGGTTCAAAATGGCCTCCATGAGGTTAGGGATCTGAGAGGAAAGGTGGTCTCTTTCCTATTTTCAACTAGATACTATCGTCTTTTTTTTTTTTTTTTAACATTTGTTTATTGTGTGTGTGTGGCCAGCTCAGCCCACCAGGGGGCGGGGCTGGCTGGCATGTGGTGCTGGGGGATCGAACTGTGGTCCCTGTGCTTTGCCAAGCTTGTTCCAAGTAGGTGCTTTAGACCACTGAGCCATCTCTCCAGCCCCTATCAAGTCTTTTATATGTAGTTTATTTTATTTATTTTGTTTTTTTGGTGGAACCAGGAATTAAACTCAGGCCCTTGCGCTTGCCAGGGAAGCGCTTATTCCACTGAGCCATCTCCCCAGCCCCTTATATGTAGTTTAAAAGCAGATAAAACAACTCATTATTGGGGGCCCGGGAGATGGCTTAGTAGAATAAGTGCTTCCCTGGCAAGTGCAAGGGTCTGAGTTCAATCCCTGGTTCTGCCAAAAAAACCCACAAAAACTCATAGTAATGTCATGAAGGCCTAAGTGTGGCACTGATGTCTGCTAGTAATGACTAACCCCACAGTTGACTTTTAGTTTTCTAACACTATAACATTATTAAAGGCAAATCCTGTATAATACTGTACACAAAAACAAATGGTCACAGGGGCCGGAATACCAATAAAATTATATTTTATTTTATTTTTTTATTTATTTATGTGTGTGTGGCCAGTTCAGCCCACCAGGGGGCAGGGCTGGCTGGCATGTGGTGCTGGGGGATTGAACCGCAGTCCCTGTGCTTTGCTAAGCTTGTTCTAAGTAGGTGCTTTAGACCACTGAGCCATCTCACCAGCCCTAAAATTATATTTTAAAAGGGCAGGCGTCTTGCCCATTAGCTCAGTTGTTTAAGAGCCTGTTTAGGCAAAGTAGTCCGCCTCAGGATTCTGTGGTTTCTGTGGTGAAGCAAAGAGTGTACCATGGACTTGTGTTTACTCTTCTCCCTTGGCTTATAGTTAAAGAGCCGTACCATTACTGTCACAGCCAACCCTGAGTCAGTACTTTCATGGTTGGGCCTTACCCAGTACTGGTGAGATGCTGTGATCTTTAGTTCGAAACATACTTTGCTAGTTGTGGGATTTCAGTTTAAGATTTGTAGTGACTACAACTGGGAAGGGACCTTTGAACTTGAGGTCTGTGGGTGGGTCAATGGGGGACACTGTTGACCCCACAAACAATGGCATTTCCCCAGCCCTGGGCAGGGCTTCTCATTTTAATTATGTTCATTCACTACACAAGGACCAAAGCAGGCATCCTCCCAAGTAAGCTCCTGCCCATCTGCTCAAGCGCAGGTACCTGGTACCTGGGCCACCCAGCTGTCAAGGGGACCCTATCAGCCCAGATGCTGGTGGCCCCCCAGAGGCTCTGAACGCCCACCCTGGCTCGCAGGCCCCCAGGCAGTCCAGCCTTCTTAGCCCACTTGTCCTGTCCCCACCGTAACCACAGGGCAGGGTCTGAGGTCAGACCTGTTGCTGCGGTGGCCCATGTGCCACCCTCTTCCTACGGGCAGAGCTGAGTAAAGTTCAGTTAATGCCTCACCATGGCTCTGGAGGTGGACACCATCAGACACAGCTTAGAGTGATGGTGTAACCCAGGGCCTGGATGTCTGCTGCTTTGTCCAGGTTCACAAGGTTCATGGGTCACTGCAAGGTCACAACTGACTCAACCCCACTGTAGCTGCCACATTAATTCTTATTTGTAGAAACAGGAATTTGAGACAAGAAGTCATGCAGTTTCAGCAGTCTTGATCATTTTTCTGATGGGCTTTTTTTTTCCCCTAGCTGAACTGCTTACCACTATCCCATATATTCCTCTCTCTATATATAGTCCCTTGAGTAGTTAAAATATTAAAATTTTAGTTTCTTAAAAAGTCATATATCGGGCTGGCCAAATAGCTCAGCGGATTAAAGTGCCTGCAAGCAAACTCAGGGGCTGGGAGTTCCATCCACAGGGCCTACAGTGCAGGCCCTGACCCCAGAGGTGTGCTGAGACAGCAACTGAGACTGGGTGTGGTGGTTCGCCTATAATCCCAGCTCTTGGGAGGCTGTAAACAGGCGGATCACTACGGGTCCAATCTAGTAGTGAGATCCTGAACACCCTGTAGACCCTGCCCTAAAATTAAAAAAAAAAAAGTCAAATGTCAAGGCATTGTATTCCATAATAATTACTGTGTTAATGTGCAATGTATAATTGGTCTTCTTCCCACTTCTGGTTATATAGTTCATAAAATTAGGAGAGTCTCTTGAGTAACAAGTTTTTTTTTTTTTGTATGCTTGTAAACTGACTGGTAGGGGCTGGGGAGAGAGCTCAGAGGCTTAAGCACCTGCCTGGCAAGTGCAAGGTACAGAGTTCAATTCCTGGTACCACCAAAAAAAACAAACAAACAAACAAACAAACAAAAACACCAAATAAACTGACTGCTAGATGAGTGCTGGTCCTTGCGGAGACCAAGTCAAAATTAAAGGCAAGATTACAATTTTTGGGAAGTGGATTAAAGCTTAAATTGATAATGAATAGTAATCACTCAGTCATGCTTATGTAATCAAACTTCCATTAAAAGCAACCAAGGCTGGGGATATAGCGCTGCCTGGCAAGTACAAGGTCCTGAGTACCATTCCCAGCACCAAAAGAAGAAAAACAAAACAAAAAACAACCAGAAAGGACCAGTTTTGAGTTCTTTCCAGGTTAAACACAGAGATTTCTGGAGCGTATCATACCTAGAAGGGCACAGAAGCTCCCGTGCCATATCCTTTGTAGTAAACTGGGAAACGCTGGTGTCTCCCTGAGTTCTTTGTTTTAAACTTTTTGCAGTACCAGGGATTGAACTCTAGACCTTGTACTTGCCAGGCAGGTGCTTATGCTACAGAGCTATCCCCCTGGCCCACCCTGAGTTTTATAAGCTGCTTGAGCAGGTTAATTGGACGAAGGAGATCACAGGTGTCCTGCTTTATAGAGCTGGTCAGCCAGAAGTTCCCAGGGGCTTGGGCTTGTACCTGAAATGAGAAGTGGTCTTGTGGGCCTTACCATGTGGTAGTGTAACAGCTGAAATGGAAGATGCTCTCACCTGGTGTATGATGCAAAAATGACTGGTCTCTGGGGAGAAAGAATTCCACACTTTGATGATCAGATGGGCCGTGTTATATTCACGCCATCATCCAGATTGATATTTAGCATGTTTCACCCACTGGATCATCCAGACAGAGTTCAAGTTCAAAATGTAAGGGCTGGGGAGATAGCTGAGCAGCTTAAGTGCCTGCCTGGCAAGCACAAGGTTCTGAGTTCAATCTTCGTACAGAAAAAAGGAAAAGAAAAGAAACAAAAGGTAGTACCTGACACCCAGTAAACTCTAAAAGTCTAAAAAACATGCCCTTCGCACTATATGACTTTGCCCATAAAAGATATTCTCAGAGTAGGTGCTTCTTGAATTGAATGGGGAAATCTACAATAACATTTCAAGGGGGGAAATTCCCTGGCTTACAAAGGAAAAACCTTACATCCTCTTTGGGAAGGCAGGTTAGTTCAAAACCTGTACTCACCATATGTGACCTTGAGCAACTTGATTAACTTCTTTAAGCTTCAGTTTTCTTCTCTAAAAAGAGAAGTGTTTAATAAGACAATTCACAGTAAATGACTTGGCAAAACACAACAGTGCTTGTTACACAGTAAGCCCTCAATAATTAACCTTATGTGAGTATACCATAACCTTAGGTATACCATAACCTTAGGCTTACAAATTACAAACATCTAAGATAATTCAACAGTGGTCTGAAGAGCCGTGGACTCTACCAACTTGGTAATCGCTCAGGCACGTTAAGTACCACCGTGGAGAGAAATGTTGTCTTAACAGCCATCAAAACAGGGTCAAAATTACTTAAGAAAATGTGATTTATTTTAATGTTTTTGAACAGATTCAAAAGGAAGTAATAGATGCCTTCCACGTGCCCGAGAAAAATCTACACTTAAACCTGTTTGTGTGCCTCCTGATACACACAAAGCGCTCAGCTATAGCTTGGGAAACGCAGAGAAAGCCCTGTGACAGCCACCGTGGGGGCGGGGTGTGTGGCAAAAGGACAGCGGTTTGTGTGGGCTGAGCTGAAACACGACACTGAGAACTGAAATAGGTCTCTCCTTTCCACTGGCAAAGCGCTAACCCTCGGAGCTCAGGGAGTGGGAGGCGGCCGGGCTCACTAACCAGAACAATTTGTGCCCGACCTGTTTCGAAACCAGCTGGTGAATGGGGCGCTAGGAAGAAAACAAGACAGGACCCACAGTCTAGGTTCGAGGAAGAACTGTACCCCGCGAGCGCGTGATGAAGCGCGCAACGAAGGACAGCCCCAGGCTAGGGCTACGCCCTGCGTCCGCGCCTCCGCGCAGAGAAGAGGGCGGGCGAGAGCCGAGGCGTGTCTCCCTGCCTCGGGGCCGGGTCGCCGACCAGCCGGACGCCCGCCTTTGGTCGCGGCCGTCCAGCAACCCGTAGCCCTACACAGTCTTCGGCGCTGCTTAAATTCCCTCGACAGATCCGCTGCGGCAGGAGTTCCAAAGCCAACGCCGCTGGCGTCACGATGACGTCACGAGTGACGCCTGGGCAGGAGGGCGGGGCTGGCGCGAGAGGGCGTTTCCGGAGTGCGCGCGAGGAGACGGCTGCTGACGTCGGGTTCAGGTGCGCGCGCGCGCCCGCCCGCCCGTCCGCCCGCCAGCCCGCCCTCGCGCGCGGCCCAGGTGGCGGCCCGCAGGTCCTGGAGGCGGTGAAGGGGGGACTGGCGGCACCCCTGAGAGCTGTCACCGCGGGTACGGGGTATGGGGGTAACGCCGGGGTACGGGGAGCGGCGGGACAGCGCCTGGGCTTAAGCTCATATGACGCACGGGGAGGTCTGTTTGGGGGCGAGGAGCGGGTGGGCCCAAGCCCAGAGGGCGCGACGAATGCCCGGCCCCACCCCTGCGGGCTGGCGGGGCGCGGCGCGGCGTGGCGCGGCGCTGGACCCTCCCGCGATCAGGGGCCCGGCCCGCTGCACCCGCTCCCGGGCGCGCCCGGTGCTGGCGGCGGCCGGTCGGGACTGAGCAGTTATCTTCTTCGCAGGGCCGGGGCGAGAGGACCAGGGTCCGCGCTTCGCGAGGAGCCGTGCCTGCCGCACCCGAGAGGATGGAGTGCTGCCCCAGTGGCCGCAGCGCGGCCCGCGACCCTGTGCTGGCTGGCCGCCTCTAGCTGCTTGAGTTGTACATTTTATCCACCACTTTCTCTAGGCCTCGTGTCTTGATTTGGTGGCATCGTGATTGGAAAGAAATGGAAGAAAAGGAGCGATGTGACCCATTGCGATTGGTCCTCCTGTGTTGAGTCCTGGGTGGCATTTGTAGAGAGGAAGACACATCAAGGAAATCGTGTCTTTCTGGAGGAGAGTGAGGAAAAAGCAACAAGGTCTCATATTTTATATATATGATTTTTTAAAAAAGAAAATCCTGCACTTTGATGGTGATGGCGATGTAAAGTAGTCCAAAAGTTACCTTTCTATTTAGAAGAGAGAAGGGTTGGATTTTTTTTTTCCCTTTTGATTCCAACCTTTTCTCCCAGTGACAAAGCATAAATCTTGCATACCAGAGAATAACGTGGACCTCAGGAATCCTGAAAAGACCGAGAAGCTTCTATCTTCCTCAGGAGGGAAGAATAGGGTGTTTTCAGCTCTCTCTGGAACCTAAAACAAAAAACATGAGTTGCGTACCATGGAAGGGAGACAAGGTGAAATCTGAATCCTTGGAGCTGCCCCAGGCAGCACCCCCACAAATCTACCATGAGAAACAGCGCAGGGAACTTTGTGCCCTCCATGCCCTCAATAACGTCTTCCAGGACAGCAACGCCTTCACAAGGGAAACGCTACAAGAGATTTTCCAGAGGTAAGGCACTCCTTCACATGCAGTTGCCCATTTCTTGGTATTTCTGAATTTGGGTGGGTGGGGCAATGTCTCAGGTACGTAAATCTTCGAACCAGCAAGTATTAACTGTGGTCAGGAGGTATGAAGGATGCAGGAATGGGAAATAGAATGACTTCCATTTGTGACTTTGTGTTATATTTTGTTTTGTTTTGGAGACAGTGTTTCGTGTAGTACAGCCTGGTCTATGTACTACCGTGTAGTGCAGGCTGGCGTTGAATTTGTAGCAGTCCTCCTGCGTCAGCCTCCCTGGTGCTGGGATTACAGGCATGCTCCACCACGCCTAGCCATTTCCATTTATGGACCATTTCCTGAAGCTTCAGTTTTGTTCTTTCAAGAGATCTATTCCATAAATTCATGGAATGCATTATACACACAAACTCACTTGTGGGCTTACATGTCATTTTCTCTTTTATGGATGAAGACAGCACTCTGCAAAGTGCAGTAATGTGGCCACATGAGTGTAACAAGGATTGGAGCCAGGGTATGGATCAGATTTGTGTGTCTGCTGTTGACCTTTATGCTATGCTGTAATCACTCTCAAATCCTGCCACCAAGTTTACAGTCTAGAAGGGGAATAAGATCATGTCCACTTGTGCCTGAAAGTTGGAATGTGGTAGGAACCACAAGAAAGGTATATAGACAGTACCCAGCTTTTCTGTGAAGCCACTTGCTGGCCTTGGTGCTTTTGTACATATTTTGTGTGGCCCTCTCTCCAAGGTCATTTTACTGATAGGGAAACAGGCAGAAAGGTCAATAATTTATCCAAATATCTCCCTAGAGTGTGGAGCTGCGATTTGAAACTGACTCTAGATCCCTCCCTTACTCCCTTTCCACTTTATTTTAGATAAGCCTTTCTTATCCACTTAAATGCCATGCCACAAGTAGATAGAAAGCTTTTTGCTCTTTGCTTTGATTTTCTTTTTTTAGCAAAGGGTTTGAGAATTTGTTCAGCAGTGTTTGGGTGGACCCAGAGTATGTCTGCAGTCCACAGCAACCTTGGCCATCAGCCTATCTGATTGCTCTAGCTAGAAAGGGTTAGGCTTGCCCAGTCCTGAGGGCAGGGAAAACTCGAGAAGTCTTTAAGTAGAGCACATTGACACTTCCAGAGGACACTTTTATTATTATTATTTTTATTTAGAGTTGAAATTACTGTAGTACAGGAACCTGAGTCACAGCCAGAATCAGTCACAGCATGATACGTGAAGACTAGGTATGGATCACTTTCCCTGGAAGAACCATAGGCTTATTCTTGAAAGTATGTGAATGTGAGCATGCTGATAGAACTGTAATGAGAGTAATTATTCCTAATGCTGGTAATGCCTGGAGTAGTGCCTTTGCCTTAGCAGATGTATCATTTGCATCGTGCTCACTACCAGGCAACAAGTAGATGCACTCTTCCAGAAGTGGGGACCCTGGAAGGTAAGAGAATGTGTCTCAGATCACCAAACCATGTGCCAGGATGACCAGGTCCCTTGAACTCTTTCTTTTTGGCCAGCCGTTAATTTTTTTCTATACTTAGTTAGATATTTGCAAATTATTTCCTAATCCAAAACTAAGAAGAATAACAGGATGCATAGTGAATAATTGAGTGTGCTTGTTACTTCACAATATAGATTCATGATCCTGAAACAACCTTAGGAAGTAGGCCTCAGTTAAATGATTTGCAGAGTTTCACCCACGAGTGCCTAAGTAGCAGATGCAACAATTCTGTGCAGTGACACTGAGGAGAAGTCTTACGTCTATAAATTTGGCCCAGATCTAACAGGGAGAATGATCAGAGATGATTAACACAGAAATACCTAGTGCAAAGCACTGTTCTGAGTGTTTCCTTTGCCCTAATTCAGTCCTCGTGTGGTTGGGGGGAGGGAAAGCAGGGGCGCTCTGTTGTTTCCCTTTTTTCATGAGAGGAAGTCATGGCACAAGAGGGTTCACAGAGCTGTTCATGTCAGGATTTTGACCCAAGGTTTGTGGCTGTAGGGCCTACCTCTTGATTGCTACAGACTGGAAAGGCTTGTTTGAGCTGCTGTATCACCAGTAGCTGGTCACACTGCTAGTACCTGTGGCCAGTTGGGACTCAAGATGTAGACTGTGATTATTGAGTGTTTGTGGATAAAAGCAGGAGTTTTCAGCGGTGGTTTCCCTGAGTGAAAGATGGCTTAATAGCTGCTAAACATCTTCATGGAACTAGAAACTTGTTCTTTTTAAAGCTTTTTTTTTTTTTTGGTGGAACCAGGGATTGAACTCAGGCCCTTGTGCTTGCCAGGCAAGCACTTATTCTATTGAGCTGTCCCCCTGGCCCCATGTTTGTTGTTTTTTGAGACCCTCTTGTTGTGTAGTTTGGCCTCAGACTCCCAGCAATCTTCTTGCCTCAGCTTCCTGAGAGCCCTTTAAAATTTCTGCAAATTGTTCTGTGCTCCATTACCGTCAGCACTGTATAAAGATCCACCTGAAAATAAACCAGTACAATGAAAGACAATTCCAGAAGTAAAAATTATATGGAAAGATTCTGTATGTATAGGTAGGAACAAAAGCATGGAAAAAATACAGAGGAAAAAGCAAAGGGAGAAAAGGTGAGGGAGAGAAGATGGAATTTTTTAAACAAACATTGAGCAGCTGCTTGTAGTGTGCCAGGCACCACAAGGCTCTGTAGAGAAAATGAGCTGAACAGGGCATCTTGTGCAGGCCTTAGAAAAGATTTAGGTGAAGAGAAAACTATGGAATTTGGGGCCATTTAGAAGTGGAAAAAGGGATCTCTCCTCAGATCTTGATGGGGGGAAAATAAAGCTGTCAAGTGTAAGAACTAGAAGTTCTCTGCAATTTTGAAGGTGTGACTAATAAGTGGTAGAAATGGGAAGAAATTGTTGATAAGTGCTGTTCTGTTGAGAGGAAGTTCATCTTAGCAGTTGAATTTTAGCCAGCTAGAAGAGGAGAAATCTCAGTCAGCCAGCAGGGTGGAGTTTCAGTGGAATTGTGGATATGAGATGACTCACTTGGAGTAGAAATGAGTAGGAACTTAGAGCTGAGCTGATCACTGGCCAGCAGTAAGGGACAAGGAAGAGAGAAGTCGGTTGTGACCAAGACTGGATCCTGGAGGGAAAGCTCAGAGATGCTGGGCCAGTATCATCATCAGTGATGCTTACTGCAAACAAGTTTACTGTGTACTATGTGTCTAAGCTTTGAAAAAGGAGGGTAGTAGAAATGATACAGGAGCAGCTTGGCTAGGTGGTTTTGGAAATGCTCGGGAACAAACATTTTGTAGGACCCACACCAGTAAGTGATGAGTTTCTTGCAGCTAGCTAAAGGTTCTACTCCCAAATAGACTGTTGCAAACTAATTAGATGAAAACTAGCTTGGTATGGGGGGGGGGGTAATAGCAGGAGTTTTCAGCTAGGTTTCTTTCTTTTTTTTTTTTTTTTTGGTGGAACTGGGGATTGAACTCAGGCCCTTGCGCTTGCCAGGCAAGCGCTTATTCTACTGAGCTATCTCCCCGGCCCCTCAGCTAGGTTTCCTTTAAAGAAAGTTTGCTTAATATCTGCTCAACATCCACATGGGACCAGGAATTAATGACAACTGGAAGGAATGAAGAGTAGGGATATTGTGCCATAAAGGCTAGGCACTCCATCTTGTCCATTAAAAGTTTCTGAGCAGGTGGAGGAGACCATATTTAAATGATTTGTATTTAGAAGTTGAGAAAAAAATTAATATTTTGTCCAAGAGCCAGGCAAACATAGTAATAGTAGCTAACCCAGAGTACTTACATGGCTGGCTCTGTAATCTGTGCTTTATTTAGAAACATCAGGATGCCAGGTATAGTGGTACAAACTACTCAGGAGGCAACAAGATTGCACGTTTGAGGCTAATCTAGCAATTTATTGATGTATGTGTGTGTATATAATATATCTATATCTATATATCTATATCTATATCTATATATACATACTAGGGTATGTATGTACATTTTTGTTTTTTGTAGGTCAGTGGTAGGGCATGGGTTCAATTGCCTGTACTGGGGGAAAAATACCAGGAAATTTTGATCCATATTTTCTCCCTCCGTCCCTTCTCTTTTCCTTCAGTCTCTGCAATACTAAGGATTTCTTTTTACAGTGCCTGGGATTGAATCAAGGGATTTTGCACTGAGCTGTATCCCCAGCCCTCATTTTTTATTGATTTATTTATTTATTTTTTGGAGGCACCATTTTGCCTAGTTGCCCAGGCTGGCCTCAAACCTGCATTCCTTCTGCCTCAGGTTCCCAAAATGTTGAGTCACATTTTCTTTTTTAATTTATTTTAATTAATTAATTAATTTTTTGTGTGTGTGTGGCCAGCTCAGCCCACTAGGGGGCGGGGCTGGCTGGCATGTGGTGCTGGGGGATTGAACCGCGGTCCCTGTGCTTTGCTTAGCTTAGCTTGTTCTAAGTAGGTGCTTTAGACCTCTGAGCCATCTCACCAGCCCCTAATTTTTTTTTTTTTAATCACATTTTCTAATGTCACGTCTCAGACCTGGTAAGAAGGAAACTAGGGAGGAAATGAACCTTGATGAAATGCGTCCCCATTTTCTTTTCACAAAAATTCAAACTCTTAGCCAGATGCACTAGTAATCAGAAGAGAGGTCCAAGGACTTAAGGCTGAGTGTGAACATTGTGAAAAAACCTGGACTAGAGCCGTTGTAGGTCACTGCAGATCTTCTGACTCGGACTTATGTGATGATAGACATGGGAGACTTACTTTAGAGCCCAAAGTTTATATGGGTATCAGTAAGACAGTCTTGAACAGGCATGTGTCAAAAGACACTTTCCATGGGAACACGAATGGGACAGGATCTCATAGAATTCACTGGAACCAGAGAACTGTTCAGTATTTTCCTGGGTATAGAGGTTAAACTCTAGCTCTGCCACCTACCAAGTGTGCATGACTGTGCAAGTCACAGTCACCTTTGTACCTCAGCTTCCTTATTTACAGAATATCGAGATTGCTGGGGGGATTAAGTGACAAAGTTCATCCAAGCAGCTAACACAGTAAAGTATAAGCAAGTACTTGTGTGGCGCACTGAGGAGCACCCCCCCCACCCCCGGAGAGCACCCTCAAGGCTGGGATGGAAACTATTCTCAGCATTCCCTAGCTTGAAAGGTTTAGACATGTCTCACTGGGTGCCAGTGCCCAACCGAGGGATACAGAGTGAAAGAGTTGCAGGCACTTACGGTTCGGTTCTACATGTGTAGAATGAATTCTTCAGCAGTCCTATAAAGTGGGAATCATTGCAGTTTTTTCGATTACTCACAGCAGATGTCTGGGTGGTCAGATAGGTCTGGGAACTGAAGCATACTGTGTAACAGCCTTGGAGCTGAACTTTTTGTTTTGAGTTGGAGGCTTTCCATGTTGCCCAGGCCAGCCTCAGCTCCCAAGTAGCTGGAACTTCAGGTGTGCACCACCACACCCAGTTTAGCCCTAGAGATTAAATCTCAGTTAGTGTAGGTAGCACTTGGATGGGAATTCAAATATGTTACTCCTCTTAGTCTCCCTCTTTAACAGAGGAGCCAGGAAAGATTACCTGGAAGAGACAGGATGTGAGATTGAGTTTAAAGAAACTGTGGGATTTGGCCCAGAACCAGACAGGATAAAAGAGCAGAGGCCACATGGTGGTGGTGCCTGAAGGGCACTAAGCCCCGGGGGAGCAGAACCACAGTCCCTATAGGGCTAGGGGTTTGGAGTGGGCTGGGCTGGCCTGGCCGGTGGTGTAACTGTCAGTTCTTATGTAAGAGAGCCAAGTGACACATTGGTGACTGTGGCAAGATCATATAGGCTGAGTTGGTGGAAGGAGAGTTTGGAAGCAAGATCAGTTGAAGAACCTGTTTCAGAAGTCTAGGCATGGGGCTAGAGAGGCCTCCAGGTAGGGCAGAGGTAGTGGGAGTAGACAGGGAAGGATTTCAGTCTGAGATGGAAGATGAAAGCCAAAGAAGAAAGATCCTTGGAACCCCAGTCCCGGCAGGTGAATTTCAGAAGAAATGTTTCGATGGTTAAAAGTGTTTGGGAACTAAAAAAAAAATGTTTGGAAACTGAAGCACACTATGTAACCCCCTTTCCTGGAGACACAGGTGAGGATTAGCAGAGTAGGGATTCTCTGATTTCCTGCAGGAAACCTTTTTGCTTTCTTGGTTCATTCAGTTGCTATAGTATTGGAATACTGGGTGTCTCTGGTTTCTGTGGTACTAAGCCAGGAGCTAGGATCACTGGGAAGGTGGCAGCTCTGCTCTGAGGTGTGCTCCTCCAGGGAGGTTGGTGGTGAGAGACAGAAGACTCAGTGCTGTCTGTATTGAGATCTTCTTCCTTATACTGGTCAGGGACATCTGGAGAGGAATTAGAGGTGACTGGAACTGGGGGAAAGGAACCTGCGCGATCTCAAGCCTTCTTTTTTTAATGGTACCAGAGATCAAACTTTTTTTTTTTTTTTTTTGTGGAACTGGGGATTGGGGGAAGCACTTACTCCACTGAGCCATCTCTCCAGCCCTCCAGAGATCAAACTCAGGAGGACCTTGTGCTTGCCAGACAGGCACTTATGCTGTTGAGCTGTATCCCCAGCCCTGCCTTCTTTTTCTGAGGTTTTTTTTTCAGGACTGTTTTAGGACACCAATAAGAGCTTGTGTCCTGTTAAGCTGTTTTAGCCTCAGCCTTAGGGATTTGCTAATTTCCTATTAGCAACCTGCTAGCACCTCCCACTCCAACTGGTCTCTGTGTAGGACAGCAAGCATAACTTGAGCTTCCGATAAACCTAAGTTTGAGTCCTACTGCTGTCCTTGTATGTGCTCATGGACAAGTCAGATACAATCACCAAATCTTAGCTTGCTTTTTTTTTTTTTTTGTCTTTTTGAGACAGGGTCTCACTGTGCAGTTCAGGCTGGCCAGCCTTCAGCTCACTTTGTAGCCCATAATGGTCTCGAACTCACAATGATCCTCCTGCATCAGCCTCCCAAGTGCTGAGATTACAGGATTGTATCACATGCCCAGTTTAGGTTTCAGATTTATAAAACAGAAATAATTTATATGATTATAGGGTTAGAGGAGCTAATGAGACATATTAAATAACTTGTATAGCACTTTTTTAGCACAGTTTTTCAGTAATCAGGAGATATTACAGGTAAAGTAAAATTTAGTTGTAGGGTAGGGTTTAGTGTCTTCTGACTCCCCTGCTTTCACTAGCTCTCACATGAACAGGTGAACCTTTTTATTTCTAAGAGCCATGTGTGTCTGTAATTCCAATACTCAGGAGACTGAGAAACAAAGATCACCACAAATTTGAGTCTAC
This sequence comes from Octodon degus, assembly GCF_000260255.1. Lineage (NCBI taxonomy): Eukaryota > Metazoa > Chordata > Mammalia > Rodentia > Octodontidae > Octodon > Octodon degus. The sequence goes on along the minus strand of NW_004524640.1, from coordinate 10,573,203 downwards.
TACTAATATGTAGTAAGAGATAGAATAACAAAAATAAAAAATTTCAAGAAACATTCTTTGAACACTTGGTGTTTGCCTGCAGTCATTAGATCCTAGCAGATGATACATAGTAACTGAATAGTCAGGGTCCCAGGTGTCACTGTGGTGTGGCAAACCAGGCACAGGAGGAAGAGTGTGTGGTGTGACGAAGGGCTGTAATTAAACCAAAGCAGATAAGCAGTAAAGAAGCAGAACAGGAAGCAACTGGGATCAACTATTGCGGGACAGTCAGAAAAAGTTTTTTTTTTTTTTCCTGCGGAACCGGAGATTGAACTCAGGCCCTTGCACTTGCCAGGCAGGCACTTATTCTATTGAGCCATCTCCCTGGCGCCTTGTTTTGTTTTTTGTTTTTTGTTTTTTTAAGGGCAGTAACACTTGAGACCCAAAACTCTAAGGGAGGAACATTTCTAGACAGTGGCGAGCAGGAACAGTTAGCAAGGCCCTAGTGAGTGGGGAGGTGTATGTATTCCAGGAACAGGAAAAAGGCCATGGTAAGAGGAAAGAGCAGAGGCAGCAGATGAAGGCGTTTAGATTGTGTATATATGTGTATGTATCTATCTATATATTTATTTTACTTTCTGAGTCAGGGTCACACTAGGTACTATAGACAGGCCTTTGATCTCACTGCATAGTACAGGCTGGCCTTGAACCTGCCATGTTTCTACTTCAGCCTCCTGAGTGCTGGGATTATAGGCATCCACCACCATGCATGGTTAGATTGTAATTAAATTCTTTGTGTGTGATTGGAGAGTTTTAAGCAGCAGCAGGAGTATGTTTTCTGTACATTATGTTTGAAAAATACCAGTATAGGGTAGGAATGTAGCTCAGTGTAGCATGTGCAGAGGCCCTGGGTTGATCTCCAGCACAGGAAAAGAATACAAACAAAACAAAATCAGTATGCATTATGGAGAAATAAAAAGCATGGTTAAGTTTTTAGAGTTAATGTGCTTCAAGTCTCAGTTCCCTGCTGGAGATAGCACATCGTGGCCTCCTGTCTTCTGCTTCTGTCCTGAGGAACTTGCCACATTTTCCTTTCTCCCGTTCACAGAAAGGTCAAAGGCATACCAAGTGTAACTTCAGGAGGCCTTTCTTCAGCTCCTGGCATGACAGATCTCTGAAAACAAAATAAAATAATGGAATTGGAAATGCCTTCAGTACAGGCATTATCAATTATTTATTGATTTAAACGTATTTGGTTCTTGCAAGGTCTCACTATGCAGCTTGGACTCATGGTGATCTTCCTGCTTGCAGCCTCCCCACTGCTGGGATTACAGGCTTCTGCCACTACACTCAGACTCTGGCTAGCTCAGCACCCCCCCCCCCCCGGGGTGTGGGGCTGGTGCCCCATGTGGTTCCCAGGATTAAGGTCCCTGAGCTTGCCTAAACATACCTAAGCATGTGCTTTAGCATTGTCTTGAAATGGGATTGCTAGAGTTCTGGCAAAAACTGGTTGGAAGCTGAGTGGGCTAGCCAGCATAGTAGCTGTGGGGTTTTTTGATCTGGCACAAATTTTTCTCAATCAGCTGGGCATGGTACATTCTGTAATCTCAGCTACTTAGCAGGCCAAGGCAGAAGGCTGGGCCAGCCTGGGCAACTTAGTAAGTCCCTATCTCAAAAAAGGGCTGGGGTATAGTTCAGTGTAGAGCGCTTGCCTAGCTGTGAGTTTCATACACATGCATGTATGGGTACACGCACGTGCACACACACGGGTGTTTTCAATTGATTCGTGTTTTAATTTTTTTTTTTTCCAAGTACTACACACATTTGGAATGCCTTCAGGTGGACCATGTGTTCCAGATTAACACAAGGCCTTAGTAATTTTTAGTGCTTTACATTTGGCTCCAAATTAGTTCCCCCCCCCAGGTTTTTGATGCATTTAATGTATGAGTCTAAAATAAAATAAAATAAAATAAATGGCAGGGCAAAGATGAATAAAATTAAAATGGGGTCAGGAGGAGATGGCCATGGGTACACACACTGGGAGGGGCAATGAGCGGCTGAGTTAGGAGCTGGAACAGGGAAGCCTTCCTTGGGCGTCACATCTCGTCCAGCCCGTAGTCCTCCTCAGGAAAGTCTCCCACTGTCACAACTGATGGCTTGACGAAGGCGCTGTACTTGGCCTGACATTCGAAGTAGCGTTTCCCATTCACACTGCCATCGTTTTTCCCTAATGGTTCATCATAGCAGACGCCAATCCAATAACCAGGCTTGAAATCTGTGAGTCCTACATACATGACGGTGCCCCGGCGAGGGGACTGCTTGGATGCCCGCACCTCAGAGCGGCTGCCCACAGGGATGGTACTGGCTAGGGCCTTCTCCTCAATGAGTTGATGGGCAGCCTCGGCTTCTTGCTGCGCCCGTTCCTCTTCATTGTATCGGCCGAGCTTGCTGCGCTTCAGGAAGGAGCGAACTGTGTCTTGCCTCTGGTCATAGGCTTCTTGTGAGAGCTGGTATTTCTCCACCCTGGACACATCTTCATATTCCCCAAGGTGAGCACCACTGTGGTCAATGACATGGATGCGGCAGCCATCATGTACGGGGGTAGGAGCCCAGCAGTGCATCCTCCTGTTCCAACTTGCAGTAGAACTTGTTGTCAGCACCATATAGTTCCAGTTCCATGCAGGAAGCAGGGCTGCCCACAAGTAACTCCAGTTTACACTTTAACTCGGCGATCGTGAGGCTGCGACTGTACCGCTTTTCACTGCGGAAATTACTGAGGGAAGTGCTGACGAAAACAGTCACTGTGGGGGCCGTCAGCCCCGTCACCTCCATCTCGCAGCTCCCTGCTGCGGCCCACAGTGCAGTACAGCCACCTCACACCCGCTCAGCACCGCCGCTGCTCCTGGGATATCTCCAAATTGGTTTTTTAAAAATTATTATTTTTGGTACCAGGAATCAAACTCACACCTTACACTTACTAGGCAGGCACTGTGCTGCTGAGCTATATCCCTGTGCCCTGATTCATGCATTTGTTACCTGTCCGGGCCTCTTATGCCTTTGAGTATTTAATGATTACCAAGTGTGCAAGCTTTAAATAGCAGGCACTTAAACTGTAAAACCGAAACAGCAGTAACCAGTTACAAAGCACGCAAGTACAAGTATCACTTAGTTTTTTCCACTGTTTAACAAAAGGCATCAAGGCAGAATGCAAGGCAGGAAGATCAGTAATAGAAAGACTGTAGACTCCAGGCTGCAGCAGACTGGAGTTTTGTGAATGAGACTACTTGGAACATTTTTTGGGTTCACTGACTTCACTGTAGAAATACTTTCTGAATGGCAGAGAGATAGGTCCTGCCCCTCCCAAATTGTTCTGCATAGAGAGGGAAGCAGGAGCCCAACACACTTAGGTAAACCTGGAGAAACGAGCTTCTAGCACCGTGACATAAATGCTTTTTTGGTGTAGGCTGGGGGTGGGGGTGGGGGTGGGGATGGTTTGTCAGACCAGCAAGTCTCAGCACTCCTTTTTTCATATCATAGGTTGTCTCCAAACACTATGGTGACACCACACAAGAAGAGCATGCTGGGAAATGGGAATTACGATGTGAATGTCATTATGGCAGCACTTCAGACCAAAGGCTATGAAGCTGTTTGGTGGGACAAGCGCAGGTAATGAGAATCAGGCTTGACTCGATGGATACTTAGGAGGTCATGGCACAGGCCCTGAGTTTGAGACTGTCATGGGGAATGGGGAGGTGGTCGCCTGTGGGGGTAAAGCCAAGTACCTCCCCCCCCGGGGAGGTGTAGGGCCTCAGAGTTTGAGGCCATGTCTCTTTTGCAGGGATGTTGGTGTCATTGCTCTTACCAACGTCATGGGCTTCATCATGAATCTGCCCTCCAGCCTGTGCTGGGGACCGCTCAAGTTGCCTCTCAAAAGGCAACACTGGATCTGCGTCCGAGAGGTAGGGGGAGCCTATTACAACCTCGACTCCAAACTCAAGATGCCTGAATGGATTGGAGGCGAGAGCGAGCTCAGGTAATCTCCACTGTGGCTAAGCTGTTGAGCTTCCCTTGTTTGGTATTTTTTTATTTATTTATTTTTTGTTTGTGTGTGTGTGTACGCACGCAGGGCCAGCTCAGCCCACCAGGGGGCGGGCCTGGCTGGCATGTGGTGCTGGGGGATTGAACTGCCGTCCCTGTACTTTGCTAAGCTTGTTCTAAGTAGGTGCTTTAGACCACTGAGCCATCTCACCAGCCCCTTTGTTTGGTATTTTAGGGAAATTGGGCTTCTCTCTGGTTATTTGACAAAGGAACTGACATTCGTATGTACTAGAATCTTTTCCCTGGCTAACTTGGAATCACAAGGTCTCAGACCTGAAAGATTTATAGGGGGGCAGTGAGACAAGATCTCACTATGTAGTTTAGGCTAGGCTTGAACTCATTATGTAGTCCAGCCTGGCCTCATATTCACCATGATCCTTCTGCCTCAGCCTCCTAAAGGCTGGAGTTACAGGTGTGCACCACCATGGCCTGAAAGGCCTTAATCAGGACTTTCTTCCCTTTGGTAGGCAAGTTCTACAGTCTGGAATCCTGGCCTTCTGGGAGCTGGGATTATAACATTCTTTCCACTGAGACAGCCAGGATAAATTCTTTGATGTTCAGAGAAAAGAAGATGAGTATTTCAACCAGACTGGAACTAAAGATGTTTTTCTTAGTTTTTTTTAGACAAGTAGAGGCCCTTTATTTTCTGTTTTATTCTTCATAGAACCAGCTCCATTCAGCAGTAATAAATGAGCATGAGGAGTATTCAGGTTGGAATTCTAACTGAACAGATTGAGGGGAGCTGCCACAAATAGTGTGCCCTAGTGTTTTAGGATTGCCAGAGTAAATTATGAAGTTTCTGCTAAATGTGTGGCCCTGAGGCTGGAATCATTTTCTTTCACTATTCCTTTCTCTGTAGGAAATTTCTTAAACATCATTTGAGAGGAAAGAACTGTGAACTCCTGTTGGTGGTACCAGAAGAGGTGGAAGCCCATCAGAGCTGGAGGGCTGATGTGTAACACAGTTGTGCCCCACCTGGCCCTTACCCCACCCTCCAGGCCTCTGCCGTGTGCTGTGGCCTCTCCAGTGGGCCTGCCCTGGACACTTCCCCAAACATCTCATTGGGTTTCCCCTTAAAATCTGCCAGTGCAGTAGGACAGTTGTGTGGACTGTCTGGAGAACCACCCGCTGTCCATGCCTGGGGAAGAAAGGGAGGGGCTGAGCCCTGAGGGCCAGCTACTAGAAGCCTTGCTTCCACCAGAGAGAAGGCAAAGTAGATCCCAGCTGTTTGCCCCCCTCTCTGAGGCCCTGACACAGGTTCTGCTGGAGTCACTGTCACTGCTCCAGGCTACCTAGAGATGCTGCTCCCACTTTCTTCTGCTGTGGCACCAGTGGGTCTAAAGACACAGTACCTGCAAAACCCGGCGACTGCCTCCAAGGACACAGAGCATAAGTGTCTCTCAGGAAATCATCTCCCCGACCCCAGCAGCGGTACCACGTGCTGGGCCGTCTGCAGCCCTTACTGCTAGCCCACCCCACTTTTATAGGTTTATGCCCAGCCTTGAGCTTCATGATGAAAAGTCCTGTAATATTCCAAGCCAGGTGGCTGAACCCCACAATCTTCTAGCAAGACAAGGGCAAGATACATAGCTAAGAGGATGTGGCGAAATCCACACCGGAGCAGGGATGGGGTGGCTTTTCTTCACTCATTTTGTCCCTACCATTTCACTACATTGATTTAGGAGGCTCTGGGACAAACAACAAGGAAAGTGGGCAGTTTTCATACTTTGTCCACTTTGGAAAAATCAGAAAAAAATGTCTACCCTTGGTAGCAAATTCTACTAGCTTGGGACAGAAGCAGGTGGGGAAAGAGAATATGTAAAGATCTGCTTCTCAGAGTTTAAGAGCAGATAGAACTGGCAGAAGCCCTGGGCTCCAAGGCTGAGTCACTGTGGTGACAAGAAGCAGAGCCAAGTTGGGTGGTTCCGTGCAGTTAGAGGACCTGGTTTTGTCATCTCCATATAGTCTCCTTTACAATCATCAGATTACCCACCCCTACCTCTTGAAATAGTCGTAGGCCATGTTTCTTCTGTACCTTTGGAAAACAAGAGAGGAAAGAAGTTATACCACATGTCACCAAAGTGGCTGTGGTTGTCTCAGGACAGGTGGGTGGACAAGGGGGACCTGGCCAGCCCCCTCCAGATCCATGGTCGGGGCAGCAATGAGGGCTGCCCCACTGGCTAGACTTGTCCAGCAGCAGAGCCAGCCTGGGGCTCGCATGTCAATCCTCAGCAAGCTTCACGAGGGGAGGCCAAGGTTTGCTCCCCACTGTGACTGGAGTGCATGTTTACACCAGCACTTTTTCTGCACATGTATCTTCAACAAGGCTGTTTTTATATGCCGAGTAACAAGAGGCCCCAAGCGGCGACTGCATTATGCCCTCTTAGCAACTGGCCGTGGTCTCTTCTGCACCATTTTCTACACCAGACCGGCTTGGCACCACAGGGAGCTCTCTACCCCTGCACAATGACATTCCAACCACACCAGCCAGGAAATACAGCCAACTGTGCTGATTGTCACAAGCTGAACTGTGGTCCATTGGCACTGTCAGTGATAGTAAGCCATTTCCTGGGAGGTGGAAACTCCTCCACAAACTGTTGGGCCTGTGCAAATGGCACTTCAGAGGTGTCCCGTGCACGTGGAGTGCATGAGCCAATGGAATATGCAAAGATGCTTCAACATTTCAGGGCTGGTTTCTCTGTTCATATCAGATTCTGGTGCTTAGGAACAGGGACCCGTGCTGATGCCCAAGGGCAGAAAGCCCACTCCTTTAAGGAAGGGAGCAGGCCTGACCCTGATGCCCAGTAAGGGATAACCCCAGGCTTTGTTTTTCTTGCTTTTGTTCCTCTGTTGTTGTTGGCCTTGTGCTGGGTTTGTTTACAAAAGATGTATTTTGTTTAACCAAATATTAAAATGGAAAACTCCATACATGAATCTGCCTGAATTCTGTAACTGAAAAATAGTATGATGCTGTTTTATTTTTTGGCTAGCTCAGGCTGCCTTAAGGGCAGGTGGTGGTGCTGCTTGTGGAGCTGGGGACCGAGCCTCAGTCCCCTGCACCCATTTGTCCAAGCAGGTGCTTTAAACAACTGAGCTTAACCCGCAAGCCCCAATGATGCTGTTTTAAAAGGAATTCACTACCATCATGTCACCTTCAAACTAAACTTCAATTAAACTCACCTGAAAAATCCCAACAAAATATTTACCTCGTTTGCAAAGTGCCCAAAGCCGTTTCTTTTCCTCTGAGACAGTGTCTCACTAGGTAGTCAGGGTGGCAGTGAGCTCTTAAGGCTTCTCGCCCAGCCCTTGAGCACTGCCACCATACTCACCCAACGTATTTGTAGTTTACCTTAATTTTAAAAATCAGGCCTGGCAAACTGAAGCCATGATGTAGATACATGTTTATACCTGCTGGCTGGGGCTCAGAGTTCATCCTTAGTTTAAAAGGTGAAAGGCCAGGCCCTGGGCCCAGGCTACCTGCATCCCCAAAACACAGCAGGGTCAGTACTTAAAAAGGCTGAATCCAAGGTCAGCTCTCATTACAGCGTTCTGTGCACACAGTTTAACTTTTTTGTGAACATTTCCTCTGTTAAAAGAATGCCTTTTTTTTTTTTTAAGATTTATGTGGGGCCAGGGAGATGGCTCAGTAGAATAAGCACTTGTCTGGCAAGTGCAAGGGCCTGAGTTCAATCCCCAGTTCCACAAAAAGAAAAAAAAAGATTTGGTACAAGGTCTTGCTACACAGCTCAGACTCTGTGATCCCTGTCTCAGCCTCCCCAGCACTGGGTTTACAGGCATGTGCCACCATACCTAGCTATACCTAGTTTCAGTGGCCTAATGGCGCATGACCCACGTAGCATGCAGAACCAGGAATCAAACCCAGGTCCTTGCACTTGCTAGGCAGGCGCTTAAACCGCTGAGTTACCTCCTCAGCCCCAAGGATGCTACTGTCTAAACTGTACATTACTCTGATAAATCCACATGTACAGTATGTTTGATGCTCATTAAAAATTTATGGTAAATGGGAAAACTGCAAAGTTCAAAGACAGGTTTGAATCTGGTTTCATTATCACTTACCCCAGCAGTATTTTTTATTTATTTATTTTTTTAGCAGTATTTATTTTTTAAAATTTTATTTATTTATTTATTTGTGTGTGTGTGTGTGTGTGTGTGTGGCCAGTTCAGCCCACCAGGGGGCCCGGCTGGCTGGCATGTGGTGCTGGGGGATTGAACCGTGGTCTCTGTGCTTTGCCAAGCTTGTTCTAAGTAGGTGCTTTAGACCACTGAGCCATCTCACCAGCCCTTAGCAGTATTTTTTAAAACTAGGTCACAAAAAGTTCTATTTGCAAGTTTACACCCTAGGGTTAGAAGTTCGCCGCGTGTAAAGTTTATAACGATCTGATGTTACTGAAGGCTTATGGTACACAGAACTGGTCTGCTGTAGGGTGGTGGATCTGAAGCTGTCTTGAATCAGGAAAAAGACTGCTATTAAAAAGGTCATGGCCAAATAATGAAATTTCAGGACCAAGGAGATAACTCAATGGTCTATGCACCTGCCTGGCAAGCACAAGGACCCAAGAACAATCCCAGGTACCACATGCTGTGTCGGCCCAGTGCTGAGCTGGCCACCAAAACTGGGCATGCTAGCACACGCCTGTCATCCCAGCACCAGGGAGGCTGAGACAGGAGGATCTTTACAATTCCAAGGTGCATAGAAAGACCCTGCATAAAATAATAATGAAATTTTTCATTTGTGGAAACCTCAATTTAACTTGGGCCTATAAATGCATCAGTGGACATGGAGGTACTGGCCTAGGTAAGGAAATTCAAGGTACTGTGTCTCTGACCTTCTAAAACAGTCATAACTTTGAGGTACTTGGCATAAGCACATGGATAACACTCTGAGTTTGAATAATTTTTAATTTTAAATACAAAAAGTGAGCACTGACCTTTTTACACAGAGGTCTAATAGCCAAAATGTGTAGAGGAAATGAGCCCCTGCTCCGTCCCCCATATCCCCAATCATCCCCGTCTTGGGGCCGAAGCTGCAACAAGCCTCCCTCTCCAACGCACACAGGGGTCCCAGCTGTACCACATGGTGTCAGCTTCCTATTGTGTTGCTCAACCCTTCCCAACACCGCCATTCTTGGAAAGAAAAAAATAACCAAAGCCAGTCATTAAGGGTCGGAGGGTCCATCCCTTCCACTGGTGTCGGTTTCTACCCCACCATGGGGTAGAGGAGTGGCTGACTAAAAGGGGTTGGGTGGTCAGAGCTGGAGTAACTGTCTGCGTAGCTGCACTCTGGTATCAGCAAGGACAGGAGGACAGTGAGGGCAGCGTGGAGGGCACAGCTGTAGGTTGGGATTCTCCATGAAACAACAAAGGGAGAGTTCTCCCAAGTTTAGATCAATGTGCCAAAGTTAAAAACAGAACAAAACAAAACAAAAAAAACAAAAACAAATCATCAGCAGTTCAAACAACTGAGTCTGAACTTCTCTCACCAAGACGGGTCATATGTTATCAATAAATCTAGATTTTTCCAGGAAGCGAAGGTAGAGCCCCTGGCATTCCTCCTGAGATGCCCGTGTTAGGCCCTAGAAGTATCTGCCGCGGCTGCAGCTGCTGCTGCACTGTACATGCCAACTTCTCAGTCTGCACCTTCACCATGCCTGATGGGCCAGATCCCAACCGCCAAGCCCCACAGCTGCACATTACCTGCCAGTCTACCTAGGGGCCCGACAAATAAAAACAAGCGTTTCCCACTGGCAAAAGCCTCCAGAGCCCAGGCTCACCTGCCGCTGCTGCAGCTGCTGCTGCTGCTCCATTTGCAACTTCTCAGTCTCAAAAACAACAGGAAGAACCAGGATCATAAAGGAAGTGGTCCCGATCCACAAGGCTGCCCTGGAAAACCTACGGGGGGGGGGGGGGGGTGCATGGAGAGACATACACAGAAACAGGCAGTCTGGCCAACAGTCTCCCCTAGCGCCCCAATGTTCTTGTAAGTTACTGTACTTCCTCTTTGCACCACACTCCTTCAAGAGACAGGTGCTGCAGTTCTGGGAGCCGTACTGTCCAGTGACAGTAGTTTAACATTCTCCTGGGCTTTTATTAAGCTGCTCAGACATTAACAACCTGAAACTATAGCGACCTTGCTAAGTAAGAATCCCCACTTCACAGAAAAAGATACTGAGACTCAGAAAGGTTAGGGCGCAATCAATCCAAGGTCACTCGAACCCAAGGCTGTTGCTTCCAAAGCCTGTGTTCTTTCACCGCACCAGCCACCCCCTGTGCATCACCAATGTCTTTGCCCTTGCCACGTACCTGTACATTTTTTGAGCCACAAAGAGGGAGAGATCGAAAGTGGCTCCGGCCGCGGACCGGACCCTCTCGGGGAACATCTCCGTCAGACCCCACAGTCTCTCTGACAAGGTCTCGTCTAGCTGCGGGAGAGAAGGCGCGGGTCTCGGCTAAGGCAGCGGGAGGTACTCCCAGCCCCGCTGCGGACCCAGGAGACGCCGAACCCCCCTGGGCTAGGGCACCCGGGGCCCAGCTGGGTCCCTAACCTCGCCTCCGGGAGAAACCGCCTCCGTCCAGAGCCACAGCACGCGGAGCCCGCCCCCCGGGACAGCCGCTCCACCCCGCACCCCGGCGCCCCGCGGGGCCCGGGCACCTCGTCATCGTCGTCCTCTTCCAGCTCTTCCTCGGTCTTCTCCGCGTCCCCTTTCGGGAGCAACTCGTCTGGGGACATGGGCTCCCCGGCACCGGCTGCAGCGGGCGCAGCGGCCATGACCGTAGGGAACACCGGAAGTGGAAAGGAGCGATCGAGCGCTGCGCAGCGGCAGACAGAGCGCCCTTCCGGCAGTGAGCCGCGCGGGCCCGGAGAGCGTGGCGCCCTCTGGCGCTCGGGCCCCCCAGTTCCACTCCGTAAGGCTCGCGCAAGGTTTACCTGGGGGTTCTAACCTCAGCAGGCAGAGAACGCCTGCAAACTTGCAAAGGGAAGCATTCCTGAAGGCTGCCTCAGCATTTCTGTGCAGTAAGTTTGGAGTGGGACTAAAAAACCAGATTTCAACAAGCCTTCCTGAGTTCGCACCTTGAGAAACATCAATCGTTTTATTTTCCTGAGGGTTATGGCAGTTGGTAGGATTGAATTAGTACTTTGTTGGTTTATGGGTCTTTG
>NW_004524640.1:10560243-10561259 GCF_000260255.1 Octodon degus | reverse complement strand
TTTTTTTTTTATGGTAATATTTTCTTGTTTTTAAAAACTTTTTATTATAGGGTCTCCCTATGCAGTTCACTCATACTGATTCTCCTGCCTCAGCTTCCCCAGTGCTGGGATTACAGGTGTGTACCACCACGGCCAGTTTCAGGGGCCAGCATGGCCTGCAGTACTGGGGATCAATCAGGATCTTGTGCTTGCCAGCAGGCACTTAGACTGCCGAGCTAGCTCCCCAGCCTCTTGAAGCTTTTCATGATAATCAGTACAGCTGTGCTGATTAAAGCTCCTGCCCTTCAGTGCCTTGTCTCCTTGGTGTCATGGACAGGTGGCTGAGCCTTGCCTGCTAGGCCTCCTGGGCCATTGGGTTTTGCCCTAAAACTCTACTGGCACCAAAATCAAAATTACAAAAGGTAAGAGCCCTGAAGGATGAGGTACGCTATATGCTTTCTTTTTCTTTCTTTCCTTTTTTTTTTTTTTACTAAATTGTCCAGGATGGCTTCAAACCTGTGATCAGTTTCAAACCTGCCTCAGCCTCCCAAGCAGGACTATGGTTTTGTTACTGTTTTTGTTGTTTATTTGGCTTGGTTTGGCTTTGATTTCCCTTTTAAATATGGGGCCTATGTAGCCCAAGCTTTATATATTTGGTACAGGGTTTCACTACGCAGCTGGGATTCATAGTGATCCTCCTGCTTTCAGCCTCCCCAGTACTGGGATTACCGGCGTGCACCACCACACCCAGACTCAGTCACCAGCTCAGCAAGCCCAGGGGGTGGGGCTGGCACAGCACGTGGGACTAGGGGTCAAACCCTGGTTCCTGCACTTGCCAAAGCAGGCGCTTAGTCCGCTAAGCTATCTCGCCAGGCCTTCCCAATTTTAGAAACAGCTGGGTGTGGCGGTGTGTACCTCTTTAGTCTCAGCACTTGAGAGGCTGAGGCAGGAGGATCACCAAGAGCAGGAAGCCAGTTTGGGCTACACAGTGAGCTCAAGTCCATCCTGGAATTCATAGTGGGACCCTGTCTGTCTGT
>NW_004524640.1:10557830-10558893 GCF_000260255.1 Octodon degus | reverse complement strand
TGTGTGTGTGTGTGTGTGTGGCCAGCTCAGCCCACCTGGGGGCGGGCTGGCTGGCATGTGGTGCTGGGGAATCAAACCGTGGTCCCTGTGCTTGGCTTGTTCCAAGTAGGTGCTTTAGACCACTGAGCCAACTCGCCAGCCCCATGGATTTGCTTTTTAAAATTGATTTGAGCATGTGTGTATGAGATGGAGCCCACGGCTTTGCATATGCTAGGCAAGGGCTTGACCACTGTCCTACAACTTCAACCCTTTTTATTTTAGAGACAGGATCTTTCTAAATTGCTCAGGTAAGGCTCAAACTTGAAATCCTCCTGCCTCAGCTTTCTCAGTAGCTGGGCTTATGGGCATGTGCTCAGCGCTTAAGGCCAATCTTAGGCAGAAAGTGCAGATCAGTGACTGTCACAGTGGAAAGCAATTACCACTGCAAGGAATTACTTTGGTTTTCTTGAAAAGCCAATTAATTTTGCTTATATTACGAAGAGGGATGCGTGATTATATTTTTCCCTCTGAACTGGGGATGGAGCCCACGGCCTCAGTCCTGCTAGGCAAGTGCTCAACCCCCGGGCTACATTCCTGGCTTTTTTTTTTTTTTTTGAGACAGGATCTCACTATGTAGTCCTGGCTGGCCTTGAATTCACTACCAATCCCAGGCTGGTCTCAGACTCCTGGTGATCCTTCTGTCTCAGCCTCCGTGTGGGATCACGGGTCACAACACCAGGCTTTTTTATTACTTTTGAGACAGGCTCTCATTATGTTGCCCAAACAGGGTTTGAAATTGTGATCCTCCTGCCTCTAGCTCCCAAGCAGCTGGGAATCACAGACATGCCACACCACACCTGGCCAATACATGGATTTTAAAATGTTCTGGGGTCGGCATAGTGGTGGCACATGCCTGTAATCCCAGTACTTGGGAAGCTGAGGCAGGAGGATCACTGTGAGTTCAAGAGCAGCCTGAGCTACAAAGTGAGTTCAAGGCCCATCTAAATTACATGGTGTGGGGCTGGTGAGATGGCTCAGTGGTCTAAAGTACCTACTTAGAACATGCTTAACAAAGCACAGGGAC
>NW_004524640.1:10547945-10557300 GCF_000260255.1 Octodon degus | reverse complement strand
CACCAGCCCACTGAGCCATCTCACCAGCCCCTTGCAGGGAATTTTAAGAAACCCTGGGAATCATACAATGTAAAGTACTCCAAACTCCAGGAATGGATGACAGAACCTGGAGAAGGGACAGCAGCAGGAAGCCATAGGGCCTGAGGAACTGGGTGAGGAAAGACTAGGGACCAGGAAGAAAACCAGTAGTGTGTGGCATCCTGGGCGTTTCAAGGACCAGTGCAGTGCGCCTGATGCCAGGTCGGAGGTTCAGTCTGTGGAGGACCACCTGAGCAGCTCTCCTGGAAAGAAGAGCGATTATCTTCATTTTGGCTGAGCCTGACCCTATTTCCTTGTATTAATATGTACAGAGCTGGCTAGGACTTCTCTTTATCCTTTCAACTGGCCTTAAGCAACGTATAATGGTCTAGCCGAGGTGCTGGTGGTAATTTCTGAAGATGGCATGCGTGTTTCCGGATAACCCACACCACTGCTCTCCAATAAGAGCCAGGTCGAGACAGGATGAAGAGCCAGTGCTCCACGCTGTTGGCTGGGATCAAGCCTCGAGATAGAGGCTATGACTTCCTGGGGCTGGAAAGATGACACATCCGAACTGAAGCACCAGAACCTCAAAACATTAGATACTATCTCAATAGCATAATACAAATTACTCTCTCTGCATACCACAGAGGTAAATGGAGACCACCCACCTAGCCCAGCTCACACAATCACCTACTTCCTACAATTCTCTTCCTCAAGCCACGCCTCCTTCTCAGCTGAATAAAACCCCAGGTGCGGTCCTGGGTCAGTCTCTTTGTTCCTGAAAGCCATCTTCTTGGCTAGAGTTAGGGCCTCTTGGCTCCCCAATAATTATATATATGTCTTAGTGTCCTTGTTTTCGCCGTGGGTTGCACTGTGAGTGGTAGAGTAGAATTAACTTGGTGGGATTCCCATAACATATTTTTGAGATTATAAGTATAGACTTCTTGGGCCAAGAAGAGAACCAGAAGGGCACTCCTACAATGTCAGTGAACAAAGGACAAAGAAGGGTGACACCATGCGCCTAGTGACCCTGAACCCAGGGGTAGGGGACTCTGGGACCCTGGGCTTCTGCTCCTCTGTCCCTCATCACTCAACCTCACAGCTTCCACCTTTCTTTTTTCTGTTTTGTCCGAATCAGGATGTAGCAGGGCTTTGGGTTTGTTTTGTAGTGGTCCTGGGGGGTCCAAACCCAGGGCTGGCCTCTACACCAAGCTACACCCTCGGTTCTTTTTTTTTTTTCATTTATGTATTTGGTACAGGGTCTCACTACACAGATCAGACTTGTAGTGATCCTCCAGTTTTCAGCCTCCCCAGCGCTAGGATTATAGGTGTGTGCCATCATGCCTGGCCTTGGACACTGGCCCAGTGTGACCCAGGGGGCAGGACAAGCATGGCATGCAGGGACCGGGGATTGAACCCTGGTCCCTGCGCTTGCCAAAGCACGGGCTTCATCTGCTGAGCTACCTTGCTGGCCCTCAGTCCTTTTTTATTTTTTCTTTTGAGACAAATCTCACTAAGTTGTCCACATTGGGCTCCCATTTGACATTCTCCTGTCTCAGTCTTCCAGAGCTGTAGGATTACAGGCATGTACTGTCACACCCAGCAAGGATGTAGTAATTCTTCAATGGAGTAGGGGTCAGGCAGGTCCCTTTGAGAATCTTTAAAAAAGCTCCAAGTCTCCCCCACCAAAGCACATTTAAACCAGCTGCAGTGGCACATGCCTGTACAATCCCAGCACCCGGGGAGGCTGAAGCAGGAGAATCACAAGTTCAAGCCCAGCCGGGGCAATTCAGTGACCTAGTAAGCCCGTCTGTCCTGCAGGCTGGGAGCCAGCAGGCTCCAGCACCCCACTGTGTGGTCCCATGACAGCTTCTGACCTGGCCCCGCACCGGCTGACTCATCTGCTGCCTGTCATGCTCAGTCTTGCTGCACAGGCCTCCACTGGGGGCAAAGAGATGCTATGAGCAAGGACTTCAGTGTCATGTGCGCAGGGTGGCTACAGAAGCCTGTAGTTCTCACTTTAAACCCCTGGGCTGTGTGCCTGCATCCACATGACCACCGGCTTCCCCTTGTCGCAGAGACCTGAATCCCACTGACTCAGACAGGAATTCCTGTGCCAGCCACTGGGCTTTGCCAGGCCAGGCCACTCCCACTCCTGAAACAGCAGGGCAAGAGACTCTGGGTACTGGCGATAGCTTCACTTCCGGGTCACCTCCTAGGGGGACAGGGAAGCTGCCCAATCCCCTGCAAGACTGCCATTTCCCAAACCCAAAGAGTTTGGTCTTTTCCTGTTACTTCTGCAGGAACCCATGCTTTCTACAGTCATTTTGGGCACAGAGGGGTCGTTCAGTATCATTTAATAAAAAGGAAAGGGTATAAACAGGAAAGTAGCACAAAAATAGTGTCACTGTGGAAGGTTGGTGCTTGTTGCTGGGAAGCTGCAGCCAGAGCAGCTGTGGACTTGGGGACAAGCATTCTTCACAGGCCAGGGACACATGGCCTAGCGGGGGTGGCTGGCAGCAGAGAATCAAGAGTCGGTCACTTATTCCAGACCCCTAAATACAGGCTTGATGGAGCTAGTGGCAGCCCTCAAGCCCTGCACGGGGGAGGTGATGGAGTCCAGCTGTGGCTTCCAACAACATCTGTCCCTCAGGGTGGCAGGGACATGGGCCGTTGCACCCAAAGGTTACCACCCCCATTGGCTCCTTGGGATGTGCTTGCAGGCTGGCTTCCCAGCCACCACCCTACCCTGTCTTCCTCTGTCCTATGCCACCTGCTGGAGCCTGCTGTTGCTTGTTCTGGGACCAAATCCACTAGTTTTGCTAAAAACCAAACTGCTCAGCCTCACCCTACACCCCTGATGATGGGAGTCTCTCTGCTCCTAACCGGTGTCTCGGGGGCTTATTTCCTTCTCCGGCCAACGCTCTTCAGTTCCTCTAGTTCCTTCTCCATTAAGTGGCATTCGGCAGTGGTCTCGGAGAGCTGGAAGGGAGCAGCCAGTGTTATAGGAAAGACACTTCCGCACTCTACTGGGGTCTGTGAGGCCACCCTGGGAAGGCCTGCTGGATTCTGAGATGGTAAATCTAGTGGGGCCTGACAGGGTAGCCATTTGAGGCCCCAGGGGCACAGGTGAGTACTCAGAGAGCATTCACTATGCACTCTGCCCACATGTGATGAGCAGCGATTCGTGGCAGGCCCTGCATGAGGCCAGCAGGCCGCAGAGGGGACACAACAGTGGTGATTCTACGGCTAAGCGAGTAAATTGCTCCCGGGCTCAGCTCACAGAATTGTAATTGCTGGGGTGGGGGAGTAGTGCTTTATTATTCATTTATTTGTTTTTTTGGCAGAACCTGGGATTGAACTCAGGCCCTTGCACTTGCCAGGCAAGCGCTTATTCTATTGAGCCACCTCCCCGGCTCTGGGAGTAATGCTTTAAAAAGAATGTGACTTGGCTTATCAGGATCTTTCACTGGATGTCAAAGATGGAGGAAGAAGACGACATGAGGACGGGAATGGAGAGACATCAATGCTACACAGAGCTTGGTTCACTAGGAAAGAAAGCCTGGGCCTGCTGCTCCAAATGCTGGGCTTACTTAACTCACTCTAGGAGGCCAACAGTGGTACTGTGATGCCCATTTTCTTGCTGAAGGCAACTGTCACTGAGCAGTGACACCGAGCTTTAGGACACCTGTTCCAGCCCCGTCCCCACCTCACAGGTCACCTAATGTAACAAGTGCCCCCTGCAGGTCTGATGCCTGCCAGGCATGGACACCTCCGAGCAGAAGCAGACCACACCTTGCTCCTCCTCTATCCTGCCACCATCCTGCAGCATTCAGCTCAAACGTCCTTTCTTCCATGACGCCTCCTGACATTGGCAAAACTAACACAGATCCTGTACAGTCTTGAACTGTTGTCCCTATCAAAAGGCGCTCTAACTACAGGTCCTGTGCAGACCTCCAAGGTGGAACTGAATCTTTGTTGTCTTTTTTTCTTTGTAAACAGGGTCTTACTGTATAGTCCACATTGGTCTTGAACTTGTGGCAACCCCCCTGCCTCAGCCTCCCAAAGGCTGGGATTACAGGCATGCACCACCCCACACCCAGGCTTGTTTTTGTCTTTGATACATAGCAATGTCTCTGGACAAACAGGCACCCGCTCCCATCCCCTTCCTCACCATGTCTAGCAGGATGTCCACTTTCAGCCTCAAGAGGTTGTTCTCTTCCTCCAGCTGCTGGTTCCGCCTGCGGAGGCGCTGCGTCTCTCTCTGCTCCGTGCCCCCACCGATGCCAGCCTCTGTGGGAAGGAGAGGGCTGTGGTGACCACAGGGATTTCCTTCTGCAGCCTCATCTGGCAAGATGGCAGGATACACGGCCCACCTGCTATCCACTGGCCCTTTTCAAACTTCAGGCTCTGCCCCGCCAAGTTCATCGTGGGCGTTCCATAGTTGAGCCCCAGCTCCACGTCCCGGATTGAGCGATCCAGCTGTGGGAGAGACACTGCATGACCACTTCAAGAGCTACTGAATAGGAACCCTCATGCCAGCCCTGCCTCTGCTCCTTTTAGACCCCAACAATCCATTTCTGGTTTCTATTTCTTAGCATTCTGCATGTGCGTGTGCGTGTGCATGTGCATGTGTGTGCGTGTGTGTGTGTTGCCTGGGATTGAACCCAGAGCCTCACATATGCCACTGGGCTACACCCCAGCCCCATTTCCTTTTCTTAATCATTCATTTGGTACAGGGTCTTGCTACACAGCTTAACTTATAGTGATCCTCCTCTTTCAGCCTCCTTTGCACTGGGATTAAAGGCATCCTCTACCACACCCAGTTTTGAGGCCGGCATGGCATGAGGCTGGCCCTGCATGCAGTATTAGGGACTGAACCCAGGTCCTTGTGCTTGCCAGGCAGATGTTTAGACTGTCAAGCTATCTCCCCAGCACTCCCCTCCCTTTTTTAGTTTTATTTTTGAGATGGGCTCGCAGAGTTCCCCAGGATAGCCTCAAACTTGCAATCCTCTTGCCTCATCCTCCCCGTGTTCTGCAATTACAAGCATTTACCACCACATCTGGAATTGTAAACTCCTTTTAAAATGCATGGTACAGCCAGGAGTAATGCTGCATACTTGTAATCCCAGCACTCAGGAGGCTGAGGCAGGAGGATCGTTTCAAGTTTGAGCCAGCCTGGGCTAAAAAGTGAGCTCAAGACCAGTCTGAGCTGCATAGTGAGACTCTGACTCATATGGAAAAAAAACAAAAAACAAACAAACAAAAAAAGGTAAGGTACAGTATTTGCTACATGGAAAAGTAGTAACCACAAATACTTCCAACACCCAGTTCATAGTAGTAATAGTTTTCTTTAACGTGAGGCAGCCCAAGTTCCAGATTCATTTATACAACTCACTGAGCACCAGCCTGAGCCAGCACTAGGTGCTGACCAACCCTGCCTTGGGGAAGCTTTCACCCCTGCACAGGAGACCCCAGCAGGTCAGCAGAAGCAGCCAGGCTAGGAGCGTAGCTCAGTGAAGATAGTGCTTGCCTGGCATGCCAGGACCAGCCAGGACCAGGGATCGATTCCCAGTGTTGCAAAAACAAAAACAAAAGAGGCCCTGCCCCACCCCGCTTTCCACCACGCTGGGTCCCTGGCGGCGCTGGCATGTGAAGCGCTCCTTGGGAGCTGCCTGCACCCTACACCCTGAGTGGCCAGAAGCTGGAGGATGAGCCCAGCATGGACTCCGGCACGAGTCCCGGCAGCAGTGGCAGCAGCAACGACAGAGGCTCCAGAGGAAGAGAATGAAAAAGGAGACGCGATCCTTTCTGCAGCTGATGGTATAAATGCCTTTTGATGCTAATGTTCCTGGAAGAACCTCGACTGCCCAGGGACTTTCAAACCTGCTGCTCCTAATCTTCACTCCTCTTCTGATCACTTTAGAATTAGGATTGCCAGGTAACTGCCAGCCCTCTGTGAATCAGTAATCCTGCCAGACTGGGTCTGAGGACCGAATGAGGACCTGGATGCGCAGGAGCATGTGTCCCCAGGAGTACGCATACGCATCTGATACCGCTCCCGAGTAGGGCTCCATTCTGGTGTCAAACATTGACAACGTGAGGACTGACTTGCTAGCTAAAACCACTGCTAAATGGGCCAAGGTGACCAAGAACAAGCAAAAAAGTCATCATCAAAGAATTCATGTCAAAGTATGATTCTGCAAGTCACACGATCAAGTCTGAACTTTTCCTCTGCAAACACCCCTCGGATGTTCCAGGTACTGGCTTCATGGTTCTGCTCACTGAAGCCAAGTTTGTGATGCACCGTGGAAGGCTCACGGCACAACTTGACTCATGCGATGTGTTCACTAAATCTCATCTGAACTTCCATAGCCAGAAAATATTCCTGAAGTTTCTCCCATCACTTGTTATTCACTGCAACAGACTCTCTCATTGCTCAGATTGTGATGTACAATTGTAAACTGTGGAGAGACACAAAGTGTACCGAAGGTCTACAAGTCTCAATATTGTTTAAAATAGCCTGTGAACATGGAAAAAAAAATAAAAATAAACACGGCAGGGACCCTTCAAGTGCTTCATTTCTTTCTTGGGCTTCCTTGATGATCCTACTTAATCAAGTAACAACTCCATCTCCACTCCACTGTCACCATGCCCTCCCCAGCCCCTGCCTCATTACAAAGCACCATCGTCACCTGATATACACTTACTTATTTTCTGCACCCTTTCTAATTAAATATTTGTGCCATGAAGGCAGGGGTTTGGTTTTTCTTCTTTTTCTTCTCCTTCTCCTTTTCTCCTTCTCCTTCTCCTTCTCCTTCGCCGCCGCCGCCGCCGCCTCCTCTTCCTCCTCCTCCTCTCCCTCCTCCCCCTCCCCTCCCCTCTCCCTCCCCCTCCTCCTCTTCCTCCTCCTCCTTCTTCTTCTTCTTCTTTTGGTCTTTTTTGAGATAGGGTCTTGCTATGCAGTTCTGACTAGCCTTGAGCTCACTTTTTTCTTCTTTTTAATCCACTTATGCCCAGTGCCTGGAAGAGTGGCCAGCATATAAAAGATTATCAATTATCAGGACCATGGAGATACCTCAGTGGTCTAAGTGCCTGCCCAGGCAAGTGCAAGGGCCTGGGTTCGATCCCCAGTACCAAGACTGGGCGTGGTGGCGCATGCCTGTAATCCCAGCCCTGGGGAGGCTAAAACAGGACAGTTACTATTAGTCCAACTCGAGCTGTGTAGTGAGACCCTGTACCAAATACATAAAATATAAAAAAAAAGTGACCAGTTATGAGCTCTGGAAGAATGAATAGGAAAGACCGCAGGCAGAGGCAGAGGCAGAGGCAGAGGCAGGGAAAACCATGTTGAGAGGAGGTGCTATAGACAAGGGTGTCAAGGCCAGGCAAGGTGGTGCACGCCTGCAATTCTAGGCTCTGGGAGGCTCAGGGAGGACAGCTGCAAGTTGAGCCCATCCTGGCTGATTTAGAGAGACTGTGTCTCAAAATCAAAAAATAAAAAAAAAAGGGCTGGGGAAGCCGAGCACGGTGGTGCACGCCTGTAATCACAGCACTCAGGAGGCGGAGGCAGGAGAATGCTGGGAGTTTGAGAGCAGCCTGGGCAACAAAGTAAGCTCAAGGCCAGCCTGAACTGCACAGCAAGACCCTGTTTCACACACACACACACACACACACACACACACACACACACACAAAAGGGGGAGCTGGGGTTATAGTTCAGTGCACAGGCCCTGGGTCCAATTCCATTACTGGGGGGGGGGGACAGGCATACAAAACAAAAGCAGGAAGAGGAGCTAGGGGGAGGACCTGGCGAACTAACAGGGGTGCTGACCCTACTTACAGCGGCAACCTCAGTCGTAGAAGCACACTGTGTCAGGCCAGGGGCGGGCCAAGAGCCCACAGTGCTCCTTCATCTCTGACACACACCAGAGGAAAGGGGGGACCAGCACCTGGGGCACCAGAGACAGATCCAGACTGCTCAGCCATGACCACAGAGGTGCTACCCTCCACCGTGATTTTATCTGGGGACAGTGGACTCAAACCCCCGAAGCTGGGGTTAAACCTAGGCCCTAACATCCTGTGAAGGTCCAGCCAGTCTGCACAGCCAGCCCCGCACGAAAAGGTCCAAGCCATCAGGATGTGTCCCCATGGTGTCTAAGAGCCAGGGCTAGTGTATGGGGTGGTGCACAGGATTATGGGGGTTGAAGACCCTAGAGGTGGTCCCAGAAGCTCAAAAGATTATAGCAGATGCTGAGCATGGTGGTGCACACCTGTAATACCAGTACTTGGGAGGCTTAAGCAGGAAAATCTCCATAAGCTCCAAGCCAACCTGGGCTACATAGTGAATTCAAGGCTAGCCTGAACTACACAGCAAGACACAGTCTCAAAAACAAAACAAAACAAAACAAAACAAAAGATTTCAGCAGAAAAGGAGAGTGACAGTACATGGCAATGATGGAGAACCTTTTAGGGTTTTCAGTGATACAAACAGCCCGCTGTGGTATACGTGCCACAGGCTTGCGACCTCTGGTATGCAGGGGCAGTGTGCATCTGTGTGCTGCAGAGGGAGAGACACCTCATAGCTGGGAACGGAAACTGATTCCCATGCGCTGTGACTTTGTGTTATATAACTTTTCAATTATCATGTGTGTGAATGCAGCAATGGGGGAGACCCAGAGCCTCACACTGCCAGGCAAGTGCTCTACCACTGAGCTATGTCTCCAGCCCTGTCATAGAATGTCTTGTTTGGGGACAGGGACTTGCTACGTAGTTCAGGCTGTGCTTCAAGTCATTATGTACCACAGGCTGGCCTCAACCTCATAGTGATCCTCCTGCCTCGGCCTCCCATCTCATTTGGTTCTTAAATCGACCCTGACAACAGTTTCCAACAGGAGTGAGGGACTGTCCTTCCGCAACAGCAGTCAGCAAGCTAAGAGGATGCTCTCCGAGGACAGCACATCAGAAGGCGCATGCTGCGTTTGCCACCGAGTCCCGCTGCACCAGGCTGCTCGCCCCACTCACGGTCTGCAGGTTGGACAGGGAGGCCGACTTCCGAGGAGGTGTCTTCTTTGGACTGAAGATATTCCCAAAGAGGGGCATCTCGCCGGCTGGAGGAGAGGCCGGTGCTCCTTAGCCTAGGGTTAGGGAAGGTCAAGCGGTCAGTGACCTTGTGCTGTTGTTCTCAAATCATGAAAAATCGCCCTAGAGCCCAGGCTGGCCTCAGACTCCCAGCGAGCCTCCTGCCTCAGCCTTCTGCATGCTACGATTACAGGCAAGCACCACCATGCTGGCTATGCTGTACTTTATTTATTTATTTTTAATATATTTGGTA
>NW_004524640.1:10545028-10546100 GCF_000260255.1 Octodon degus | reverse complement strand
CCAGGCCCTTTTATTCTTGAGACAGTCTCACTAAGTTGCCCAAGCTGGCTCAAACCTGCTGTCCTCCTGCCTTGGCTCCCAGTACGCACGATCCTGTTTCACTTCCTTGTTGGTTTCTTTTGATTCGGCAGGTTCTTAATTTTTAATAAAAGCCAATTTATTACTTTTTGATGATTAGCATTTTATGTCCTGTTTAACAAACTTCATACTCCAAAGGTGCTGGTTTTGCTTCTGTTGTGACAGGGTCTTGTGAAGATTTTAAAACTGCCCAAGCTGGGCTCCAACTTTGTCAGCCATACTAATGCACAACCATCTTTATTTATTAAGTTAACTTCTGAAATTTGGTCATTTTACCTTTTATATCTTAGGCCCGTCATTCATCTGGAACTGGAATTAATTTTTCTTTTTTTGCAGAAGCGGGGATTGAACTCAGACCCTTGCGCTTGCCAGGCAAGTGCTTATTCTACTGAGCCATCTCCCCGGCCCCTGGAATTAATTTTTCTATCTGGCCTACAACAAGCCCTGGGGTTCATTTGTTCCCATATATTAGCCAACTTCAATTTATTTTATTTATTTATTTTTTTGGCGGGACTGGGGATTGAACTCAGACCCTTGCGCTTGCCAGGGAAGCACTTATTCCACTGAGCCATCTCCCCGGCCCCCAACTTCAACTTATTAACACACAGTATCTTAAAAAGATTCCTTCAAGACTGGGCATGGTGGTGCATGCCTGTAATCCCTGCTCTTGGGAGGCTGTAAACAGATGGATCACTACGGGTCTGATCTTGTAGTGAGACCCTGAACACCCTGTAGCCCCTTCCCTAAAATACAAAAAAAAGAAAAAAAAAATTCCTTCGAAGAAATTGTGGTCTGACAATAAAAGTGAAAGCACAGAGAGCAAAAAGAGAACAGCAAAGCTATTTCCTTCCTCCTGGGTACAAAGTCTTCCTTTATCCCACTGGAAGACAGAAGCAATGCCAAGTTCATCATATCTGGGAGAGAACTGGCCCAAAAAGGGAGGAATCATCTCAAGACTCTTCATTTATTTTGAATTTTTAGGTTTTGTTTTGTT
>NW_004524640.1:10515966-10544857 GCF_000260255.1 Octodon degus | reverse complement strand
TCTACTAAGCCATCTCTCCAGCCCTTAGGCTGGTCTTAAATGCACTATGTAACCCAGAATGGCCTCAACCTCATAGTGATCCCCCTGCCTCAGCCTCCCAAGTGCTAGAATTATAGGTGTGTGCCACCATAACCAGCTTTCAAGACTATTTAAAGCAAAGTTTTTTCGGCCAGGTGTGGTGGCTCACAACTGTAGTCCTAGCACTCAGGAGGCTGAGGTTGGAGGATTGCTGTCAGCTTAAGGCCGGCCTGGGCTACACAGCAAGTTGGAAGACTAGCCGGAACTATGTAGTGAGACAGTTTCCAAAAAACAAAGAACACAATTTTGTATCAACTAACTGTATTCAGTGATAATTCATAGTATGAATTTATCATGATTAACAAGACATATAACCGGGTGGGGAGATGGCTCAGTAGAATAAGCGCTTCCCTGGCAAGCAAAAGGGCCTGAGTTCAATCCCTAGTTCCGCCAAAACAAAAACCAAAACAAGACATGTAACCAATGAAAATATTAAGTTGTTTTCACTGAGGTAGAAATCAATTTCACTAATGTTAATTATGAAAGTATAGAAGCATCTTTGGAAGTTTTATAATATGCAATATAAAATGCGTATGAGATATATAATTAGACAAACAGAGTGTAGTTTGGAGGATCATCAGGAGTTTGAGGGCAACCTTGACTACATAGTGAGATCCTATGTTAAAAAACAGTAAGTTATAAACAAGCAAACAAAAACCGAATCACTTGAAATTGTGTGCTCATGATAATTTGACCGAGGGCATACGTCTATAATTGAGAACAACTGCAGACCAACAACCTAGCGTAGCCGTGGCCAACCTAGAGCACGCGTGCTACAGTCGGTCGCCTGTATCACTGAAACCTCTAAAAGGTTCCTGGTCACTGACCTAGGGGATGGCATTTGGCCCTGAGCGCAACATTTAGGACTTGAAAAAGCCTGAAAGGTGTCAGCTAGGAAGTGAAAGGGACAGGGGTGGGCCCCAAGATGCTGAAGTAGTCTGAAGCTTTGTCACCATCTAAGATGTATCAGAAGGCCCTGGTATTTCTGCTGGAGAAAAGAAAGAGGGTGGAAGAGGGAAAGGGATTAATCCTATGTTTGTAGACAGCAGAACCAATTTTCCCAAGGGACATAGCCATAGTTGGCTAATGGTATATATGAAATTATCTTTGTCTTAATAACTTAAAAGGTACAGGTTTTATTTGTTTTTTCTTTTGAGGCAAAAGAAAAATGTGTGTCACCATAACTGGTGAGGGAGATACATCTTAAAAGAGGCATTCTTGGGGCAGAAAAAAACTGAAAGAATGTGCAGGCAAAAAGATATTAAGAAAAATGCACAATAACAAAAATTAGTATTGCTTCCTATCTATCAATTATGGATCAGGCTGGGTGTGGTGGCTCACCCCTGTAATCCCAGCATTCGGGAGGCTGAGGCAGGAGGATCATTTTTGCAAGTTCAAGAGCAGCCTGGGCTACAAAGTGAGCTCAAGGCCAGCCTGAGCTGTATAGTAAGACCCTGTCTCAAAAAAAAAAAAGGATGGGTCAACTTCAATGCTGGGCACACTTCATATAGTTCTTTCATTCTTTGCAATTATCTAAGAAGCCATATTTTCTTATCGGTATTGGAGATGAGAAAACTAGGGCTCAGGGAAATTAGCCAGTTTTCCCAAGGGACATAGCCATAGTTGGCTAAAAGTATATATCAAATTATCTTTGTCTTAATAACTTAGGAGGTACAGGTTTTGTTGGTTTGTGTTTTCTTTTGAGGCAAGGTCTTGTTATGTTGTTCAGGTGGGCTTGAGTTCACTATGTATCCTGGAGCTGTCCTTGAACTCGTGATGATCCTCCTGCATCAGCCTGCAGAGTACTGGGCTTACAAATGTGTGTCACCATAACTGGTGGAAGGTACATCTTAAAAGAGGCATTTTTGGGGCAGTGAGACAGCTCAGAGGTCTAAAGGGCCAGCAGGCAAGTGCAGGGACCTACCACTGTTCCGCACCACATGCTGCACCAGCCCCGCCCCAGGCGGGCTGAGCTCCCCCCGCCAAATAAAAGCATTCTCATCTACCAGAGCAACAAAAAGAATGAATAAATATCCAATATTGGTGAAACTGCAGAAGAAAAAGACAATTTACTATCAACAGAAATATAAATTGTTTAAGCGCCTGCTTTGGCAAGCACAGGGACCAAGAGTTCAATCCCTGGTCCCACATGCCATGCTGGCCCTGCTCCAGTGGCACGCTAAGCGCTGAGCCATTGACTGAGTCTGGGCATGGTGGTGCACGCCTGCAATCCTTGTGTTGGGGAAGCTAAAAGCAGGAGGATCACTACAAGTCAGAACTGTGTAGTCGGACTCCCTACCAAATACATAAAACGAAAAAAAAATAAGTTGTTATAATTCTTTCAAAGACAGTAAGACATAATCTAATGATTTTTTAATGTGTATAGTTGTGTCTATTTGTTTGAGACACAGTTAGTCTCATTATGTAGCCCACGCTGGCCTCAAACTCACAGAGATTTTCCTCCTTCAACCTCCTGGGTGTTAAGATTACAGGCAGGAAGGGCAGGGGAGATAACCTGGCGGCATAAGTGCCTGCCTTGCAAGTGCAAGGTCCTGAGTTCAGTCTGAGCTTGATCCCTGGTACAGGTAAGACAGGAGGATCACTACGAGTCCGACCTGCATATTGTAACCCTGTACCAAAAAATAAAAATAAATAAATTTAAAAAAAAATTACAGGCAGGAGCCAGTGTCCAGCAATGTGCATACTTTCTGGATGGCAAATCTATTTCCAAAATTTTCCTCCAAAAAGACTTGTACATATACAAATGTCCTCTATTGTTTATAACAGTGAAAAATAAATACTCCAAAATGTCTACCAAGGGTTGGTATAGCCAAATATATTGTAGCACATTCTTATACTGGCATAGTAAGAAGCACTAACCTATAGTGAGAGAGTTGTGTATGGACTGGCCAGAAAAACCTCCAAAACATATTTGAACATGAAGAAAGCAAGTTACAGAACAATGTGTATAATTTAGTCCCATGTGCGATGACAAAGAATATTCATAGTGGAAAAAAAAAAAAAAAGAATATTCATAGTGTATTACCTGGAAGGGGAATCCGGAAGGGCAATAGCTGACTTCCTTGGATGAACCTGGAGGGGAGTAGATGAAATTGCCATTTTATAGTTTTAAAAAATCCTCCAATTTGGCAATTCCATCTGATACAGTATAATATAAGCTGGGCGTGGTAGTGCACACCTGTAATACCAGCCTGCAGGAGGACTGAAGGAGGCTTGCCTGGGCTACACAGCAAGTTCAAGGCTAATATGATATACATAATAAGACTCTGTCTCTTTTTCATCAGAATTGCATTCACTGCATTTCAGTGAAGGAAACGACAGCAATTGCCATGGCCCTACCCTGACCAGTGTGTTAAGTGGCCTATGCCTGCTGGTAGGCATCCCGCCCATCACTCTCTCACCCCTTTCCCACAGGCAACTGGAAAGTAGCAGCAGGCCACCTGGAGACTCTGGCACGAATTAGCTGGTGGAAGGCTCAAGGGTGTGGTCACAACATCTGGAAAATACAATGTTTTATAAATTGGTGGAACTAGGCTAAGGAAATAGCTTGGCCTCTAAGCACCTGCCAGGCAAGCACAAGGACCTGGATTCAATCCCAGTTAGAGCATGCTGTGTTGCTGCGTCAGCCACTAAAACCGGGCATGACAGCACATGCCTGTAATCCCAGTGCTGGGGAGGCTGAGATAGGAATATCACAAGTCTGATCTGCATAGTGAGACCCTGTAATAAATAAATTTTTAAAAAGAATGTACCATAGGGTTGGTGAGATAGCTCAGTAGACTAGCGTCTGCTTAGGCAAGTATGGGGACTGGGGCTCAATCTCCAGTACCATATGCTGCGATGGCCCTGCCCAGGGGCTCCCCGAGCCTGACCAAGTCCAGGTATGGTGGTGCATGACTACAATCCCAGTACTGGGGAGGCTGAAAACAGGAGTATCACTATGAGTCCGATCTGCATAGTGAGACACTGTATTTAAAAAAAAAAAAAAAAAACTGTCCCAAAAAGAAAAACAAAAAATATATACAATATAAAATCATATTAGAGGGCTGGCCAGATAGCTCAGCAGATTGAAGTGCCTGCTTAGGCGGATGCGGGGGCAGGGGGTTTGATCCCTGCCCCGCTGTGCTAGCCCCATCCCAAGGGGCGCACTGAGATGGTGACTGAGCCTTGGTATTGGCACGCCTGTAATCCCAGTGCTTGGGAGGCTGAAAAACAGCAAGGATCACTACAAGTCTGATCTGTGTAGTGAGTCCCTGTTGATTCTACTAAATACATAAAATAAAATAAAATTTGAAAAAATCATATTAGAGAAAGATGTTTCTGGATTTAATGGATTATTTCAAAAAATATATTCATGTATAAGTTATGAACAACAACAAAAATAAAGTAGAAGGCAGCCCCTGTCCCTCCAAGCATTTGGAGAAATTTGAAGAAGGAAAAGCAAGCCAAGTGGCTCTTGCCAATCTTGGGAAGACTGAACTGCACCAAAAGCACTATGCCTAAGGCCATTACTGGATGCAACAGATAAGGGTTCAGGCCTAGCTCCAGCCCTCAGCTGATTGCTAAACCTTGATCGCATTGCTCAATTTCTTGGGGGTCTCTCATGCATGGCTAATTCTCATAACCTTTAGGCTCAGAACTGTCCACCACTGAGTCATGCATTATATAACAAAGTTTCGGTCAACAAACAGCCACATACACAACAGTGATCCCATAAGATTATAATGGAGCTGAAAAATTCCTATCATTTACTGACATTGCGGCCATGCTGTTGGAGCAAAACGCACTGCCCGCATGTTTATGCTGATGTTGGCATAAACAAACCTACAGCACAGCCTGTTATAGACGAACACTGTACGTGCAATTGTGTACAGCACATAATACCTGATGATAAAGGACTTTGTTACTGAATTGTGTACTTAGTATACTTTTATCATTAGTGTACTCCTACTTATAAAAGTTTAGGGTAAAATAGTATGACAGTCCCCTCAGATGTCTCCAGTTTATATCCATTAAATGCACCATTTTCTCTTGTGTTTGATTTAATTTCACGAGCTTTTGTTCACCGTGGCCCTAAGAGCAACAGGTCAACACACACACACACACACACACACACACACACACACACACACCCTATGTGTGCTGCAGGCTACTATACCATTTGGTTTATGTAAGTACACCATACAACACTTGTACAACTGAGAAAATCTTCTCCCCACTCAACACATTCTTAGAAGATGTCCCTGTCCTTAAGCGACACATAACTGTGTTATTGGTGAGGGGAAGGAAGGGTCTGGACTAGCTGCATTTTAAGTCCGATCTAACAATTCATAAACAACTTGGGCTGAGATCTTGAGGACTTGGGGTCCCGGAGCAGTATCTTAGGCCAAAACACAAACTGTCCCTTTGGCTCAAGGTGGCCTTCTTTTCGGTGAAACTCCTTGGGAAAGGTTAAGTAAAGGCTGACTCAAACCTTGCCCTACTGGTCAAGCTGAGGGGATCCCTGCATTTATATCCCTGGGCGTGGCTTCTTTGTTAAAAGGAGTAATCACAGGCTCCAATTTACAAGTTGGCAGATGTGGCATTTGACCTACACAGAGACCCTGAGGAGTAGGATCAAGTGTGTTCTCATCTATAGATTATACCAATCGCTAATCACTGGGCAAAGTGTTAGTTTGCAACAGGCCATAAAATACATTGACAAGTACGTAAAGGAGGAATCTGTGACTTTACTCAGATTTTCAAAAGAAAACGCATCACCTAAAGAGTTACGAGCCAAGCGGGTATAATTCTCACTGGTAGAAGGGCCACCAGGGCTTACGAGCTCAACTAACGGTTGTAAACACAGGTTCAGACGCACGGTCTTACCTAATCACCCTTAGGCCTATTTATGGGGAGCAACTCCCATTCCAGCTCACACCCGAAGAAACAAGCTCCGGTCCAGGAGCAGATAGCCTGGGGCAACCCCGCCTGCCTCCCGCCGATCTTTGGGGGGCGGGGCGTCCCATTCCCTTCGGGTGACCCAGGGCTCGCTACTGGCCTGACTCAGGGACATACCTGTAGTGTCCGAGAAGCCAGGATCAAAATCAACCTCTAGATGCCGGCAAGGACCCAACCATACCCTTAAGCAACTCTAGCAAACTGCCTGCCGTTACCTGTTCACAGCGCGCACGCGCGGTCCCGCCCTGGACTCTACCACTAGGAAGGAGGGGGTGTCAGCGCGGGAACAACGCCAGCGTTCCCGGGAAGCACCAGAGGCACTTGCGGGCTCCTTCAAGTAAATATATTATACAATAGAAGTATTTTATATGGTACTTTGTATCCCCGTGTTATAGGATGGGGCGAGAAGCTACATTTCCCCCCCCAGCAAACACGTTGGTCTGGTCCCCAAGCAATCGGCTGCCGTCACCCTGGTAACGGCGTCCGGTGCACACAGCTGCAGCAGAGAAAGGTTCCATTGTTGTGGAAAAAGTGAAACTAGTGAGCGTACCTGGCGTTGCTAGAGACACACGGACGTGGTCATAGTAGCAAAATGGGCCTCTCCCGGGCTTATCTCCTACCCCCGCCCCGCCCACAAAGCAGAAGTCATCTCCTTCCTGACGGATGTAGAGCAGCGGGTACCGAGTGCCCATCTAGAACTTTGTGGCACAAGTTCCCTACCTGCCACGAATTCCTCTGATTCTACCGAAGCTTTCAGGTAGGGCAAACTACTAGACGGACGGTGATCCCATTCCTACAGCCCACGGGCTTCCCGTGCCCTGACACTTTTCAGCTTCTACAAAGTCAGGCAAACAGAGGCCCCGGGACCACTTTGAAGTTGCCCAGTGGTCTAGGGACAGAGAACTGGAGAATCAACTTCAGATCGCAGACTGTCCTAACAATGCGGCTTTTTTGTTTGTTTGTTTGTTTTTAATTTATTTTTATTTTAATTAATTTATTTATTTATTTTTGTATTTCAGAGAAAGGTCTACAGGGTGTTCAGGGTCTCACTACTAGATCGGACTCATTGTGATCTGCCTGTTTACAGCTTCCCAAGAGCTGGGATTATAGGCGCAAGCCACTATGCCTAGTCTCAATTGCTGGCTCAGCGCAGCCCTGGGGCAGGGCCAGCACGGCAGGTCCCGGGGATTGAACCCCTGCGCTTTAATCTGCTGAGCTATTTGGCCGGCCCTCTAATAGTGTGTGTTGTTGGTGCAACGTGGTAAACAAAGAAACTCAGGTCCTTCAAGAGATATTTACTGGCTCCCTACTGGGTATGCCAGGTCATCTGTGCAATACGGGACAAGATCCCAGTCTCTCTCCAAGCACAATTCTCCAGGCTATACCATACTGCATCAAAGAGGAGAGAGTTCTGTGTCCTGGATCCAAAGTCTGTACTGTTTAACCCAGCATTGTTCAACAGAATCATGAAGCAGGCTGTGCAGTCTGGAATTTTCTAGCAGCTAATTTTTATTTTATGTATATTTTTAGCTATCCTCTAAACATTTCATTTATTTTTAATTACATTTTATTAATACATTTTAGACAAGCAGAAGGATCACAAATAGCTACATTTTAAAAAGTCAAAACAAGACAAGTAGAATTAATTTGAATATTTTATTTAAAACCATACATCCATAATGCAATATTCTTTTTTCAAATGTAATCGATATTTTAAATTTTGGCCAGCTAGGTAGCTCAGCAGACAAAGCACCTGCTTAGGAAAGCGCAGAGATGGGGGTTCCATCCCCGGTACCACAAAGTGAGCCGGGGCCCACTGAGCTGCTCACCGAGTCTAGGCGTGGTGGCTCACTCTTGTAATGGATCACTGCGAGTCTGAGCTGCGTAATGAGACCCTGTACCAAATACATTTTTTAAAAATTAAAATTTTATACTGTCTCAGGTTTTACATTTAAATTAAGTAAAATGTAGTTTAATTTGAGTCACACTAACCAATTCAAGGGGTCAGTTTTCTCATGTATCCAGTTGGCTTCTGTGACAGGCAGCGCTGGTTTAAGCCTCTTCCAACCTTTCCAGTTTTGCTGCCCTCTGCTTGTAAGATACTTCCCCTCCACTTTATCTAATGAGCTCCTTCTCTTCCATCAGCACCTTGATCACTTGATGATTTTTTTTTTTTTTTTTGCGGAACCAGGGATTGAACTTAGACCCTTGTGCTTGCCAGGGAAGCACTTATTCTACTGAGCCATCTCCCCGGCCTACACTTGATGATGTTAAACCACACTAGTGTCCCATCTCACAGCACCATGCACCTCCCTGTGATGCAATAGTGACAGGGATCCATTGTTTTAATCTATAATTATTCCTCATGAATTAGAACTTATAGTTACTTGCATAGTTACTTGACTTTATTAAGCCTTTCCCAGTAGATACAGCACTATTATTAGAGTATTGATTGAATTGGTCCTGTCTCACTTCCTGTCCCAGAAAGAGCACATCGCTGGCTTCTGTGGAGTATTCGGTAGTCACTGAAGGTCTGAAGGGTGAGCAGAAGTGTGCCTGACTCCACAGCCAGCATTGTTTTCGTATGCTTAGGATATGCCAACCTTCAGTAGAGGTCATGGAAGTCTCCTGCCAGAATCTGTGCTCCCCGGGGGCGGAAGGTTTCCTCCTCATCTGCCCCAGGATATAGCACAGCACTTGCTTATAGTGTAGCTCCTCAGTGAAGCTAGTTTTCTTCCTCTTTCTCATCAAGTAATGACAGAAAAATTTATCAGGCTTTAAAAAATACTCCTCCTAGGGGCCAGGGAGATGGCTCAGTGGAATAAGCACTTCTGTGGCAAACTCAAGGGTCTGAGTTCAATCTCTGGTTCCACAAAAAGAAAAAAAAATAAATAAAAAATACTCATCCTTAAATATTGTGATGAAAAATTCATCAGGGAACAGGATATGTATTTTATTTTTTTTAATTTTATTTATTTGTGTGTGTGTGTGTGTGTGTGTGTGTGTGTGGCCAGCTCAGCCCACCAGGGGCCGGGGCTGCGTCCCTGTGCTTTGCTAAGCTTGTTCTAGGTAGATGCTTTAGACCACTGAGCCATCTCACCAGCCCAGGATATGTATTTTAAACATTTCTCTTAAGAAGCATGCTATTCAGCTTCTCATTAGGTGTGAGTAATAACGTTAGGTTGAGTCAGGAGGCTTTTTGACAGAGTCACTGGAGTCTGGCTTCTCCGAGAACACAGTGAAGTTTTCCAGTCACTCTGGGGAACAGGTGGGAGGAAATGAGACGCCCTAAAATGCACTTGCCTCCCCCGACCCCTCTGCCCTCTGCTCATACGGCTAGGGGAGGGAACAAGAATTGGTACTGACCTAGGCCAGGGCCTGCCTTTCCTAGGATCCAACCAACTTTAGACTCAAAAATGGTGTAGTAAGTGATGCCAAAAGAAATCAAATATTGAAAGTCATTGCAGTTCAGTATTTGAAGTGCTGAAATAGGTGAAAGTAGTACCGTGGGCTTTGTGGAGAAGGCATAGTGTCGTTGGCCTGGAATAATTTGAGGAGCTTTTCCAAAAGACATTTCACCTTGCCTGGGACCAAAAGATGGAATAGCATGATCAAAGATACAGATGCACACTGAGTAAAATAGTCAGGGGCCAGGAGGAAGCTCAATGGGTCAAGCATGTGGAATGCGTGGCTGGGTTCACGGGTGGGGACCATGCCCGAGCCACGACAGAGAGGAGTGAGCAGTGAGGGACACCTGGGTTAATTTTGCCACTAAACTACTTGATATCTATCTATCTATCTATCTATCTATCTATCTATCTATCTATCTATCTATCTCCTTTCATTATGTACAAGTTGCATGAGGATAGGATCTAAGCTTTTATTTCTGTATCACCAGGGTGAGCAAGGACTCAGGAGAGCAGAGAGGCCAGAGTGTCCTAGAGCCAGGGAGAAAGGGCAAGAACGGGGCCAATTCCTGAGAGGGAGCAGAGAGCACAGGTAGATCAGGAGTTTCACGCTGAGGAATTGGGCTCTCGAACCTAGAGTCAGCACATTGGAGGTCTGGAAAGAGGGTAGGCATCATCTATTCCAAATCTCCTGTTTTTGCAGTGAAGGTTCAGAGTGACAGTCTTGTGTTCACTTCTAGTTTGGAAACTGGCTTGCTGCTAGGCTTTGAAGTAGTCCACTCTTTTTACTTTAAAAACCAGAACAGTTTTTAATCATGAGTGGAATGATGCACCCACATGTAGGGGAGGTTTTTTTTTTTTTTTTTTTTTTTTTTTTTTTTTTTGTACTGAGGACCGAATGCAGAGCTTCCAGCTTGCTAGGCAAGCATTCTACCACTGAGCCAAATCCCCAGCCCCTTGCCTGCGTGTAGAAGAAACGAATACCCGTCCCTTGAATGTGCTTCCCAGACTGAAGCCTTCCACCTGCTTAGCAGATGACCTTGATGGTCTTTTTTCCCCTCTTGTGTTTTCTAAGATGGCTCTATGTTATTTGTGATTTCCAGGAGGCTGATTAAACGGAGAACGAGACTGGAGGGGGAACCGAGAGGCTTTTAAACGTGGAAACTTTTTGTCACTTGACATGAAACTGGACAATGAACTACAACAAGCAGATGGATATCATCAATGGTGCCGCCTTGCCAGTGATGCCAGTAGCTGAGAAGCGGGCCATCTCGCTCAGTGCCTGGAAGGCAATGGAAGATGCGGTGAGGAAGAATTTAGAAGCACGTCTATCCAGTATCCTTTGAGAGTTGTGCTGAAAACCAGACCAGATGCATCTAACTGAGTTAGGTCACAGAAGCATAATTCAAGCTTATGTCTACGATGCAGGTTACCTACCATAGGCACACATTAATTTTTTTTCAAGTACTGAGGCCTATCTTCTAAAAGAATATGAGACTGCAGAGGATTGACTTGAGCTGTTTTTTGTTTTGTTGTTGTTTGGTTTTATCCTTGAGGCATTAGGGATGGAACCCAGGACCTCACACATGCTAGGCCAGTGCTCTACCACTGAGCTACATTCCCAGCCTGACTTGTTCTGTTGCTGATATAATCAGAAAGAGTCCAAAAGGAAGAAGCCCTGGAGGTATTTGCTAAAAGAATAAGGCAGAAATGAGTTTAGCAGCGGACTAAGCAGGCAAGCACACGGACCGCAGTTTGATCCTCAGCACTACATGCTGCACCGGCTCTGCTCCTGGGTGGGCGCAGCTGAGCCAGCGACTGAGTCCGGGCGTGGTGGTGCACGCCTGTAAACCCAGCGCTGGGGAGGCTGGAAACAGGAGGATCACTAAGAGTCGAGCTATGAATGAGAACTTGTACCAAATACATTTTTTTTTAAGTGAGTTTGGGACCCAGCTTTCTGTCTTTACTCTGCTTGACCTCCCCTCTCTCCCCCGCCAACCCTTCTGCCCGACCCTCTGTTGACCCCTTCTGGTACCATCTAGGATCTGCCCGCATCCACCTTGCCGGCCTCGTCCTCGCTCATCCTCACTTCCCATCACATCCCAGCATCACAGAATCCCATCTCGGAGGTGCTGCCAGCCCATCCACGTTATAAACCTCTCAGGTTATAAATAACCCGGGACTGTCCCAGCACATCACCCATCACGCTGCCACCAGGCAAAGTGCACAGACCACTCTGCACCCCCACCCTGCCCTCTCCTCTCCTCTCTACAGCCCTTCTTCAGATGCAGCAAAACATGGTCCCATCTGAATCCTCGGCAGGGTCTTCTCCCCTTGCTCCTTCTGTTCCTAATGCTGTCTGTCATCTCTTAATCCCACGCTCATTTCAGCCTCCACAAAGCCTTTCCTTTTCTCTGATCTGTCATGTCCCTTCTTGGTGTCCTCTTTTCTCAAGTGTCCTCGGACCGGCGAGACCGCTTGAGAGTAATAGAAGGGAGAGTGAAGCCGGGTCTCTGAGAGGAGTGAGGAGAGATGGGATTTGGGGGCTTTTACAAAGGCTGCGTCCTAAACCTGCTGAGACTCAGAGGGAAAGAAAGGCAGAAATCGAGGGGGAATCACGGGGGCCAACGAAATGAGCGTATTTTAAACAGTGATAAGCAGGGTCAGGAGACCCTCTAACCCAGCAGTCCCTTATCTGAAAATCTCTTTTAAATATTCCAGAGTCAAATAAACCAGGCATAAGCTTTAATACCACAGATATCTCTCACTTGAGTGAGGCAAAGTATAAACAAAGAGAATAATAAAGGATGTGTAGGAGGGGACAAAGGGGACGATCTCTGGCCATCCAGAAGGGGCCACGGGGAACAAGGGCGAGGGGTAGGAGGACGTGAAGGGAAATAAGTAGAATAAAGATATGGCACGTGTAGACATCTGATAAGCTCAGTGAACATGAATATTCTATGCCAAAACAGGAGCTAAGATTAATAACATCAGCAAGCATAAAAATCAAGGTGGGCTATTTGGAGGAGAAGGGAGGGAGTGAGGAGGGAAGCAGAAAGGGATAAAAAGAAACAAGCTGTATTATGAACGTGCACCCACTGCCCAAGATGGATTGTAAGGTGCACCTACTGAAAACATGTACTTATAATTTTTTTTTTAAAAAAAGAAAAAAAACCCTGATAGCCAGGGATATAGTGTAGCAGGATAAGCCCTGCCTGGCGAGCGCAAGGTCCCAAGTTCAACCCCCGCCCCACCGCAGAAAAAGAAAAAGAAAGACACCTGAAACATCCCCAAATATGGAGATAGCTCTCTGCACGACCCTGTCACCTGAGCATTCGAGTTGGAAGAAGGTGTGAGCAGTTTAAATATTCAGTAGGGGCAGCTGAGTGCATTAAAGACCATCCTTTACGTGAATCAGTATCCCATTAAAACGAATAATTACTACGTTCATTTAGCCATTTGGAAAATGTTCTTGGTAATGGTGGGAGTTAGGGAAATGAAACAGGCATTTTCATTTCCCTAACTGAGGTTAGACTGAGGTTGGAGGGGGCAGGAGGAAAAGGGAGGGAAAAGTGGTGTGTTATGTCCATGTACCAGCTCCCCACGAAGAATGTGACTGACCCCTCTGTACTCCAAAAATGTGCTAATAAAAGTTTTAAAAAAGAAAGTGTCAAGAATGGTGAGGCATGCCTGATGTTTTGAGGGGATTCAAGGCAATATGTCTTTTACTGTAATAAAGGCTTTTTTATACTATTCTAAAAATCTTTTATTTATTTGGTACAGGGTCTCGCTGTGCAGCTTGGACTCATAGTGATCCTCCTGTCAGTCTCCCCAGCGCTGGGATTACAGGCATGTGCCACCACACCCTGTTTCGGTGGCTGGCTTGGCTCAGGGCGGGCATGACATGTGGTACTAGTGATCAATCTAGGTCCTTGCGCTTGCCAGGCAGGTGCTTAGATCACTGAGCTATCTCCCAGGCCCATGAAACAAAGTTTTTAAAATGAAAAAAATATATATTGGAAGGAAATTTCTCCAGATCCTAACAGAATTATTAGCACAAATGTTTTTTTTCCTTTTTTCATAATTCATAAAGTGTCTGCTTTCATTTGTAATTTATAAAGCAGCTCACTTTATTATTATTTTTTTCTTCCACTGAGCCATCTCCCCGGCCCCATACTATTTTTTTCTTGAGACAGGGTCTCACTACGTAGATTCACAGCAATCCTCCTGCCTCAGCCTCCTGCATTCTGGGCTTGCAGGCATGTGGCACCATGCCCAATTGAAAGCAGTTCCCTTAAAAGAAGATGAAGTGTAGTCCGGTGTTGTGGGTGTTCCTGTAATGCCAGCATCCGTGGGGCTAAGGCATGAGGATCGTGAATTAGTGGCCAACATATAGAGCAAGATCCTGTCCCCCAAAAACAAAAAAATCACAAAGGTGAAGTGTGACAGGATGGGAGCTAAGCCTCGACTCAACTCTCAGCTCAGCAGTAGAGTGCTTGCTTAGTTTGCTCAAGGTCTTGGGTTCAGTCCTCAGCTCCATAAAAGAAAAGCGTGAATGTTTACAGACAAAATAATGAAGCAGAAGGACATAAACGTGTACCCCTGTAATCCCTTTCCTCGGAGTTTCCTTAGCAGACCCCCTCTCAGCCTGCTTCGTGGGATCCATTCCCCAGGTGAACCAGAGAATCGCTGAGATGGACCCAAATCCCGACCCAATGGCCAACAGCCTGGTGAGTTACAGGGGCTGGTGCTGCAACCAGGCTTCTGCCAGTTTTTCCTGGCAGGAGCCTCTCCCACCCCGGCTATGACCTGGAGGAAGGACTCCTTGCCTGTCCTTTTTACTCCTCTGCCCAGGCAGCTGGCCAGATCTGCTGATACCTACAGCCAGTGTAACTCATCCCTGGCCACTTTCTCTGCACCAGAGTTTTCTATTTCCTCTATGTACCAGGCCTCTGCTGGGTGCCTGCTTAGCCTGCCTCTGGGCCAGATGGGTTTGTCAGCAACCATTTCGTGCTGGTAGGTGGCACCCAGCACCTTTATTATCTGAGCACAGTGTGGGACTCTTAATTGATGATCAATACAACTATGGGGCTCTGATGTTCATTTTTCTTTTTTTTTCTTTTCTAAGGGATAGCAGGGCTAGGGGGTAGAGGGAATCAGGGATTAAGAGATTGTCTTAAAAGGTCAAAGGTATAATGATTAATAACTCCAACCCTATCCGATAACCTCTATGTTCATGTTTTACAACGCATCACATGCTTTTACGTCTGATCATGAAAGGATCGTGGATGGTAGATGTACCAGTGACCCTCGGGGAGGATTTCTGTGGGTTACAGGGGGAAGGCAGGAGATACTGGGTGCAGACTTTGCCCCAGGACTTTTGGGGGCAGAAGCGCAGGTTCCCCCAACCTCTCCTCCAATATTTCCATCAATCCCTAATAGCCCATTTTTTTTTCCTTCTGGTTCTTTAAGGCAATTGAGAGATTTGAGTTGGAGAAGAAGGCTTTAAGAGACAAAAGCCGCGGCAGCCCAGGAGACAGAGGCAAAAGTCTTTTCTCATAGCCTTGCAAGGTGTCTTCATGGGATTTTTTTTTTAATTTTTTAAGGGTTTTTTTTGTATTTTATTTATTTTTCAAGCCAAATTGGTAGGACAGTTTCAATAATTAACACAGTGCATACATTCTTCCTAGTGGTTAATTGCTGTACAAGATGCGGACATGATATCCTATTTACAAACACTATTAGAACAAATCCCTCTACTCATTAAGAGAATGGAACTATATATCTATTCTAACCATTTTGAATACACAGATACAAAATGGACATTCATCTGTATCCCCTTAAGGTTTTTTTTTTTCACTACTGGGGATGGAACTGAGGACCTTGCGCTTGCCAGGCAGGCGATTATGCAGCTGAGCTACATACCTGACCCATTGTTTTTTTTTTTTTTTTTCTTAATGTAAGGGGTTTTTTTTGTTTTTTTGTTTGTTTTAAAATTTTTGTTGGCTTTGCAATTCTGGGGATCCAGCCCAGGACCTTGCACACATTTGTCAAGTGCTGTGCCTTTGAGCTACATTCCCAGTCTTGGTTTTTTAGTTTTTCAAATCCAACTGAGTAGGAACCTGAGCTCTACATGAGGGTATTTGTGTCCTCTTCTGAAGGAGGCTTAAGTCTGACTTCTTGATCTTGGGCAAGCAGGTTGGAGGGACGCTATCTAGGCATTGCCTACGGTGTGACATGTCACACCAAATGCACTAGGGAGTGGGATCTCAGTAAGTAAGCAATACAGTTGGGATCTAGAGAGACCAGCAGGTCGAGTGGTGTCTCCTGGCACCTCAGGTGAATGACAAGGCACAGGGACAGTTACACCAAGCAGTGAGCAATACCCAGAATTCCTCATTTCTGATTTCTCTTCCTCCATTCCTCTGCAGCCAAGAGACCAAGGAAGGTACTGTACTCCTGCACAGGCATGGCACCCAGGACTACCAACTTTGCCTTTATAAAAAGGGTAAGGAAAGATGGGTCCTTTGCAAATGGGCAGGGGCCTAAGGGATGCAGGTGGGGGGTGTAAAACGAATGAAGCTGTGTTATGTCCCTGTACCGACTCCCCACGATGAATGTGATCATTATGTACTGCAAACATGCTAATAAAAGTAAAAGGGCAGGGATCTCTGACTGCCTTCTCCTGGGCATGGCACAGCTTCTGTTCCTAGGCAGGAGGAACCTAATGAGAAGAGCCCTTCCTGGTCCTTGTCTCGGTTCAAGAAGTCTATATCTGTAATCCCAAGGATAAATTATTGCAATCCCATCAAGTTAATTCCAGTCTATGACTTCCAGTGCAGCCCTTGGCAAGAATAAAGACACTGAGGCATATTTGTAGTTATGGGGGAGCCAAGGGGTCCTAAGTCCTGCCACGATGGCTATCTGGAACAAAGGCCCTTATTTAACACTGAACTCAGCTTTTATTTACTTGTGAAGAGGGAAGAAGCTTGAGGATGAGTGACTGAGAGTGGCAAGAAGTACGTGAGTGCCGTGAGCTTGGCTAGGTAGGAGGCCTGCAGTCCCCTCTGCAGTATGCACAGAGAACGATATGCAGAGTTATTTGCATTATACAATTGAGATAGTATCGAATGTTTTGGGGTTCGGTGCTTTAGCTCTGATGTGTACTCTTTCAAGCCCCAGGAAGTCATAGCCCTGGGGAGTCTCGAGGTAGGATCCCAGCTGACAGTGTGGAGCATTGGCTCTTCCTCCCGTCTAGAACCAGCTCTTATTAAAGAGCAGCAGGTGGGGGTTCCGGGGAAACACACCTGCCATCTTCAAAGACTACCATGACCAGCACCTCAGCTAGACCAGTATGCATTGCTTAAAGCCAATTGTGGGGCTGAGGAAAAGTCCTAGCCAGCTCTGTACGTATCAGTACAGGGAAATAGGGCCAAGCTCAGCCAAAATGAAGACATTCGCTCTTCTTTCAAGGCGAGTTGCCCAGGTGGTCGTCCACAACCTGGCATCTTCATGGTGATCCTAATGGAGAGCACACAATCTTGTCCACCTCACATCCACACCAGTGTAGATTACCTTGCAGGCTGGAGCTGTAGTTCAGTGTTACTGTAACTGCCTAGCATGTATGAGATCATAGATTCAATCCCTAGCATGACAGAAATAAAAGATTAAAAAAAATTAGAATAGGGGCCAGGGAGATGGCGCAGCAGAATAAGCATTTCCCTGGCAAACGCAAGGGCCTGAGTTCAATCCCTGGTTCCTAAAAAAAAAAAAAAAAAAAAAATGGAATAGATGCTCCCATTCTGGGCATGGTGATCCCACCTATATTATTCCTCCCTTATCAGTACTCCGAGGCTGAGTTGGAAGGATTGGCTGGAGTTCAAGGCCTGCCTGGGCTACACAGTGGGCTCAAGGCCAGCCTGAACTATGTCGCAAGACCCTGTCTTTAAAGAAAACATTTTCCCCTGCTTGTTTTTTTAAAGAATACAGGTCATACGCACCCTGAGCTTTACATGCTGGAAAGCATGAAGCAGCACGTTATTGTCAGCCTTTTATGCCGTTCAGCCTAGCAAATTCCAAAACAGCATGAAGCCTAATGCTTGAGGTTGTACTGAAACTGTCACTCTCCATCACTGATGGCCAAGTAGACGTAAGTGTCCTGCTCATGATGGCACAGCCAGTTAGTGGCAGAGCTGCCATGTGACGCCAGGTCAAGGTAGTGAATCACCAAGCTCTGTGCCATTGCGAGTCACCAGGGCCTGTTGGAGAATAATTCTGTCCCTCTAAGTGTTTCCAGGAGGTGCTGTGGAGGAATGGTAATAAATTCCTTTTTAATTTTCTGGATTTTTACTTTTTTAAAAAAAAATATTTATTTATTTATTTATATTTAGTACAGAGTCCACAGGGCCTCACTACACAGATCAGATTCATAGTGATCCTCCTCTTTTCAGCCTCCCAAGCTCTAGGTGCGCACTTCCCACACCCAGCCTCAGTATCTCAGCATGCCCTGCTGGCAGGGCCAGTACTGCCCACTGGGATTGAACCCTGGTCCCTGAGCCTGCCTAAGCAGGTACTTTAGTCACTGAGCTATCTGGCTAGTCCTTGGATTTTTACATTTGTAAATAAATACCACATTTTAGTTTTGTCCTAAAAACTAATTAATGTTATATACTAAATATTATATGGTCATATCCTTTGCTTCAATGTTACCATTTTGAGAAAATCAGGAGACTGCATACTCCAAGTTAATCATGACTAGTATTTATTAGATACCATTAGTAAGTAACTAAATTGTAGTATCTTAAATGATACTTTTGAAGACAGTACAGCTGGATTTAAACCCTAAAGGAGATGAAGCAGGTTATATCCGCACATGCATGCAAGTGTGTAATGATTAAAATTACATATATGTGCCAGGCGTGGTGGTGCACACTTAGAATCCCAGCACTTGGGAGGCTGGGGCAGGAGGATCGTTTATGAGTTTCAGGCCAGCCTAGGCTACACAGTGAGTTCAAGACCAGCCACTACAGAGAAAGACTATTTCAGGAAAACAAAAACGAAAACAAAACGTATATATTTGGATACCTTTGCTCAAAGCCTTTAAAGGAAAATAGAAATAATGTAAGTTGATAGCTAGTAAGCAATGCTGAAACCATGAAGGCTCTTCATTTTCTCAGGGTCAGTAACGTTATTATGCTGCCTTCATAATAAAAAAGAGAAGAAATCCTACCATCCAAAACTGTCAAAATGCTGTGCTGGCCCTGCCCCCAGGGCACACTGAGAAGATGGCAATTGAGACTGGGCGTGGTGGCACATGCCTGTAATCCCAGCTCTTGGGAGGCTGTAAATAGGTGGATTACTACAAGTCCGATCTACTAGTAAGACCCTGGACACCCTGTAGATCTTTGCCAAAAAAAAAAAAAAAAAAAAAAACCAAAAAAAAAACTGTGAAAATGATGGAACCCATTTTCACCTTTTTGCTTCAGAAAACAGCAGATAAAAATCTGCTGGCTGAGCTGTACCAGCCTCCTCAGTTTAACAACAGGAGCCCCAACGAGCTCCCCAATGGGGTGAGTTTCTGTGACATGGTGGGCAACGTGGTCCGGGCTGAGAAAAACCCACTGAGTGGCAAGGTAAGGACAGAGAGCTGGCGCTCGCCCAACCTGAGCAGCTTGCCTGGGGCCACACGCTCTGGGGGACAGAGCTAAGCTAGGAACCCCACCCCAAGTTTACCCCAACTCTAAATGGCTTTTCTGGGGTGGTGGTTTGACTAGGGTGTTTTGACTGAGTGTCCCCTTAGCATCTGCACAGGTCCTGCTGTGTAGATGCTGTGGCCACGCTCTGCAGCCGAGCGGTAAGCTTGGCTTCGTCTCTTTCTGAATTAGACCTGAGTGAGGATCTCTTTTCTTGTGCCCAGGGTGAGGGCTCTGCCCTCGTGCACAATGGGGACTGCGGAAAGCAGGATGTCACTGTGGGGCCTTGCATATGCATGTGAAATGAACACGAGAGATGGGGGGTGACCATCAGGAGGTCCGGATAGCGGACGACACCTCAGAAATGGTCTCAGCAGCTGTACCTTGTGCCTCTTTGTGCTTCATGATCATATAACTCTTATGTTCCCCAAAGTGGTTCTGGTCACTGTCCCCTTAGCTCTTCAACAGTGACCCTACCAGGCCTGGGAATGGACATCTCAGACTGTCCTTTCTTCCTGTCCTCACTGCTGCTTTGTCCCACCATCAACTGCCCCCTCTCTCTTCCTTCTATTCGTTCTGTCCTTCCTGGCCTCTGCCTGCTGCCGGCTGGGGCTGAGGCTGTCCTGTCGAGAAGAAACAAAGCCCTTGGCAAATATTCTGTGTCATGTTGTGACAATGGCAGCTTTGGGCTCAGGACAAGGTTCTAGACCTGGGTATGCCTGCCAAGGCTAAATTTTTTGTCACTCTTCACTCACAGATAATTGATCTAACCTTGGAATTCCTTGGGCTTATGTCTAACTCAGCCAAATCTTACAGAGCAGACATTCTGTTGTTTTGTTTTTAGTCTTTTTG
Source organism: Octodon degus (assembly GCF_000260255.1). NCBI lineage: Eukaryota > Metazoa > Chordata > Mammalia > Rodentia > Octodontidae > Octodon > Octodon degus. Next base: position 10,524,867 of record NW_004524640.1, on the reverse strand, counting down.
GGGGGAGTGCGTGGGGTGTCTCACTGTGCAGTTGAGGCTGACCTTGAGCTCACTTTGTATCCCAGGCTAGTCTCAAACTTAAAATGATCTTCCTGTCTCAGCCTCCTGAGTAAGGGCTGGGATTATAGGTGTATACTACCATACCTGGCTGTTTTTTGGCCTTTTGAGACAGGGTCTCTCTAGGTAATCCAGACTGGCCATGAACTAACTATGTAGCCCCAGCTGGCCTCAAACTCGGGACCATCCTCCTGCCTTAGCCTCTTTTTTTTCCTGCCAAACTTTATTCCAGAGGGGCTTGGTCCTTCTTGGCAGCTGCCTTCCCCATGGCGGCCAGCACATTGCTCAGTTCCTCATGCTTCCTCTGGGTGCAGATGTGCATCCCCACCCTTTTCTTGATGAACTTGAGGGCATGTTTGTCCTTGGAGACCTTGAGCAGCTCCATAGTGTACTGCTCACAGGGGGTGAAGCCGCACACCTCCCAGATCATGTCCTGCATGAACTTGGTGTGTTTAGTGAGGCGTCCGTGACAGCGGCTGTGCCTCATTTGCTCACATTCTTAGTCACCTTGTGGCTGTGTTGAGGCCCACAGCCATGGGACAGCCTAGGGCCATGGCTACTGTTCTTCAGTGGTTGCTGTTGTCTCAGCCTCTTGAGTGCTGGGATTATAGATGTTCACGCCTCACCAGGTCAGCACACTCACTCGTGTTTGTAGACTATGTGGTGGATGTTGGTTGCTATTGATTGACCAAATGCAGGAGGTGAAAGCCCAGAAAGCTGGCAAGGAGCAGTTGTCTAGAGTTACAGCTTCTAGCCCTGCTCTGCACTCCTGGCCGTGTCATTTTAGGCAAATGCTGTCAGCTCTTTGGTCCTCACTGTCCTCCTCTGAAAATCTCGGCCTCCTGCTCTGTGGAGGTATCATGTACTCACAAAAGGGCTGCAGCAGGAAGGGACAGCAGGCACACACCTAACGTGGGGCCAGGCTACCGCAGGCACTCCCTATGCGGGGAGCTGGCTTTCTTAAGGACTACCCAGAAATACATGGTCTTCAGAGGTGACCCTCAGGAAGACCAGGTACTCGGCAGTAACAGGGCGCAGGCCACAGGAGGGCAGGCAGGTTCTGCGCGAAGATGAATGAGTCTCGCGATAGCCCTGAATGAATAAAAGAAAATTCACAATAATAATGTGACTTTGTTTCCCAAGTCTTTGTGTTCAGATACAGAACTGGAAAAGTTTCTCTCTTCTCCTCCTGCCAGAACAATATGGCTGGATAGCTTTTGGTGGCTATTTCATGAACGATACCAGGTAAATGTAAATCTAATTGGCTTTTCTCCCTTGCTTCAGTTATTTTCCACAGACCAAATTTCAGCCTTTAGTTTTTCTTTTGGAAGCATAGTCTCAGTGTGTAGCCCAGGCTGACCCTGAGCTCCCAATCCTCCCTCATAGCCTCTTAAACTTCTGCCTCTTTAACATGAACAACAAGGACTCCTCCCATCTCAGGGGTCACCCCTGCCCACTCACTTGTTACCTCCCTGTTCCCCACTCAGGTTTCACCCTGTGCTCCAGCCACTACCTAGTGTCCCTTAGGACCTGGTCCATTTTACGTGGCTGGTCAAGGGCAGGGCCAGGAGTTGAACTCAGGACCTCCTGAACCTCCTGGTTCGGATCCTTCCTTCAACAAGACTTGGCCTGTAGGCGAGGAACTAGCTCATAAAGCTCAATAATAAGACCCCTAGAAATGAAAGCAGTGCTTCAAAGTAATTCCTTCCATTCCTGGCAGCCGAACAAGGAAGTTCAGAATAAGCTGTTTGACCGGATCGCGCGGCACTACACCTTCCTTCTGTTTCAAGGACCCAGGTCCCACTATGAAGAGGCGCTTTTAAAAGTGAGCATGAGGAGCCAGGGAGGTGGCTCAGTGGAATAAGCGCTTCCCTGGCAAGCGCAAGGGGCTGAGTTCAATCCCCAGTTCTGCCAAAATAATAATAATAATGATAATAACAATAATAGTAATAATAAATGGGCATGAAGTGCTGCTTAGAAAAACAGGGCATTAGATTTCTATTCATGTCCAGTGCAAGACAATGTTCTAAATATTCTTCCCATAAAGGAGAAATTGATAAGTTGTGCTGTAGTCTGTGTGCTGACTAATAGTGCTGCAGCTACAAAAAGTAGAGCCGTACTCTATATACACTCACTGGAAAAGGTATATTTTTAGTAAAAAATAAAGCGGTCCGTACAACTCTGTGCATGTGTGGAGAGTCACACGCCACGCGATGTTGGGGATTTGGACATTGAGAGAGTGCGCATTGTGGCAGTGGGCCTGTGAGAGGTCACCCAGGATGTCACAGCCACCTTAATTTGTGTCAGCACACAACTGTATGATGCTCACACAATGACGAGCCACCCATGGACAGATTTCTCAGAATAAATCCCTATTGTTAAGTGATGGGTGAAAATATATTAGAAAAAACATTTTACCAAAGTCTTAGCAATGGTTATCTAAGGGGAATGCAATTAGAAGATTCCTTTTCTACTTTATGTATTTTGGGAATATTTCCATGAGCCTATAACATTAAAATCAAAAGTGTGTGTGTGTGTGTGTGTGTGTGTGTGTGTACACACCAGTATATACTTTTTATATATGTGTGTGTACATATAGGCATTAGAGCATTGCTGTCCATAGTGAAATATTACATTTGGGAGTGAGGAAGAAAATTCTAAATATGACCTAGAAGAGTAAGCCGTAAAGGAAAGTACTGATTGTTTTATAGATATATAGATTTTAATTACTATAGATGCTATTACTGTGAACATAGTTGAGAGGCAAATGATAAATTATGCAAAAATACTAGTGACATATATGTTGTACTGCATGAAGAACTTACAAATCAGTAAGAAAAAATTAGGCATCCTGGACTGGTGAGATGGCTCAGTGGTCTGAAGCACCTACTTAGAGCAAGCTTAGCAAAGCACAGGGACTGCGGTTCAATTCCCCAGCACCACATGCCAGCCAGCCCCGCCCCCTGGTGGGCTGAGCTGGCCACACACACACACACATAAATAAATAAATAAATAAAATTTAAAAAAAATAACATCTGCTGGTGGAGGATGTTTAAATTTGGATATTTTATCCATGAAGTACAATATTACAAAGATCATCAATGGGGGGAGGATTTGACTTTATAGCACTATGAGGAAGCGCTTTTATTTTGATGTTAAATGGGTAAAGCTAGCTATTGATACGTAACTTGAGCTCAGCCAGAGTTACGAAGCCACAGTATAATCAGCCTGGTGGTGCTTCCTGTAGTCCTAGCACCTGTACTTGGGAGGCTGAGGCAGGAGAAAGGCAGCTCAGGGTCTCTGAAGGGATTTTCTCGTAGATCCTTTCTGGAGTCAGGATTCTTTTCTGGGGGCGAAAGTGCAGAGAACACAGCCTGAACTCCACTCCTCCCCAGAGGCTGCCCTTTCTGCTGAGCAAAGCCGTGTACACCAGCTTCTGCTGCTGCTTCCCGCAGTCCTGGTTCAACACTCACGAATTCAAGTCGAGCATCTGCAACACCTTGAGCCTGTGGATTGCAGGTGAGAACTGTGTCCTCCTCTCAGGGAAAGAACTTCTGGGAAAATGTTTTTCCCTAGAGTCTAAGTTCAGTCTTATCTGCAACCCCACCCCCATCAAGGCAATCAAACATTAAAGATAGAAAGGTGTGTGTGGTTAAGGCCCCGAGAAAGCCAGGTATGGTGGGCGACACATGCCTGCCATCCCAGCATGTGGGAGGCTGCAGGAGGATCACAGTGGATGTGAGACCACCCTGGACTACGTAGTGAGATCTCATCCCAAACAAACAAAATAAAACTGCTCCAAAACAACTGTGAGACATGCTTTCCTAGTCTATTTCTGCCACTGCATCCAAAGGACACATGGAGTCCTTTCTTAACAAGATACCAAAGATTCAGCTCAGCTCTGTTAGCCAACTCTGTGCCATGGGTTACAGGCTGCAGCTCTGATTAGATAACCTCACCCCGCCCCGCCCTGGAGCCAAGCCTAGAGAGGGGCTCCTCCAGCCCGCACAGAGCCTGCTTCCCCAGCTAGGCCTCCACATCTAAGGCCATTCAGCGCTGTTGATTGCTGGGTTCCTGTGTACTAGATTCAGTTAAGAAAGCACGTTTATATGTCCTACTATGTTGGGGGGCTCCCCATTCTCCCCATACTCAATTTGCTAGAAGGACCTGCAGATCTCAGAACAGAAGCACAGTCCTGCTGAGTTTTATCACCGTGGTGATAAAGAGGGTTGCATGGTCAGGGCTTAGGGCACAGGGCAGCCTGAAGGAGCCATATTCTCCCTCGCTTCAACAGGGGTCACCAGGCCTGTCCTGCAGTGAATGCCGAGACTCTTGGGTGGTATGTTCAGGGAAACCCACTAGGGACACAGTGGCCAAGGTCTTCATGAGTGGTCATCATGGAGGCACCTTTGTCTGTTGCAGATTGTCATTCCAGGAGAGTGGGGGTAAAGTGAGACATGGGGAGCCCACCCTGCAGCAGAGAAAGTTTGAGTCAGCGTAAGGCTCATTTTGCCAAGTTCCCAGACACCAGTGAAGGACAGGCTTACAGGCCTCTCCAAGAGTCAAGCCTGCTGCATTAACTTTTTTTGGCATGGCTGTTTAATCTTCCCAACATGGAGCACCCCAACTGCAAACAGTTGGGGGACAAGAGGCAGACTCCAGCCTGCTCCCTCCACAGCTAGGGCTCTGACCATGGCCGCCTCTGGTTCTCTGGGCCTCTTCCTGATCCTTCTTCTTGTCCCCCATTCCTTTAAGACTGAACCTCCTTCCCCCAACTCATGGCCAGGAATAAACCTCCTACCCCGTTCCTATCTAACACAGCTGGTGATTTTGTACAGTGGCTCAAAATTCTCAAGTAACCTTGCAAGCCTCACACCAAAAGGTAGGGAGAAGCCACTCCTGGCGCCCCACTGACAGTGCCATAGTACCTTCCACAAATCCTTGCACAGCACCTGTTGACACTGGGCCAGTCTCAGGCCCTGCCCTGGAGACCCCAGGTCCAGCAGGCACAGGAGAGATGGGTAAGAAACAAATAACAACAGCACCTTCACCTTTGTGTAGCAGGCTGCTCACACCATCCATCAAAATGGAAGGCAAAGGCGGCACTGGGCCCATCCAGACCAAGACACCATTAGCCATTAGGAGAGGAATGTGACCCAGGCAAGGCCAGGGAGAGATGGGGCCCACACCGTCCCTAGGGCCAGCAGGGGACCCAAGGTCTCTGCCACCACTGTGCTGGGTGGCTGCCTCCCTTCTCTTTGCAAAAGTACTCATGGATCAACTTGAACTTTTCTCAGGGACGTATCCTTGCCCACAGAGCTATCAAAGCTGGAACTACTCGGAGCTGGACCCAGAGAGATTCCGGAGAGAAGAGTTATTGCTGCAGAGAAAACGCCTGATAAAGGGTAGGATACCACTGATGGCCTCCTGTCCCCTGGCCCCTGCCACACCCAACCACCTGTGTGGAGGCAGAGAGGGCTATAGGGTAGATGCCCCAGGGCCAGGTCTGTCTGACCCACCCCTATCAAAATGCTTGACATGTCAGCGCTATGAACTGTGGGTAAGAGTCCATACCACACAGTTGTTGGAAGGTAGGAGGTGAGACTTTATTCAAATAGTAGATTTCGGGGCTGGGGAGATGGCTCAGTGGAATAAGCGCTTCCCTGGCAAGTGCAAGAGTCTGAGTTCAATCCCCAGTTCCGACAAAAAAAAAAAAAAAAAGGAAAGAAATAGTAGATTGTAGTGAGTGCCCACAAAAGGCCCACAACAATGCTGGGTGCTCTATTATTTTATCTTCATGACAACCTGTTAAAGGGCACACTAAATCCATGTCACAGATGCTAAGGTTGAAAGTGGTAATTTCCCCCAAAATCAAGTTTTTAATTTCAGTTCTGGGGATTGAATGCAGGGCTTTCATGCTGAGCCACATACCCAGCAACCCATTTTACTTTTTATTTTGAGACACGTCTCAGTAGGTTGCTAAATCGCTGAGTTGCTCCAGTTGAGCTTGAATTTGCGACCCTCCTGCCTCAGTGTTGCAGAATGGTAGGATTACAGGGGTGCGCCATCAAGCCTCACTAAGTGACAGTCATTTGAAAGAGCAGCACCCTGCCTCAGCAGAGGTGAGTCAGAGAAACTGGGCAGCTGTTGTCTGTGAGTCCAAGGCACCTGGTCTTAGCCAAAGGGCCTGGAAACCACGTCTGGATTAGAATAGCTGCTACTGCTATCTGCCACTTTTCTAACCATTTACATCTGGTTTTCTTCCCCCGGCAGCCCCAGTGCATACTACCAGGAGTATTTTTTCAAAGGGGGAAAAATGCAACCCATAAAGTTGTCTTCAATTGTTTTGTCCCAGGATAGCTATCTTCAAATTTGATGACATCTTAACGAAGCGGATTAGCTTGCTAGATTTTCTCTTAAACATCTAACCCAGTGTTCATTTTGATTATGCAGAGTCCTGTCTCTGTCTTTTGAGGGCAGTACTTCTGCTGTGGGCTGAGAGATCGGAGAGGTGGGGTAACTCACCTAAGGTCACTCAGAAAGGCCTGCACAGACAGTCTGCAGTTGCCTGAGCTGGTTTGCAGGGTGGGTGTCCCCAAGGCTCCAGCACAGGCTGTCTCGAAGCTCTTGGTCTGTAGACTTGGCTTCCAGTGGCCAGATGTCTCCTTTCTAGGAAGAGGGTTATCCTTGTTCTCCTGTAAGAGAACCTCTGTGCACAAGCTGGTCTGGAGCCAGAGCCCCCACCACACTCCGGTAAGTGATTACAGAAACGTCAGGGTCCCCGGAGCATTTGCACCTCCTGTTGGTGGTGATTGCTGGGCCCTGCCCCAGTCTACTCCACCTTCTCAGGTGGCTGATGGACCAATGGTACCCTAACAGGCTTGGGAGGACAGGATCAGGCCCCACCCTTGGGTGTGGGCTGCAGGGTGCGGTGCTTTTCCTTGCGTCTCTGTTAGTACTCCAGGCAGCCTGGAGCCGACTGGTCACCCCAACACCTGCTTCCTCCCCTGCCTGCTCACTACTACCTGCACCCCTCACCCTTCCACCCAACCAGGCTGGTTTGAGCTCCCATCATGGCCGCAGTGGGATCCTAATGGCCCACTGTTCAGGTTCTGGGGTGTCCCTGCTCTCTCTCCATAGTATGATGCTACTTCATCTCTCGCCTTTCATGAACCCCTGGCCCCTAGCACCTTCCACACTGGAGAAGACCCTGGGCCCATCTTCAGCCCTGGGGCTTGGGGCTCCTGCCTCACTGGCCCTCTTTCAATTCCGTGTTTGCCACACTCACTCCCTGAACAGAGACTCCATACTGGTGCTCCTTTGGTCCCGGGTGCCCCACCCCACGGCCATCGCTGCTGGGTGCATCTCTCTCAGCTCCAAGCCTGGAGAGGTCACACAGGTAGCATGGAACTAAGCAAAGGCCACAAATCCCAGCCAGCTTTGTCCTGGAGAGCTGGAAAATAAATGTCCCAAGAAATGTTTGCTAACAGAATGAAGCCTTTAACTTCCTGCTTTTGTGAATAAAGCTTTATTGACATCCAGCCATGGCCATTCACTTACTGTTGGGTTCAACCACCCTTGCACCAAGATAGCAGGTACTTGCAGTAGAGATTTTCTGACTTGCAGAGGTGAGTATTTAAAATTGTCAACCTCTGGTCTAGGAAATATATACTCATCCTCTCTCTTCAGACGTGTGTGTGTGTGTGTGTGTGTGTGTGTGTGTGTGTGTATTGGGGAGATCTTTCTGTTACCCTCTTAGGCATAGTGTATTAGGCTTTGCAAATTAATATCAGATTTTATTTGGTATTAATATTTTTCCATGATGGAAGGAGCTTCATATAAACACAAAATAAAAAGAGGAAGTTAGGTGTGATAATTTATATACTGTTTTATTTTAGGGTTTTTGGGGACAGGATCTCACTATGTAGTTCAGACTGGTCACTATGTAGCCCAAGTTAGGCTCGAACTCATGGAGATCCTCCTGCCTCAGCTTCCTGAGCGCAGGGATTACAGGCATGCATCACCACACTTAGCTAATTTTAATTCTTGGACTGTGAGGATAACCTGGAGGGGACTCCTCCACTCCTCCACCCTGGCACCTTGGAACTCAGACCATGCTCACCAGCCGCCGCCTTGGCCTCAGCAGGGCTCTGAGACGTAGGAGGGTGAGGAGGGCCACACTCCCGGGGCCCAGCCACATGTGTCCGCCGGCTGAATGCAGGAGCTGCCATCTGGGCTCCTTTCCTATTCTAGGAGCCCCAGCCCAGTCTCCACACAACCGCCAGAGTGACCTAGCCCAGAAATGGAGCGGATGGTATTGGAAGCCAGGCATGGAAGTGCAAAGACCCCAGCGCTGTGGGAGACTGAGGCAGGAGGATCTGACTCCAGCCTCCGCAATTTATCCACTCAGCAAAAATCTTTCTCAAGATTTAGTTGATTAGTAAAAGCGCTAGGGGTATAGCTCAGGCCAAAGGTCCTGGGTTCAATTCCAAATGCCCCCCTACAGGAACATACACGTGCGTGTGAGGGGTGAGGCCGCCCCTGCTTAGCTCTTCCAGTAGCTTCCCTATCTGGCCTCGTCCCTGGCCCAGAAGGCACCACAGCGCCAGCCAGTGCCTCTCTCCAGCAGCTCATCCACTCCCTCCCTGTCTACCCACCAGCTGCCTTTTAGCCCCTCGGCCCCTCCACGCCTATGCCCAGGTGGCCTTTGTGCTCATTGTCACCTCTCCCTGGCTCTTACTGTCATCCAGGTTCCTTGGAGCAGAGTGGGCTGGCTCCTCCTTGTCCCTCCGGTTCCTGTTCCACAGTCATTGCCCCGTGAAGGTTTCCCCGACCCAGCCTCAC
>NW_004524640.1:10514091-10515716 GCF_000260255.1 Octodon degus | reverse complement strand
TTTTTTTGCAGAACCGGGGATTGAACTCAGGCCCTTGTGCTTGCCAGGCAAGCGCTTATTCTACTGAGCTATCTCCCCGGCCCAAGAGTTTCATATTTCCTGAATGAGGTCTTTTTCTTTTTTCTTTTCTCAGCCAGGCTCTTGCTATGCAATGCAGGCTGGGCTTGGACTTGCAGCAATCCTCCTGGCTTCCTAAGAGCTGGACTTACAGGCATCCACATCTGTGTTGAGCTGGTGAATGAGATCTATGTAAACTCTCGATCCTGTGCCGAGCTTAGGATGGCTGTCTATAGACGTCAGCACAGCCAGAACAGATGCTGCTGAAGGACAGCTGTCACTCAGAGACTCTGATGCAAATACTATTCAGGACCAGCCAGAGAGCTCAGCAGATTAAAGTGCCTGCTTTGGCAGAGGCAGGGTCTGGGGTTCAATTCCGGCGTGCTGTACTGGCCCCGCCCCGTGGCGTGCTCAGACGGAGATTGAGATTGGGTGTGGTGGCACGCACCTGTAATCCTAGCACTTGGGAGGCTGAAAACAGGAGGATCACTATGAGTCTGATCTACATAATGAGACTCTGTAGACCCTGTACTAAATACATTAAAAAAACATACTATCCCCTGTCTGGATGCTGCCTGCGACAGCCACCCGAGACAAGTGTATTCCCTTTATACTGAAATGCACGAAATCTTTTGAGAGCTATTTCACATGCCCTGCTAAAGCGATTCCATTTTCTGCCCCACATATAAGAAGAGTAAAAAATGCTGGTACCTTGAAATCAGCTGACCAGACTCGGTGTTGGGGACGGAACTTCTAGTGCCTTGAGAAGGCTTATCCCGCCCCTTGCCCAGTGGCTGGGTTCGAAATATGCTTTTCAGTAGCAGCTGTGTGCCAAGAATTTGGAATGCAGGGTGACAGGTGGCAGTGTCTTTCTGCCCTTTGCCTGACCCTTGTGCAGGTGTTGAGGGTTTGCACAGAGAGTAAAGCCCGCTATGGAGAGTCTGTTAGACCCAAGTCTTTCTTTCATTGAACTATAAGGAAGATGGTGACTCTGGTCTCTTTAAGGAGGAGTCATCTGCACAGTTCTTAGTTGCAAACAACAGAGTCCACTCCGGCTACTAGAAGCTGAAAGAAATGTGCTGAGGAGCTGGATATAGCGGTGCACATGTGCAGTCCCAGCACAGAAGAGGCTGAGGCAGGAGAGCCACTGTGAGTTCAAGACCAGCCTGAACTGCATAATGAGACCCCGTCTTAAAAAGATAAGAGAGAGAGAGAGAGAGAGAGAGAGAGAGAGAGAGAGAGAGAGCCTTTCTATTTGAAGTTGTGCACTTTGAGATGTGCCCGGAAGGAACAGAACAAATTACCAGGTGGCTGAAAGGATAAACGAGATGTTGGGTTAGAAAGAATGATTTCTTAGCATGTCAAAACATGAGCATCCAGGCATAGTGGTGCAGGCCCATGACCCCAGCACTGTAGGAGGCAGAGGCAGGAGGATGCAAGCTCCAGCCCAGCCAGGGCAACTTAGATGTTAAAAAAAAAAAAAAAAAAAAAAAAAAAAAAGACGCTTATCAGTGCAGGACTTCTTGGGCAGACAGAAGGCTTTCTCTTCCCTTCTGACCTTGTCCTAA
>NW_004524640.1:10511904-10513216 GCF_000260255.1 Octodon degus | reverse complement strand
TGTGTCATGCACATCCAAACGTAATCCTAGTTGATATTCCCTCTGTATCATTAGCTGGCGTGACCCTTAGGGAAACCCAGGCAGCACATGGGTCAGATGACTTGCCCAGGGTCACCCACTATTGAGTGACAGCAGGGCCTGGACCTCCCCATTCTGCTTGTCCCAAGTCCATGTGACAGCCACATCAGTCCCCAATCTCTGCTGAGTTCCTGGACCATTCTTCTGCAGGCCCATTGCTAAGAATCATAAGAAACATCTCAGACACTGCACGTATGCCTCTCCTTGCTGGTATCCCTAACTCTGTTCTTCCCTTTCCTCCTCCCCTGGAGTTTTCTAGTACACATCCAGCCAACATGAGAGTCTCTCCTGCCAACCGGCATTCAGAAAGAAGCTCCCAAAGCCAAAGTGCCATGAAAGGTACAGTGGCTTTCTCCTTGGGTATTATTTCCAAAACCTTAGACTCTTGGGTTTGCTTGAATGGAATTTGCTTTACCCTTGGGTTCTAGCTTGGGACATGGCACCAACCAGTGTTTTTTTTTTTTTTTTTTTTTGTGGAAATGGGGATTGCACTCAGGCCCTTGCGCTTGCCAGGCAAGCACTTACTCTACTGAGCCATCTCCCCAGCCCTTCTTCCTTATTCTGTGACTGTCGCTATATCCTATAGACAGTGCTATTGTGGCACATGATCTGCATGTCTTTTTAACCCATTAAACTGTGAGGTCCTTGAAGATAGTCCATTTCTAGCACCAAGTAAGGGCCTAGTACACAGTAGATGCTCAGAAAAGCCTGGATGGTTGGATGGATCACTAAATGGACAGTCATTGTTTGAAGGTATGTATTGAACTAAAAAGCTAGTGAAATCATATGCACTTATCAAAGCTACATCTGCTAGTGTCTTAGAATAATCTGATTGTACCTATGCACTTTCAGAATGTTTTCTAGCAATGTGTGATAGAACGGTCATGCTTGGAATGCCTGTCATTCTGGCCTTCTACATATGTACTTCTTGTCATGACATACCAATTATTACCATGCTTTCTCTCAAGTAAAAGTTGTTTTTGTTTTTGTTTTTTTTTAACTGGGGATTGAACTCAGGCCCTTGCACTTGCCAGGGAAGCGCTTATTCCACTGAGGTATCTCCCCGGCCCCTCTTTTTTTTTTTATTAAAAAAAAGGGTAATAAATGAAAAAAATACACAAGAAAAAAAAAAGTCACAGGACTGTCCTGATACAATGCTGTATATGGTTAGATTTCTAAATTTCTGTGTAAAAATATGTAATTGTTTATTCATATTCTTTAAATATTTTTCATT
>NW_004524640.1:10499373-10507724 GCF_000260255.1 Octodon degus | reverse complement strand
AAAAAAAAAAAGATATCAAGGAAAGGACTGGCGTGTTTCTGACTGGAAACTCAGGTGATGTTCAGGAATCTCCTGAGGATTCTGCTAGGGGGAGGTAGGCACATAGGGCCAGCGCCTTTGGTCTGGAATTCTCCGGTGTCACGCTCTTTGTTAGAAACCCAGAAGCCTACAAGCAAGAGAAAGGAGTGTTGGCTGTCATCCCCAGGTCATGACGTTGCTAGGGATTTGCCCCAGCATGTGAGGGGGGCGAGGTGCACGTGTCTGCTCTTCTCCCCAACCCCCCAACTTGTTCCCACAAACCTCACCAGGTGGTCACTTCCACTCAGGGCACCTTGCACCCCGGATAGTGACAAGCATCCCTAGGATTCTCATATGGCTTGGGGTCTTCTGCTAACACCAGCTCACAGAGGAGCAGGGCCTGGAAATGGGGCCAAGTATCAAGGATTGGAGCATTTTGAACCTTCTCCATTTCTGCACACCAATTGCCACTGCCTATTTCTCCTCAGAACTTAGCATGGGACTTTTGTGAAGGGCCTGGTCATGGTGGATAGACAGACAGACACGGATTCAAATCTCAGTGCTGCTTCTCACCAGCTCTGTGGCTTGTACAGGTTAACATTTTTTAAATTTTATTTTAGGGAAGGGTCTACAGGGTGTTCAGAGTCTCACTACTAGATGGGACTTGTAGTGATTCTCCTGTTTACAGCCTCCCAAGAGCTGGGATTACAGGCACGTGCTACCCCCCCCCCCCCCCCAGTCTCAATTGCCATCTCAGTGCATCCCAGGGGCAGGCCCGGCCTGGGGATCGAAATCCCTGCCTAAGAGATTTATTTGGCTGTCCCTAAAGGGTGTTTGTTTTTTTTTTTTTTCCTGGCTGGCTCAGGCTGCCTTAACGGTGGGTGTGGTGTGGCATGTGGCACTGGGGATGAAACCGATATCCTGAACGCATGACTGGGTTTGTCTGGACAGGGACTTAAACAGCTGTGCTAACTGGCAAGCCCCCCTAACTTCTGACTTTCTGGAAAATGGGAAAAATGCAGCCCAGCAATGTTATAGTTCGTAGCTCTTTCAAGGCTGGTGGATTTGATGTCGGCATGAAGGAAGAGGCTGAATGATCGTGTCCAACAGTTAGAGTGAAAGGTGGCAGATTGTTCTGCCTCTGTCACTGTTACCAGTGGCAGCCATTCCTCCACACACCCATCAAAGAGAGCTCGGTGAAAACTTAATCAGCCTGTGTGGTACCCTGCTCAAAGCCTCTAGGAGTTCCCATTACTCTTAGAAAAAAATCCTAACTCCACAACATCCCCTGCAGCCTCATCCTTTCTTCCTGCTTCTCAGGGGTCATCTGAGCCACACAGGCCTTGGTTTTTGTCCCTTGGCCACCATGAGCTCATGTCTGCCACAGGGCCTTCTGCACCTATTGTCCCCTCCAGAGCTCCCATGGCTTGCCCACCTCATGCCATTGGACCTGCTGGGCTGTCACCTCCCAAGGCAAGGTGGCCTTCAGTGAACCCCCCAGAACACAGTCCTCTTCTCTCTTCCACCCATCCCCCAGGCCCACCTGGGTGCTGGGCACTGCACACGGCATCCTGTGATTCTTCAGCTATTTATTTATTTATTGCTTGCCTGGGATTTATCTTGTTCTCTGCTGGATCCCCAGTGCCTAAAACAATGTATATATGTAATACTCAGCAAATATTTTATTTGCTATGTGAATTGTTAACATTCTAATAAATGTCTTTCCAGGCTCTTTGGTCTTTTTTGTTTGTTTTGAAGCAGGGTCTTTCTTTATAGTGTAGGCTGGCTTTGGACTCACTCTGCAGCCCAGGCTGGCCGTAAGCTTGCCTCAGCCTCCCCAGTCTAGGCATCATAGGCATGTGCTACAAATGTACTACACCTGTCACCTCAGATTTTATCCGAAACGTTTTGAAAGCTATTAATGCTCTATAAACTTTTTTTTTTTTTGGTGGTACTGGGGATCGAACTTGGAATCTTACGTGCTTGCACTAAGCTGCTGAGCTAGCTTCCTGTCAACAAACTTTTTTAATCCTGTACTGGGGATTGTACCCAGGAGCTCACACGTGCTGGGCAAGTGCTGACTCGGAGCTATCTCCCAGCCCAGTAACCACCTCAATAGTGGTCTCTTAGTCCTTTGGGTGAAGATTCCAGTATCTTTTCCTTGGATATTAACTAATTCACAATCTTTTCCCACATTTAGTAAATATTCTTTTTTTTGGGGGGTCGGCAGAACCGGGGATTGAACTCAGGTCCTTGCGCTTGCCAGGGAAGCACTTATTCTACTGAGCTAATCTCCCTGGCCAATTAAATATTCTATAAGAGATATCTTTGTGCCTAATGTTTTTCTTTATGCCTAATGTTGATCTTTTTCTTGGGGTGGGTCCTTAAAACTGGAGTTAATGGGCAAAGGACGTGAGTGTCTTAAGTTTTTGGGGCACCGTGAGTTTCACATGCTGTGTAACATGGCAATACCCTCTGTTTCTTTCTTTCCTTGTCAGTCTCACCCAGCCTGCAAAAGCCCTCCACTGACATCAAACCTCTTCAACATTTATGGGAAGAGCCCTCTGGTTGTGTACTTCCTTCACAACTACTCCAGGCTGTACCAGCATGGTCAGGATGTGTTGATAACCAGGAGAGAAAGGACCACGGTCATCTCATATCCTTGTTGTTTGTTTGTCTATTAAGACGGGGTTTCCCTTTGTAGTTGAGACTAGCCTTAAACTCACTATGTAGTTCAAGCTGGCTTCAAACTCACAGCAATGCTCCTGCCTCAGCCTCCCCAGTGCTGGGATTACAGGTATGCATGACCTCACCTGGCTTGTCCCTGTTTTATGGAGAAGGAAATGGAGACACAGGATGATGGAGGCCTTGTCTGAGCTCCCACAGCTGGTGACCACTGTAGCTTAGATTCTAAGCCTTGTGGAAAGAGTGGAGGTGGGATGGAACAGAGAGAGACTTCTTCAACATGTAGGCCTGAGATGGAGCTTCTGAAAGCAGAGGAGAGCTGGATCCCTTTCTGTTCACCTCCGTGACACTGCAGCTGGACTGCCAGGTGACAGCAGGATGCTACCTCCCAGCTGCAGGAGCAGAGGGAGAAGGCTATGTTCTAGGCTGCAAAAGGACAGCATTGTCCTTCCCAAGCAGGCCAAGCAGCAGGGGGCTGTCACCTGCACAGAATATAGGACTCACATGCAGAAGCCCCAGAAAGACAGGCGCTGTCCTCCCTGCCCACCGCCATTCCCCAGCCCCCACACTGGGCTTAGGCTTCAAATAGGGCAGGGTCCCCACAGCCCAAGTATGGGTTCTCCTTGACCTTGGGAATCACTGAATCGACCCTGACTTATGCAGAGATCATCAGCCTGACCCTGAGCAACATGAAGAAGCGAAAGGACAACCTGGAGCAGCTCAACCGGCTCCACTGCAGCGAGTGGAGTTATTTTGACAGTCACCTTAAGGAGCTGCAGGACCACTTCCTGAGGTATGGGAGGGGCTTGTGAGAGGGGCATTTTGACTACAGCCAGCTCTCTCAGGGCCGGAATGAAAACAACTCCGAGGCCAGATCTCTCCTTTGAAAGGTTTTTTTGGTTTTTTTTTTTTTTTTTTTTTTTTGAGACAAGGTCTCGCTATGTAGCTCAGACTCAGTAATCCTCCTGTCTCAGCCTCCTGAGTACTGGGATTATAGGCATGTGCCACCATGCTCAATTTCAGGGTGGCACGGCACACTTGGGGTTCCAGGGCCGGCACAACATGTAGTGCCAGGGATCAAACTCGGGCCCTTGCACTTGCCAGGCAGGCACTTAGACCACTGAGCTGTCTCTCCAGTCCTGTGTTTTTGTTTTTGTTTTTTAAAAAATGGTGCTAGTGATCAAATGCCTGAGTTGAACCCTCAATTCCAGTAAATCCTGACTTAAAGACATACATACACTATGCATGGTGATGCACACCTGTTATTCCAGCACTTGGGAGGCTGAGGCAGGAGGATCACCTCAGCCTGAAGGCCAACCTGGGTTACACAGTGAGTTCAAGGCCAGCCAGAACTACCCTGCAAGATTCTCTCTCAAAAACAAAACAACAAAAAACCCTAAATAGGGGCTGGTGAGATGGCTCAGTGGTCTAAAGCACCAACTTGGAACAAGCTTAGCAAAGCACACAGGGACCGCTGTTCAATCCCCCAGCACCACATGCCAGCCAGCCCCGCCCCCTGGTGGGCTGAGCTGGCCACACACACACACACACACACACACACACACACACATACACACAACCCTAAATAATCCATTGAGGTGAGGGAACAGAGCAGGTAATAGAGTAAGCAAGATTGACCTCATGTGATAACTATTAAATCTAAATAATGATATATGCTATAAAATATACTAGTTTCTTTTATGTATGTTTAAAAGTTGGTGTTTTGTCTTTTTTTATGTATTTGGTAGAGGGTCTACAGGGTCTCACTACACAGATCAGACTCGCAGTAACCTTCCTGTCTTCAGCCTCCCAAGTGCTGGGATTACAGGCGCATGCCACCACGCCCAGTCTCAATGAACAGCAGGGGCAGGCCTCGCACCACAAGTGGGGGATCGAACCCCCGGGCTGCGCTCTGCCTAAGCAGGAGCTTTAGTCCACTGAGCTATCTGGCCAGCCCTGTTTTGTCTTTTATTTTTTTTTTAATATTTATTTATTTATTTATTTATTTATTTATTTATTTACTTTTGCGGTATCAGGGATTGAACTCAGGTCCTGCGCTTGCCAGGGAAGTGCTTATTCCACTGAGCCATCTCCCCAGCCCCTCTGTTTTGTCTTTTAAAAAGCAGCAATAAGAACAAAACGTGACAGATTTGACCCCCCCCATCTCTGGTCCCACATGCTGTGCCAGCCCTGCCCCTGGGGTACACTGCATCAAGACAGAGTCCAGGTGTGGTGGCCCTGGGGAGGCTGAAAACAAGAGGATTGCCACAAATCCAATCTGCATAGTGAGACCCTGTACCAAATACACACACACACACACACACACACACACACACACACACAGAACAAAAGGTGATCCACGTCATGGGGGGCGTTCCTCACAGGTGGACATGGACAGGGACACATCGTTAGGAGCATTCCTGCCGGCTCTCCCCTGCTTCCTGCATGACTTAGGCCCACTGATTAACCTGTACGGGGCTTGGGTACCTGGTCTGTAAAACAGGCACACTGCTGGTACCTGCATCGCCTGAGTGCGCGGGCCCCTCGCTCACAGGGAGCACTCAGAAAAGCTGGCTGCGGAGGGGACACAGACCCAGCAGCAAGAGGCGCAGTGGTTGGGAAGTCTGTAGCTGGGAAGCCCTTAGAGAAGGCCATCCTGCAGCTGCTCTGCCAGCTGTTCTGTCCACCGGCTCCCGCTGCAGAAAGAGCTAGCCTGCGTCACACAGGACTTAGAGAAGGAGCCAGTGGGGGATCTGTGGGCCGAGGAGCCAGAAATCAGGCGCTCTCTGCGCAACCCCACGTGAGGAGCAGTGAGTGCTCAGAACCAGGGATCTACTGTGACTCCACGCCCAAGGCTGTCATATAAGCTAAACACTCTTTTGCAGTGGAAGATAGGAGCTGAGGTCTGTGTAGGCTTCAAATCACAAGAAATGGAAACTAGGACGAGTTGGAAGCAGTGGTGTGTGCCTGCAGTCCTAGCTGAGGCAGGAGGAGCGCTAGAATCTACACCATCCTGAGGCATAGTGAGCGTGCGCTCTCTCTGTCTCTCTGTCTCTCTTTCTGTGTCTCTCTGTGTGTCTGTCTCTGTGTCTGTCTGTCCGTGTGTGTGTGTCTCTCTCTCTTTGAATTACTCGCACAAGAACAAATACAAGTTTCTTCTCTCTCTCTCTCTCTCTCTCTCTCTCTCTCTCTCTCTCTCTTGAGCAAGGCCCTTGCTAATTGCCCAGGCTGGTCTTTACTCACAGTCCTCCTGCCTCAGTTCTCTCTAGGAGCCACCGTGCCTGGCCCTGGCTTAGACTGCTGAGCTATCTCGCTGGGCCCCCAGCCCTTTAAAAAAAAAGGTGGTTTTTTTTTTTTGTTTGTTTTTTGTTTTTTTTTAACTTAGAGACAGGATCTAAGTTGCCCAGGCTAGATTCAAACTTGTGATCCTCCTGCTTCAGCCTCCCACAGTGCTAGGATTACTTAGCGTTGTGGTGACACCAGGCTTAGCTTATGACAGCGTCTTTGTTTACTTGTTTACATATCAATTGCTCTTTTGTCTGTCTTGAATACCCCTAACCTGCTTCCTTTGTGTGTGTGTGTGTGTGTGTGTGTGTGTGTGTGTGTGTGTGTGTATATGTGTGTGTGTGTAACTGAGGATTGAATTCAGGCCCTTGAGCTTGCCAGGCAAGTGCTTATTCTACTGAGCTATCTCCCCAGCCCCTAACCTGCTTCTTGATGAAGAAATGTCTACTCACATTTCAAGAGCCAGTTGACGGATCGTCCAGTCTGTCTTTCCTGTTATGCACCCTGAGCTTCACAAACACCCCACTGGGAACCTTCTCCTGTAACCACAGTAGCTGCTTGGGAGAACTTCCTGTTTCCCAGGCACCATGTTTCACACTGGATCTATGGTAACTCAGTCCTCACCACAACGCTAAGTTCAGTTATCACTATGTTAAGTAAATCAGCCAGAGAAGTTAAGTAATCTGCTCAGAGTCACACAGCACATGGCAGAGCCCCACCTTGAACTTAGCTTGCCTTCAAAGCTTTAGGTATTTTAGCCTTCTCTCAGAGCATGGGTTCCTTGTCTGTCTTTATAGTGTGAATTTACGGTCCTTACACGCAAGGAAGCCTTATCCCTCTCTGGGGTGCAGTATCAGTGAGCCAGTCCTGTCATGTGATCACCTGTGTCAGCCCAGGGCTCTTGGCTTGAATGGGGCTGCAAATATTTTCCTGAAAAGCTCACACTGACTCTTCGCTGTTTTCCATACGTTCTTCGATTTTCCCCAGGGAGGTGAAGAACACAGAGAAGAGAGCGGCGGACAGAAGGCAGGCCAGCCACACGTTCATCCTGCCCTCCTCCTCCTGCACGGAGCAGTTGTGCCAAAAGGAAAGTAGAAGAAACGTCTGCAGAGAAACTGCCTTTGTTCTCAGGTTTGTTGGAAGCCGTGGGAAAAATACAAGTGTGAACATAGGCATTCTCAGTATGGGAAAGCATGCATGCAGGGTCCTACGCGTTAGTGAATCACTCAGCCCTTCCTTCATTTGATTATTGGGTTTTGTTTGTTTGTTTATTTGTTTGATGGTTTGTTTTTGAGACAAGGTTTTGCTATGTGGTTCAAGCTGACCTTGAACTCACTATGTAGCCCAGGCTGCCCTTGGACTCAGAGTACTCCTCTTGCCTGAGTGCTGGGACCAAAGGGGTGCACCATCACACCTGGTTATCAGTGACTTTCGTACTTCCTGTGTGCCAGACGTGGGCTGGGTACTTTAGGAGCTGTGTGACTCAGAGCTCTGTGACTGAAGGTGCCGGGAAGCCTAGCGGAAGGAGAATCCAGCGTCTTCGGTAACTGCCCACAAGGCTGTTGGCCTTTTTTGACCTAAGAGCTCCATGATACTTAGATTTCTGTCTCTGTCTCTGTCTCTGTCTCTGTCTCTGTCTCTGTCTCTGTCTCTGTCTCTGTCTCTCTGTCTCTCTCTGTCTCTGTCTCTCTCTGTCTCTCTCTCTCTCTGTCTCTCTCTCTGTCTCTCTCCCTCCCTCCTTCCCTTCCTCCCTCCCCTCTCCACTTCTCTGTACACTGGATATTTTGTCCAGCTAACTGCTCCCCCAAGGCCCTGACACCCCCATGCTGCATGCTTACAGTGTCTGCCCTCTAAGGGGGCGCTATCCTGTCTCAGCCTCATGAACTTAGCTTCACAGAAGCCTGATAATGAATGGGCTGGGGCCATTTTCCTGCCCATCTGGACCAATCCTGTTGCATCGGAGAGAGTGTTATAAGTAGCCAGGTCTTTGTGTTCCTGAGGGCACAGTTGATGACATGGGGAATAAGAGGGGAGATTCCATTGATGACAAAATGCTACTTCAAAAAAAAATGTGCTACTTCACTGTATTTATAGCTCATCTAAATTTTATCCAATGCCATCCTCGCTGTTTTACTGAATAGAAACTGAGGCACAGAGAAGCCTTCACTGAAGACTTGAAGACACAAAGAGATAAACAGCAGGATGTGGTGGTGCACATTTGTGATCCCAGCATTTGGGAGGCTGAGGCAGGAGGATTGCCACAAGTTCCAGGCCGGTCTGGGCTGTATAATCCAGCCTGGGCTATATATAGTGAGTTCAGAGCCAGCCTGAACTACATAGTGAAATCCTCTCTCAAACAAAAC
>NW_004524640.1:10496230-10499238 GCF_000260255.1 Octodon degus | reverse complement strand
CCATATCTAGAAGAAAGAAAACAGTTCAAATATACAAAGATACAGCAAGTGACACAGTTGCCTAGTTGCCTGCCCCCTGAGGGGACTTCTGCGGGGCATGGAGGGTAATGTGCTCCGTCTGTTGCTAGTCAGGGGGAGGCAAGGGTGGGTGGTCTTCTGGGTGGGCTGCAGCTCAAGGCAGCAGTAGGAGCTCAGTCATCGGACCTGGCTGAGTGAGGGCTAGGAAGGACAGCACTCTCTGGGGCCCTGCTGCCCTGCAAGAGTTTTCATAGGTGTGAGTCAGGTCAGCATTCTATTATCAAATAAGTCCATGTAGGTGGTTTCTAAAAATCAGATAATACCATTCCATATCTGATACCCAGTAGCAACTCTTGCCCCACTGCCGTCCGAGGAACTTATAACTTTTGCTTTTTTTGGATGGATTGTTGGTGTTTTTAAAATGTGCCTCTGTTGTTCTAATTAACAGGCTTACATATATATTTTTCGAGACCTTATCTGTTGGTCATTCTTTACAGATGGCCAAGAGCTGTGAAAAGCCTAGGCAGCAGTCTTTTCTGGGTTCTCAAATGCACCGTAGGTTCTATGTGTCTCTTCTTTGTTTTGACCATGGTTGATCCTTCTCGAGCCTGCTCTTGCCCTCCTCCCGTCGGGACGGGCATGCCGTGGGTGGGCTCACAGCTGTCCTTGTGGCACCTGTTTCATCATTACCTGGTGACTTCCCGTTATCCACTTTCCATGGCTGGAGTCCCAGTTTCCCAGGTACACGTCTTGTGTTTCTTGTTTTGCTCCCTCACAGCACTGGAGCCCATCCAGTGGCTACTGAAGAAGAGGTTTATGGGAAATTTTTCAAAGCCTTTGCATGCCAACTCTGCATGTTTTTCCTAATTAGCATCTGGCAAACATTTTGCTGGGAATACAATTTCTAAACTACAAGTCTACTTGCCACACATTTTGAAATTGTTTTCTTACCTCCAACTTCTGCCATCTTGATTCGTACATTCTGATTTGATGTCGTATCTCCCCACCCACATGGGAACTTGCAGAACATTGTCATTATGCCTAGCGTGCTGGAGTCTCCCAGTGACGTGGCTCTGTGGGGATTTCTTCCTTTATGTGTTTCACTGGAGTGGCAGGCAGCACTCTTGGTGTGGAAGGTAGTATCCTTTAATTCTGAGAAATATTCTTTTATCGTATCTTTGGTAACTTCCTTTCCTTTGTTTTCCTTTGTTTTATTGTCTGCAGCTATACTGGTCTCATGGAAAACGTCACTTCCACCTCACCTATATTTTGGAAGAGGTGGAGAATGGATGTTAATTCCCCTTAAACTGGTAGAATTCACCAGTGAACCTGTGTGGTCCTGAACTTTTCTTAGTTGAGAAGTATTTTCATTACTAATTCAGTCTTCTTACTTATTTTAAGCCTATGTAGAATTTTTTTGCTTGAGTCAATTTTGGTAATTTTTTTGTTTCTAGGAACTCTCCCATTTCAGTGAGGTGACTCAATTTGTTATTGCTTATATTCCCTTTTATAGCTCTTTATATTTGCCTTTTTTATTCTTGTGAGGTCATTTTGCTTCATTGATGCTCTCTGTTTTTATTTTTCATGTCATCATGTTTGCTGTAATATTTTATCAGCTTCTTTCTTCTTCTAGCTTTGGGTTTTGTTTTCCATTTTTTCTCAGGTCCTGAAGTTTCTAAGTGAAGTTATTATTGATTTGAGACTTTTCTTCTTTATGAAACATAGGCATTGACAGCGGTGGGTCTCCCTCTGTATGCTGTTGTTTCTGTACTCCATAAGTCTTGGTATGTTGTGTGTTGTGGGGAGGTTTGGTTTGGCTTGGAAATTTTTTCATACATGTCTTGCAGGTATGAGGCCTGGGAACAGGGAGTGTTCCCTCTGGTACTCACAGAAGAGGAGGCCTCCAGGACACGCAAGCTCCACGTGGTGTATACTGGCCTGCTATGGCCACTCTTCTGGGGACAGAGCCTGCAATCTAGGCGTGCGTTGTTGGCCACTGACTCATTGTCCCAGGCTCTGACCAGGCGGGGGACCCATGCTGTGGCATGACCAGCAGGAGGTCCAGGGCCAAGCTGAAGCCCAGGACACACTGCTGTGCCCCCAGCAAGCTAATTTTTGTCTTCTTTTCTAGAAAATTCCTGCATTTTACCTTCCAATTCTTACCTTTAAAAGCTCTCTATAATGCTATTATTTTCCTAGTTTGATGGAGTTCTTTCCTGTATTTTGGTTTTTCTTTATTCATAGCATCCTCTTGTTTTCCATGAATAAAATTTTCTCATCTGTCATTTAGGATATTCACCCTTTAGCAAAGTTTCTCCTCACTCCATGTTGATTCTGTCTCCTACAAGAACCTTTTTCTGTGTTTTGTTTGCCTGCTTAGAACTGTTACCAACTCTGGGTTCTTGACCTGAGTATCAGAAGAATCAGACAGAAGTACAATGGAAAGTGGACAAGACTTTTAATTCTTATACTCCACAGTAAAAGGGGGAAGCACGTGAGATTTTTCCTGTGCATGTGAGTTGTACTGGCATCCACCCACATAAAAGTGCTGAGATTCTCACCAACTCAAATGTAGGATCAAAGTTCACTGCCCCCACTGTACCCTAGCAAGTCTTGCCATTATGTTATAGGAACCCCCAAAATTGTGTCCCATGGGGCCACGTACAATCCCATCACCAGCCATCTTTCCTTTTCTTGCCTCTTCTTCCCACTCATGAGTGCCTGCTGGTTACAAAAGAAGCAGGTAGAGCTTTGTCAGCGCAGCGTTTATGATGTTCTTTGTGTGTGAGCTGCTACCGCATAACCCTTGGACGCCACAAAGTGCTAAGTTATCAGAAAAGTATAACCATGTGGTATAAAAAGTAAAGCCACATTAATATACTGAGCTGTAAAAGGCTCAAGTCAACAACTTCTGACATTGCCAGTCCTACGGATAACCCACTACTATTATGGACTACTGGATTATATTGGCTTATTTTGCTGAATTCACG
>NW_004524640.1:10492129-10493705 GCF_000260255.1 Octodon degus | reverse complement strand
AAAAAAAATAAAAAATAAATAAAAAGAGGGGGAAGCAGTCCAGGATACAAATCCAGGCTGACTGAAACAAAGGACAAGGCTCGCAGGTGTCTGCAGTCTGAAATCTGCAGGGACTTGGCCTCTGACGTCATCGTAGAGAGAGGTGGAGCTGTACCTGTGCATGCGCCCTTCTGCATCATGCTTGTCACCTTATCATCTCGAGCCTCCATTTTTTTTTAATTTTATTTATTTATGTGGGGGGGGCAGCTCAGCCCACCAGGGGGTGGGGCTGGCCGGCATGTGGTGCTGGGGGATTGAACTGTGGTCCCTGTGCTTTGCTAAGCTTGTTCTAAGTAGGTGCTTTAGACCACTGAGCCATCTCACCAGCCCCATCGAGCCTCCATTTTGGGTGTGATTTTGCTTACATTAGTGACTATGATACCCGTGCATTTGTCCCTTGACACTTGGAGTTTGTTCCTTACCTCTGAGGAAGTTCCTAATTGAGTTTTGGAACAGAGCAAATCACTCTTCTCTGCCTTGGTCAGTCCGTTGGAGTTGTTTTGGTTTGGTTTGGTTTGGTTTTTTGCCTCTGGCTTCCTGGTGTCTGCACAGATCAAGGAGTCTAGGAAGGTGGAGCTGGCTCCCTGGTCTCCCATCTCTTGCATTCTCCTCAGGTCAGAGTTTTCAAGACTGGTCCCTTTTCAGCTCTTGATTCCCTGCTAGGTTTGCTATCACTGTAACACAGAGCGCTGGCCTAGCTGTCAAGGGTCAGTCCTTCCAGTTGTCTCTCAACTGCTGCCCATCTTGGGTGTCTTTGTATTTTAGGGTAAAGCTCTGAAAGCCTACGGTGAGCCCAGATCCAGGGGGCCACGGCGGCCCACCTGACGGGCCCTGCTTCTTTGGCGACAGGGAACCGGGCCAGCAGGCTCACCAAGAGACCTTTCACGGGCCCATTCTGCTCTTTAAGGGGAGAATCCTCTAGTCTTCCTCCAGGGCCGGCCCTGAGTCACTGCTCCTTGGAAACGGAGTGCAGGGGCGTGCGTGGCATTCTTAGTATTGAGACAGCCGCTCCACTCTGTTTTCTTCTGGCCTTATTTTAGTTTCTCCAGGAAACAAAAGCAAAAACAAAACCTCCCAGTTTTCGTGTGATGCTCATGCCAACTCTGTGAGGTAATGTACAAATTAGGATTCTCTTTTGTTGTATATGAAATGAAAACTGTCAGCAATGTTGGCACAAAGGTTGGTTCTCACACGTACAAGAAGTCTGGAGGTGGACAGCGGAGCCCTCGTGGGACTTTAGGGTCTTCAGAGACCCAGGCTTCACCATTCTAACCCTCGACGTGCTTCAGGGTGCCTCATGACCCATCAGTATGGCTGCTAGGGTTCCAGGAGGAGCCTTCCAAGAAACCTCAAATGTTTCAAGTTATGTCTGATTGCTAATATATAATATGGCTACAAAACCTACTGTCATTTTTTTTTTAATTTTAATTTTTTGTTTTTAGTGCCGAGGACTGAACCCAGGGCTTCCAGCTTGCTAGGCAAACATTCTACCACTGAGCCAAATCCCCAGCCTGCTGCCTACTGTCATATTCATATA
>NW_004524640.1:10490129-10491644 GCF_000260255.1 Octodon degus | reverse complement strand
AAATTCAGGACCTTGCATCCCAGACCCAAATTCAATGATTTCTGAAAAATTATTGAAATCTGATGATCACTGAGATTTTAAGGATGTGATTGAAACCTAAAAATTTACAGAGTTCAAAAAATCTTTCTCGGGGGCCTGCCCTGTAGCTCAGTTCTTTAAGTGGCTGCTTCAACAAAGCAGTCAGGCTCAGGTTGCTGTGGTTTGATCCCCACAACTCAGGGCCAGCCAAACCGGCCCTGAAAGCATTCGGAGTAAAAACAAACAAACAAACAAACAAAACAAAACAAAACCTTTCTCCTCTCCTCTAGTATATTTAGTATTTTAATATTTAAATCTTTGATCCATTTTGGCCTTATTGCAGGTGATAGACATGGGTCTAATTTAAGTCATGTTCTTTTCTTGCTGCCAGTTCCTTACTTTTCCCTGTCTTTAATTGCTGGCTTTGCTGGGTGGTTCCTTTCTGTTGTTCTTGAAGTTGTGATCATTTTTGTCTCTTTCTAGAGTACCTTTCAGTACTCTTTGGTAGGGTTAATTTGGTGTTCATGAATTTCTTCATTTATTCTTTGTCATGGAAGTATCTTATCTCTCCATTAAATTTGATAGTTTTGCAGGGTACATCAATCTGGGTTGGAAGTTGTTTTCTAAATAACTTCACTCCAAGCTCTTCTTGACTTAATGGTTTGTGTTGAGAAATTTGCCATGATTCTGATAGCTTTCCATTATAGATGATCTGTTTCTTTTCTCTAACAGCTTTTAATATTCTTTTCTCTTGCTGAATTTCTGGGATCTTGATTATTATGTGTCTGGCTGTAGATTTATTTTGATTATGGTTAATTGTAATTCTGTATGCCTCACTTATGTATATGTCAGATTCTTTTCCCTTGCTTGGGAAATTTTCTGCTACTACTTCTACAAATAATCTTTTTATGTCATTTGTATTGGCTCCTGCTGTTTTGTTAACACCTATCAGGCTTATATTGTTTCTCTTTTTAAATTTTTTTTTATTTATTTGGCATAGGGTCTACAGGATCTACAGGGTCTCACTACGTAGATTGGACTCATAGAGATTCTCTTGTTTTCAGCCTCCCAAGTGCTGGTATTAAGAGTGCGCGCCACCACACCCAGTCTCCATCACTGTCTCAGCACACTCTGGGAGCAGGGCCAGCACGGCATGCCGGAGATTGAACCCTGGCCACTGCACTCTGCCTAAGCAGGGGCTTTAGTCTGCTGAGCGGTCTGGCTAGCCCTTATATTGTCTTTCTTTGCATCATCTTGCAGCTGTTGAATTTTTGTTTTCTGGTTCCTTGTTATTTTTAAGAGATCTTTCCTTTTGCAATCACTAGTTGCAATGCTGTTTTCAAGGTCTGAAAGTCTATCTTTAGTTTTGTTCAAGCAATTTTACCAGCTTTCAATGGAATTCCTAGTTTTCTGAATATCTGTTTGAATCTGTTTCATGCATTCTAATTCTTTCCTGTATTGTTCATTCAATGTTTCCATCATTTTTTTTTTTTTTTT
>NW_004524640.1:10485238-10489299 GCF_000260255.1 Octodon degus | reverse complement strand
CATGGCTCAGCAAGCGCTCTGACAATGATGGGGAGCAGGAGCCAGGGAGATAGTTCAGTGGCTTAAGCACCTGCCAGGCAAGCATAAGGTCCTGAGTTAATGCCTGGTAGAAAAAAAGAAAAGGAAAAGAAAACAGATGGGGAGCAGGTAGAAGCTCTGTAACAGTAGAGGGAACAGAGTAAGGCTCACCAAAGCTCCTGCAATTGTGGGAGGAGTGGGGCAGGGCTTACCAGGTCTCTGTAGCTGTCTGGGTCAGCCTGATTTCTGTGACAGTAGGGGAGGAGGGTCCAGAGCTCAGCAAAGTTCCTGTGATGGACTGGGGGTGGGTTGGGGTAAGATCAGCCCTTTTTTTTTTTTGGAGACAGGGTCTCACTATGCAATTCAGGCTGGCATTAAGCTTACTTTGTAGCCCAGGCTGGTCTCAAACTCACAACCATCCTCCAGCCTCTGCCTCCCGAGTGCTGGGACTGCAGGTGTGTAACACCATGTCTGGCAATAAAAACTTTAACTTACTGAGTTGAAACTTCATTAAGTCATTAAGTTGACCTTGTGATTCTCTCACCTCAATCTCCCAGGGTGCTGTGATTAAAGGCATGCACCCCTAGGCCCAATTCACAATTTTTTTTTTTTTTTTTTTTTTACTACAGCAATTTAGCTAGATCTACAGCATCATATAGGCTGAGCAGAGAATCATTAGTAATAGTCTAACATCCATCTTGGAGCCTCAGACCCACCTGAGAGCCGATCAGTCCACCTTACCAACATCACTGCTGTCCCCTATGTTGACTGTCCTTGTGTAACCAGCTGTCTCCCCTGGTCCTTGTGCTTAGGCGGCACAGAAGGACATGCAGCACAAGAAGCAGCGGGGGACCAGGCCAGGGGTGCAGTTTACTGGAAAGAACAAAAGGGGAAAAAGGGAAAGCTCCTGCTGTCAAGAAGGGCTCCAGGAATCAAACTCAGGACCCTGCACTTGTGAGGCTGAGGGCTGCTTTTGCTGCTGAGCTACGTCCCTGGCCCTTTTGTGTGGTCTTTGGTACAGGAACAAGGAGGTGAGGTGTGAGGCAGTTATTGCTGTTTGCTGCTGCCAGGCTTTTGAGGTCGGAAAAGCTGGCTGTATTATTTTTTTGTTCCCTGTATTCCAATCTTCTTAGTTTTTTTGTTGTTTTTTAAGGCTCGCTTCCTTGTTGCTGTCCTTTGTATCCAGCTCAAGGGCCTGAGTTCAATCCCTGGTTCTGCCAAAAGAAAAAATAATAATGTCCTTTGTATCCAAAGGCACTTGTCCTTTGTTCCCTAATTTCTCAAGGCTTTTATCTTTGTCTCACTTGCTTATCAGTTACTTAGCCTACTCAATTTACCCGAAGTCTTTTTATCCTACTCTGCCTACCTGCCCTCAATCTCCTGTTCTCACTTCCTGTTCTTCACCTCCTCTTGAAATTCCAGCACACGTACCTCCTCCTGCCCTCTTCACAGCACCCACCCCATGCCCTCTGCCTTCCCCATCACACCGCACAGAACATACTCCAGTTATAGACCTGCTGTCTGTCTCTTGAGGCTTTGTCTGCAAGGTCAGGAGCCTCATCCTGGATGCCCTTGTTGTCCAGGTCCTTGCCCAGTGCCTGGCCCCTAAGACACTCAGCCACACCTGAAAGGTGAGCACACCATGGCTGCCGTGTAGTGCGTGGCCCTCTGCGCTCTCTCCCAACGCCAATCAGGATCCCAGAGAAGTGTCTGAAAAGCCAAGCTGAGTTCCTGTGACTACTGCTTGGGTCGCTGCCTCCATTCCTGCATTTACTATCACTCATTGTTTTACTTTAAATATGCATGTAACAACCTTGTTACACTGATTGTAGTGGCTCCATTTACCATTACTGTATGCTGTGGCTGAGCCTTAGGCCAAAGGAAGGTTAAACTTCTATGCAATAAGGTTGCCTGCAGTACTTTACATGGTGCAAGCCCACTTTGCAATCCCAGCATTCTGGGAGGCTGAGTCAGGAGGACTGCAAAATCAAGTCCAGCCTGGTCAATTTGGTGACTTAGTAAGACCTCATCTCAAAATAAAGGCTTGGGATGTAGTTCAGTGAGAAGGGCCTGGATTCAACCCCCAGTATGGAAAAATGAAAAAATTCCCTGTTGTCGTGGTTTGGGGTTTTTGCAAGGGGAACAATATAATACAGGACACATTTTATAATATTAGTTTATAAGGAATCACCCAAGAGTTATATACAGCAAGTACAGGAAATCTATCCATACACTAAATGCTAAAGAATCCATGCTGAGGGCCTGGAATCTACTTCACAGATCTGTGCTGGAAAGGCCCCAAGGTCACCAGTGGAAACTAGGAAGTCTATGCCAGTGGGATGAAGGATCTGTGCTAGAAAGCTGAGAGATCTGCACTGGAGCCAGGGAGCAACGCTGAGGAGGACCAGAGCTCCCCCAAAAGTACCGCACTCATCCCCAGCAACAGTGAAGTCCCAAGATTCTGCAGTGATGAGGAAAGCCGAGTTCCCATTAGGAAAAACAACACAATAAACTTCTCCACAAGGCTGAGCAGTGCACCAGCTTCCCCTCAGAGCCAGGAAGCTATGCTCAAGACGAGGCCCAGAGCTCCCCCAAAGTTCACTGGGAAAGCCAGAATGACAAGGTCCTCCAGCGGAACAGCCCAAGAGAACCAGCAGCTTCCAACAGCTCCTCCAAGCAGCATCCCTAATGGTGTTCCAGCAGCTTCTCCTCTTCTGCCTTTATGCTGCTGGCAACAACCCTCAGGTGGGCCTCCTGCACCCAGCTAGTTTAATTCAGCTGGGTGCAAGAAGTTGACCACCTGTTAGAAATCCTCTACACCTGTAGTAGACAGCCCCTGTCCTTAGGGAGCTGGCAAAGGGAAGGCCATGGATGTATCAGTAGTTAATGAAATACTGTGGGTGAGAGGTCAAATGCTGAGGTACTCAGAACAGATTCCTAGCCCAGAGCACAATTCTCCCATCATCAGTGTGGACTGGAACCCCAAATGTCATAGCACTAGCAGAAGCCCAGAAAAACAACACCATTTTATATTCTGGCACCCAAGTAAAGGAGTATCAGCTAACATAAAACAAGAATTATTGTGTATATGTAGCATTCAGTATCTTAAAGCCAACAACACATGTTAAGAAATCAGAGTGTGATGACACATAGCTGTGATCCCAGCACTTATTATTAGGCAGAGGCAAGAGGATCTCCATGAGTTCAAGGCCAGCCTACTTTGGACGATAGAACCTGCTTGCTGGGAGTGGCTGAAGCTGGAAATTAATCCTATGTGGGAGGGCAGGACGATGCCAGAGTGTCTAAAGCAGTCAGGCTACCTCAGTCTTGAGGAAAACATCCTGTCTGGACAATTTTAGCTGTTAGTCGCTTGGCAACCTTTCTCCTTATTCCTAACACCATTTCTCCCCAGGGTACACCAAGGACCCAACAAGTCCTCACAGGAACCACTAGATTAAGAGGAGGTCGTACATACAATTCTTTTGGACACCCATCTCAGAATGGTAGAGGATCAGGTCAAGCTAATCCAGTTCATTTTAGCAAGGATTCTTTGCTCCTTCCTCTTCCTTCACCGAAGCTGCTTTGTCACCTTGCTGACTCCTGCTGAGTCCCTGAGGCCCACTTGCGCATCACCTCCTCCAGGAGGTCTCCCCAGTCTGCCCAAGGGCTGCCTATTTTGTTTGCTGTGCTTTCCCACTGAATAGATCCAGCTACAGTCATGGCAGTGTCTGTGTCTGTGTCCCTCTCAGTACTGCGAGTCGCCCAAATTCAGGGATTTGTTCCTCTTCAGCCAGGGATCCCCTGCACCTGCGTCTGCAGCTGGCACACAGGACAGACCAAGTGAGTTCTTGGAGAAGAAATGAACAATTAGCTAGTAGGTGCTTGGCATTCTTTTTTTTTTTTTTTTCAGAACCAAGGATTGAACTCAGGCCCTTGTGCTTGCCAAGCAAGCACTTATTCTACTGAGCTATCTCCCCGGCCCTTTTTCTTTCTTTCTTTCTTTCTTTCTTTCTTTCTTTCTTTCTTTCTTTCTTTCTTTTTTT
>NW_004524640.1:10466399-10484898 GCF_000260255.1 Octodon degus | reverse complement strand
AAAGAAAGAAAGAAAAAGAAAGAAAAAATTAGGGCTAGTGAGATAGTTCAGCAGACTAAGTGCCTTCTTAGGCAAGTGCAGGGACTGGAGTTTGATCCCCAGTATGCACGCCACTGTCCCCACCCTCAGTTGTGCTGAGCTGGCCACCAAGATCATGTATAGTGGCACACACACACCTATATTCCCAGCACTGGGGAGGCTGCAACCAGGAGGATCACTGTGAGTCCGAGCTGGGTAGTGAGACCCTGTACCAAATACATAAAAGTAAAAAAAAGAAAAGAAAGAAAAAAGGAAATGTGTAAGAAACTAATAAGAGAAAAAGAACAAACAATTGAAAAAAGGAGAGAAAACAAATTAAGCATTATCTGCTCCTTTCCATAGAGCAGCAGAAATGCACAGTACAGTTGTCCAAACCATCCTGTTTACATACATAGATAAAGCTCTTTTCCCCAGTCCAAGCTGCATAGTGAGACCCTGTAACAACAAAATACATTTAAAAAAAAAACCTCTTTCCCCCACTCCCTCTCCTGTCCTTCTCAACTCAGTAACTCTTTCCTTTTGAATAAGTTCATGCCCTTTTCCCAGTATCTATTGTACCCTTTAGATTCCATTATTCTCTTTCAGATTCTCATGCTGAGACAATAGGATCTTTGCACATGCAGGTCTGATTTATTTCACTTAAAAGTATGTTCTGTAGTTGCATCCATTTACCAACAAAAGACTCAAATTTATCCTGCTTTATAGCTGAATAATTCCCCATTGTGTAAAAATACCACATCTTTTTTCATTCTTCAGGTGAGGGGCATCTGGGCTGCTTCCAGGATTTAGCTATGACAAATTGCGCTGCTGTAAACATGGGCGCATACACATTGCTGTGGTGTGGTGGTTTTAGTTCTTCTGGAAAACTACTCAGAACAGCATATTTTTATTTTCATTGTACCGATACGTATTCATCCTTCAAGAGCTGAGCAGAGAGCCAGCTGCGGGGTAAGGCTGCCTGGCTCGGAGTCCCAGCTCCACCACAACCTACTAGTTTGGGGCCTTGAACAGTTACTAACTTCTCTTCCTCTCAGGTTGATTTTAATCTGTGAGATGGAGATGATAATAGTAAGAATAGCACAGGCCGCTGGAAGGCTTCCAATGCCCAGGTATTTGTAGAGCACTTAGAACAAAGCCTGTTGCAAAGTAAACACAGCAGAAGCGCTTCTTTTTTGGGGGGGTAGGACAACCAGGGGTCGAATTCAGAACCTTGCACTTGCCAGGCGGGCACTTCTGCTGCTGAGGTATCTCCCCAGCCCTAGAAGTACTTCTTAAATTAATGAATTCATAGTGCTGCAAAGCTGGTTCCAAAGCACCAGTGCTTTCTTATCTGCTCTCTAACTACCTGAGTATTGTGCTGTGGTCCCTATTTCTTGATACTTCAGGAGCCTCACAGGAATTTCGATCAGATCATTAATCAGCATTATGATATCATCACTTCCATCAGCTGAACTCTGGGGCAATGAAACAATGAAAATGATTACTGTGTGTGTGCGTGTGTGTCTTTTTTTTTTTTTTTTTTTTTTTTTTAGCAGAGCTGGGGATTGAACTCAGGCGCTTGTGCTTGCCAGGCAAGTGCTTAGTCTACTGAGCCAGCTCCCCTCTCTTCTCCTCCTCTCCTCTCGCCTCTCTCCTCTCTCCCTTTCCTTTCTTTTCCTTTTATTTTTCTCAGCATTAGGGGCCTTCCCACTGAGTTACACCCACAGCCATTTTTACATCTTTGTTGTGAGACAAGGTTTAGCTAAATTGTCTAGGCTGGGGCTGGAGAGATGGCTCAGTGGTCTAAAGCACCTACTTGAAACAAGCTTGGCAATGCACAGGGACCGCGGTTCAATCCCCCAGCACCACATGCCAGCCAGCCCCGCCCCCTGGTGGGCTGAGCTGGCCACACACACAGACACACACAAATAAATAAATGTTAAAAAAAAAATAAAATAAATTGTCTAGGCTGGATTCAAACTTGCAATTCTCCTGCCTCAGCCTCCTAGAAATGCTGGGATTACAGGAATGTGCTTCCATACCCAGCTTATTATTATTATTTAATATATTTGGTATAGCATCTTACTACATAGCTCAGACTCATAGTGATCCTCCTGTTTTCAGCCTCTCCAGCACTGGGATTATAGGCGTGCACCACCATGTGGTACCAGGGATTGAACTCCAGTCTCTGTGCTTGGTGCTTAGTCTGCTGAGCTATCGTGCCGGCCATTATTATTATTATCACCATCATCATTTTTAAAAAAAATTTTATTTATTTGGGGGGGAGCTCAGCCCACCAGGGGGCGGGGCTGGCTGGCATGTGGTGCTGGGGGATTGAACCACGGTCCCTGTGCTTTGCTTAGCTTGTTCTAAGTAGGTGCTTTAGACCACTGAGCCATCTCATCAGCCCTCATCATCATTATTTTATAAAACTTTTTGCTATCCTTTTTATTTTATTTTATTGAGAAACAAATATCAATGAGACGGTTTTAAAACTGATTAATAGGACAGTTTCAATAATTAATATATTGTACATTGTTATCTTCTTAGTGGTTATCTGTAGTACAAGATGCAGACAGAATAGCCTGTCCAAACACTATTAGTACAAATCTTTCTTCTCACTGATTGTTATCCTTAAAACTAAGTCTATCTACCTGCTCCAGATCTTTTTTAATTTGATGATTTCTTTGCTTATTTTCTTGTTTTGTCTTCCATTGCTATCAAGAACACCTCTTTTTGTGTGTGTGTATTTTAGGGAAGGGTCTACAGGGTGTTCAGGGTCTCACTACTAGATCAGACTCATAGTGATCTGCCTGTTTACAGCCTCCCAAGTTCTGGGATTACAGGCACATGCCACCACGCCCAGTCTCAAGTGCTGTCTCAGTGCATCCCAGGGGCGGACCAGTATGGCATGGGGATCAAACCCTGGGCCCTTAAAGCTTGCCTAAGCAGTTGCTTTAGTCCACTGAGCTATCTGGTAGGCCCAAGAACACCTCTAAATTCCTCAGTTGTATCCATTTCAGTCCCGTGCATGAAGACCCTGTACACAACCTGTCATTCCCCAGCCTTCTGAGCTGACTGATTTCTTGACTGTTTGCCCAGGCGTTCCTCTCTCATTCTGCCCATCACACTGGGGTTTTAACTTGTTTTTGTTTCTGTCCACAGTGAGACTGAGGTCGCCAAGAAGCCAAACGCTCTGCACAGAAAGAAGCCGCCCCTGCCCAGCCTCTCATCACTCTCCTTGCATAAATGAATCTTATCCAAAAACTGGGAGAAACTTGGGAGGGGAAGCTTGCAGAAGGCAATGGATTTCATCTAAAACAGAAACAGCAAAACAATCAAAAGTACTGCAAGCAGGGGTACACGTGGTCATTCGCTGTCCAAGGGACAAAGAATATTAAAGTTCACTTCCACCATGGGCCAAAGACAGGATTTAATTGAAGTTAATGTACCTGGCTATTTTTCTTCTTCTTCATTTATTTACTTATTTATCTATTTTTGGTGGAACCGGGGATTGAACTCAGGCCCTTGCACTTGCCAGGGAAGCTCTTATTCTACTGAGCCATCTCCCTGGCCCTTTCTTGTTTTTTTAAAAAAATGATTGTTTAAATAATGTATTTATTTATTTATTTGGTATAGGATCTCACCACACAGCTTGGACTCATAGTGATCCTCCTGTCTCGGCCTCCCCAGTGTTGGGATTACAGGTATGCACCACTATGCCCGGTTTCAGTGGCCAGTGCAGCAGGCTCTAGGGTTCTGGGGCCAGTGCAGCATGCAGTATAGGGGATGGAACCTGGGTCCTTGTAGTTGCCAGGCAGGCGCTTAGACTGCCGAGCTATCTCCTCAGCCCACCTGGTTATTCTTTCATTCACTCTCTTATTAATCACGACACAACAATATATATCATTGAGTAACATAAAAGTAACCACGGGAGACCTCTATTTTATTGAGTATGTAGATGCTGGGTGCTTGGTTGAGCGTCTTATATTTATAGCCACTGTCTCTGCCAGCCACCCCCAGCTGGGTATTGTCATCTCCCTTTTTCCAGGAAGCACTGGAGCTTGCAGAAACAAAGACATTGTGTCAGCTTTGGCGGCTATGAGGTAATGCCTGGGAAGATCAGGCGAGGGGCACAAAGGTACATTTTGGTTTGTGGCTTCAGGCCCTGGTCAGCTGTCTCCAGGGCTCTTCAGCCCATGGAGGGGCAGAAACATCACAGCAGCGCAGGGAGGACAGCTGCTCACCTCACGGCTGCCAGGAAGCAGGGGGAGAGAGAGAGCCAGAGAAGAAGGAACTGGGGCCCAAGCATAACCCCTGAGGTCATAGCCCCATGGCCCCTTCCTTCAGCCAGGCTCCACTTCCTGTTTCTGCCACCTCCCAGGAGTGCCATCAATGTCATCCAATGAGGATCTCTGAGTCAGTCCACTGGATGTTAAGAGAGAGCCCCGAAATCCAATTCACAACCCCAGAGGCCCATCAGCTAATAACTAAGATTTCAGCACATGCGTTTGGGGGACCATTTCAACTCCCAACCATAGCAGATGCAATGCCTAACAGTCTGAAGAAGCAAAAAGGTGGGAGCCGGAAAATGCGCATAGGCTTTGCTAGAAATTGGCGTGGGATTGCAGGGATACTGAGGTGGGTGGAGCCTGTAACCTGAGCACTTGGGAGGCTGAAACAGGAGGATCCTATGAGTTTGAGGTCAGCCTGGGCTACTTAGTGAGTTCAGGGTCAGCCTGAACTGCATATTAAGATCCTTTCTCAAAACTCAAAACTTGCTCAAGAACCTTAAAACTACCTACACTTGGGGCCGGAGAGATGGCTCAGTGGAATAAGCGCTTCCCTGGCAAGTGCAAGAGCCTGAGTTCAATCCCTGGTTCCTCAAAAACAAACAAACAAAAAAACTACCCACACTCACTGCGTCATTTAATACATATCTGGAAATCTACCCGATGAAAAGTAATTCTAAATAGAAAATAAGGGCTGGGGGGGATAGCCCAGCAGCACAGCACATGACTGGCAAGCAGAAGGTCCTGAGTTCAATTCCTGGTTTAAAAAAAAAAAAAAACCTAAATGAGAAATAAACTATGTAAAATTGTTTATGTTAATTTGTAATATCTGATAAATAAGTTAGTAATATAGACATTCTATGAAATATTGTGCATCTGTTTAAAGTTATGCTTAAGAAGTCATGGAGGGTTGGGGAAATAGCCTGGCAGTCTAAGCACCTGACTGGCAAACGCAAGGACCCAGGTTCTATCCCTGGCACTATCCCTGGCCCCGTACACCATGCTGGCCCTGGAGCCCCAGATGTGCCGTGCCATCCCCTAGATCAGGCGTGGTGGTGCAAGCGTGTAATCTCAGTGCTGGGGAGGCTAAGGTAGGAGGATCACTTCATGTCTGAGCTGCATAGCAAGACCCTGTACCAAATAAATAAACATTAGAAAAAGTCATGAAAAAATAATTATAGGGGCTGGTGAGATGGCTCAGTGGTCTAAAGCACCTACTTAGAACAAGTTTAGCAAAAGCACAGGGACCGCGGTTCAATCCCCCAGCACCACATGCCAGCCAGCCCCGCCCCCTGGTGGGCTGAGCTGGCCACACACACACACCACACACACTCACTCTCTTTCTCTCTCTCTCTCTCAAATAAATAAAACAATGAAAAAAATTTAAAAAAAATAATTATAAGTGAAAAAGTAGGAATTGATTATTATGAACTATCATACACATATAAAATATAACTCAATTTTTTATTTTGTTAATCAGTGCTTCATTTTTATTTATCTTTTCGTTTTTTTTTTGTTGTTGTTGTTTTTGTTTTTTTGTTTTTTTTTGCGGAACCGGGGATTGAACTCAGGCCCTTGCACTTGCCAGGCAAGTGCTTATTCTACTGAGCTATCTCCCCAGCCTTATTTATCTTTTTGTGCCCACCCTGGGGGCGCAGCTCATGCGGCATGTGGTACCAGGGATCAAACCGCAGTCCCTGTACTTCCCTAAGCTTGAGTAAGTAGGTGCTTTAGACACTGATCTTGCAGGTCCCTAATCAGTGCTTTAAATCTATTGTTTTGATTTTTGGTTTTGGTTTGTAAATTTATGAATGATTTTCTTTCTTCTTATTTTTCTAACTCTGGGGATCAGTGAGATAGCTCAGCAGATTTGTGCCTGCTTAGGCACGCGCAGGGACCAAGGTTCAATCCCCAGCACCACTGCCATACCAGACCGGCCCCCGGGTGCTCTGAGCCAGCCATGGAGACTGAGTGTGGTGGTGCACATTTATAATCCCAGTGCTAGAGAAGCTGAAAACAGGAGGATCACTAGGAGTCCAAGCTGTTTAGCGAGACCCTGTACTAAATACATTAAACAAAACAAGACAAAAAAAACCCCTAACTCTTCAGGAAGCCTGTTAAGGTTAATACAAATGAACACACACACACAGAGAGAGAGAGAGAGAGAGAGAGAGAGAGAGAGAATAATTAGTATCTTTGGGACTATCTCCCTGGCCTTAAATGCAATGACCACAAGTTTTGTAAATGTTTATATAAACTAGACACATAAGAAAAAGTGCAAAACAAAATCAATGGAACAAGAATACTATGGGAGGGGCAGGGGAGGTGGCTCAGTAGAATAATCACTTCTCTGAGTTCAATCCCTGGTTCTGCAAAAAAAAGGAAAAAAAAAAAAAAAAGAATACTATGGGAAAGAAAGGGCCCTAGCGCTGGAGGACCTTCAAGTGTGCTCCTCAGCCTTAGTTCTCCAAGGAGCACTGGGTTCCAGCTAGGTAGCTGCTACTAAGTCAGTACTTGTTCCGTCCTTACTACCTGATTGGCCAACTACATGGGGGTCTCAGCCTGAATGCCACGATGTGGCCAGGTACCGTTTATATCTAGATGTCCCCCAAGAGCCACCATAGATAGAGCTTTTGGAAGGTGATTGGATTATGGGACCCATAACTGACTTGCCCTTGGGAGGTGGGTCTGCTCTCCAGAGGAAAGTCGCTGGGGGCGTGGCTGGAAGGGTCTGTCCCCTCCCCAGCTCTTCCCTCTGCTCGCTGCTTCCTGCCCCTCTTGCAGTGAGCAGCTTTTGCACACTACCACACACCTTTCTGACTCTGAGCTGGCAGACTACAGACTGAGACATGAACCTCTCCTTGGTGGGCGTAGGGTGTTTTGTCTCAGCAAGGAGGGAACTAGCTAAAATATCTGCCACTCACCAAACCTAGATAAGGTGGTCCTGATGTTTGTTCTCACAGCACTCTGGGTCTGTTTGTTTATTTGAAAAAGTTTCACTGTGTAGTTCAGGCTGCCTTGAGTCATCATAAGTAGCCCAGGCTGGCCTTGAAATTGGTAATCATCCTGCCTCAGCCTCCCCAGTGCTGTGATCACAGGAATGCGCCACCACACTTTTTTTTTTTAAACGTATTTTAGTACAGGGTCTACGAGGTCTCACAACACAGATCAGAGTAGTAGCAATCCTCCTGTTTTCAGCCTCCCAAGCACTGGAATTACAGGCACGCTCCACCATGCCCAGTCTCAATATCTGTCTCAGTGGGTCCTGGGGGGCAGGGCTGGCACAGCACACTGGGGTCCCTGCACCTGTCTGAGCAATCTTTTTTTTTTTTTTTTTTTGGTCTTTTTGAGACAGGGTCTTGATATGCAGCTCAGGCTGACCTTGAACTTGAACTCACTTTATAGCTCAGGCTAGTCTCAAACTTGCAACAATCCTGATCCTCCTGCTTCAGCTTCCTGAGGGCTGGGATTACAGATGTGTGCTACCACACCCAGCTTCTATTTGTTTGTTTGCTTTTTGAGACAGGATCTTGCTGTGTAGTTCAGGCTGGTCTCGAACTCATAACAATCCTCCTGCATCAGCCTCCTCAGTGCTGGGGGATAGGAGGGTGCTACCACATCCAGCTTTGTATGTTTGCAATTGAAGGACAATTAGTAAGACCCTGGGATAAGGATTTAGTCAAGTCTTTACAAACAGCAATCATTTTCAACCTT
Organism: Octodon degus; assembly: GCF_000260255.1. NCBI lineage: Eukaryota > Metazoa > Chordata > Mammalia > Rodentia > Octodontidae > Octodon > Octodon degus. Next base: position 10,476,874 of record NW_004524640.1, on the reverse strand, counting down.
CTTCATGTAACCAGCATAGCCATTAAAAGGCATAAGGCAGGGACTGGGGAGACGGCTCAGTGGAATAAGCGCTTCCCTGGTAAGCGCAAGGGCTTGAGTTCAATCTCTGGTTCTGAAAAAACAAACAAACCATAAAGCTTAGTATAAACAACGTGATGTTATTTTCTTTCTTTGGTGGTAAGCATCAAACCAGGGTCTCAGGTATGCCGGACATGTGTTCTTATGCCCCAGCCCAAGGTTCTCTCTGTCTCTGTCTCTGTCTCTGTCTCTGTCTCTGTCTCTGTCTCTGTCTCTGTCTCTGTCTCTCTTTTGAGACAGGGTCTCACGATATAGTTTAGGCTGGCCTTGAGCTCACTACATAGCCCAGGCTGGCCTCAAACTTCAGGCAGTCCTTCTGTCTTAGTCTCCTGAGTGCTGAGATTACACCAGCTCAGCTCCAAGTTTCTTGTTCTTAAAGGAGTATGATCAGAAGTTGGAGCTAAAGTCATTGAATGTGATTCTTTGCAACCTTGTGACCCGACCACGAAGTAAAGAGGAAATGAGCAAAACATGTTTTCAAAGGGGTTTGGAGCCCGCTGTCTGCTGCGCTGTCCGAGAAGTAATGCCTGCCTTCAGGAGACCTGGGGATGGCCCAACAGTTTCAACAGAAGATATCAGAGGGGAACCAAACTGGTGAGCCCCAGTTTCTGGGGACCACAGCAAGAGCATAGACTACTCCCCCAGGGTGCTGAGATCCCATGAGCAGCATCAAGCATCTTTGGGGTACAGCGCTGGCACAGCAACTGGCACAAAGTAGGAGATCAAAACACTATTGCAGGGCTGGTGAGATGGCTCAGTGGTCTAAAGCACCCACTTAGAACAAGCTTAGCAAAGCATAGGGACCGCGGTTCAATCCCCCAGCACCACATGCCAGCCAGCCCCGCCCCCTGGTGGGCTGAGCTGGCCACACACACACACACAAATAAATAAATAAAATTAAAAAAAAAAAACCACTATTGCATCATTGTTGCAAACAGACTATTGCTTTAGGTAGAACTGCTCAGAGCTGGGCAGAACACTCTGTGGCATGCAGAAGACTATATCCTGCCATCAACAGCTCATCTTCCTGTTGAGTGTAAGGAGTGATTCATTTGGCAGAGAAAGAAAACATTAGAGAGAGATTTTTTTTTGTTTGTTTTGAACCGGGGATTGAACTCAGACCCTTGCACTTGCCAGGCAAATGCTTATTCTACTGAGTCATCTCCCTGGCCCCAAGAAAACATTAGAAAAAGAATTTTTTTTTAATTTTTTTATGAAGCAAGATCATGAGAGCAGAATCAGGCTAGGAGCTAGAAGGTCTCCATTCGAACTACCCCATGAATTAGGTGTGGTGGTGCACACCTGTAGTCCCAGTGCTCAGGAGGCTAAGGCAGGAGGATTGCTGTGAGTTCAAGACCAGTATGGGCTACAAAGTTAGCTCGAGGCCAGCCTGAACTGCATAACAAGACCCTGTCTCAAAAAGACCAAAAACAAGAAAGAAAGAAAGAAAGAAAGAAAGAAAGAAAGAAAGAAAGAAAGAAAGAAAGAAAGAAAACTACTCCCTTGGACTAGAGGGAAATCTACTTTTGGTAAACGATTTAAAATTCTTGCTCACTCAGAAAGTTGTCCTGAACTATTTAGCCAAAGGTTCCACATCTATGCCACTCTGGTCCCCCTGGACAGAAAATACACTTGTTTGGAAGTAGTAATTCGAAGATATAAACCATTTCCTGGAGACAAATGTCAAAGTCCAGAATTTCAGATACGTTAAAGAGATCTTGTCAGCTAGGAGTCTTTATGTTTATATTCAAAGTGATTATATTGGCGAAGAGAATTTGTCAAATTTGAGAAAAAACAGATCAGTCTTATTATTTCCAATTGAAATATGTAGTTGTCTAATCTGACTTTTTTGGAAAGGTATAGAATCATTTCACAGAATTATGAAATCTTGGTGAGAACTTGATGGTAACTACAAAAAAAAAAATCTTTTCTTTTTTTTCCCCCTGTATTTAGGACAGGGTCTACAGGGTCTCACTATGTAGATCGGATTCCTAGTGATTCTCCTGTTCTGAGCCTTCCGAGTGCTGGAATTACAGGTGTGAGCCACCACGCCCAGTCTCAATTGCTATCTCCGTGCGCCCTGTAGGTAGGACCAGCACCAGCCACCAGGGATGGAATCCCGGCCGCTGTGCTCTGCCTAAGCAGTTGCTTTAGTCTGCTGCGCTATCAGGCTGGCCCCAAAACTACAAATTAAATTAGACTTTAAGAGAGTGATTTAAGTGCTTTCAAAAGTTAATTGATCAGGTCAGGCCATAGAAGAAATTCAAATATACTGGGTTTTTTTGCTCCTCGAATGCCTTCAGGGCAGTTTTGGCTGACTGGAGTGTTGTGAGGATTGAACTACAGCAACCTGAGGCTGACAGCTTTGTGGAAGCAGCCACTTAAAGAACTGAGCTAGGGCCAGGCCCCCTCAAATATACTGTTAATATTGCCTTTTCAATTATTAGATATAATTTAATTCATTGTAAATAGGACAATGAATTAAAGGAATTTGGTTTGTTGAATTCGAGTTAGTGAAAAAAAAAAAGCAAAGTTCATCTTAAAAGTAATTGTTAAAATACATTAGCCAAGGGCCAGTGAGATAGCTTAGCAGACTAGGCACCTGCTTTGACAAGTGCAGGGATCAAAGTTCGATCCCTGTCCAATGTGCCATACACCCCTCACCAGGGGCGCGCTGAACCACAACAGAGTCTGGACATGGTGGTGCACACCTGTAATTCCAGTGCTGGGGAGGCTGAAAACAGGAGGATCACCATGATTCCAATCTGTGTAGTGAGACCCTGTACCAAATACACACACACACACACACACACACACACACACACACACACACACACACAAATTAGTCAGACGTGGTGGCACATGCCTGTATTCCCAGTGATGTTGGAAGTAGAGGCAGGAGGATCACAAGTCTAAGGCAGCCCAGGAAACCTAATTAGACCTTTCTAAAAGCAAATTTTTACAACAGAGGAAGAGTCCATTGTAGAGTACTCACATAGCATGCGTGAGGTCCTGTGTTCAATCCCCAGTAATGCAATTTTTTACAAGTCAAATAAAATATGATGACTGAAGACACAAGGAGAAATAAAGTATTTTATAAATTGAACATTTTTTTTCTTTCACTGTCCTGAGAGTTGAACCCAGGAGTGCTGGAGGGAACTCAGAGGAGATGAACAGGATGCTATCACACGGTACCTTAGCACTTAGAATATCTTCTCCATGCCCAATCTTTTTCTTTCTTTCTTTCTTTCTTTCTTTCTTTCTTTCTTTCTTTCTTTCTTTCTTTCTTTCGGAACTCAGAACCTAGCACTTGCCAGGCAGGCGCTTATGCCATGGATCTCCCCAGCCCCATACACCCATTTCTTACAGGGTAATAAAATAAGGGACAACCTGTGCATACTTCAGGGTTTATACCAGAGAAAAGAACTCCCAGAAGAGGAGATTTGGAGCTTACACAGAGCAACTGGCACATCTGCTTCACCTCCCCTCTGGAAGGAGAGAAGAGGAGGAAGTGACCTTTCTTCTCTAACATACGCTCATGGGAAGGGAGTTTTATAACCCCTGACGAAAAGCAAGGGAAAAGGAAAGTTGTTTTATTACTTTGAGAATATGAGCACATGGCTCCATGGAACATATGTTTGTTTCTGTTCTTTTCTTTTTTTTTTAAGTGAAGCTTTCACTATGTAGTTCAGGCTGTCCTTGAACTCACTTTGTAGCCCAGGTTAGCCTCAAACTCATGGGAATCCTCCCCATCTCAGCCTCCCCAGTACTGGGATTACAGGCATGCACTACCACGCCTGGCCTGTTTCTAAAACTCTGTACTCAGCACTTCTCTATCTGGGATTCCAAAACATATTTGTTATCCATCATAAAGCCCACTATGTAAAAAGGAGAAACTAGGGAGACTTCATTATCATTCAACAGGGGAAAAAAAGATTAGGATTATACCCATATGGTTTAGTTAATTCTTAGAAACCAACACATACTGCCTGACATAGTGGGGAATTGACACAGGTTTTCTGAATGAATGAAATAGGTTTCAGGGGAGATCCAGCCAGTGAAACACTGTTTTGTGTGGGTCGTATCTTCTTTAATTCCCTACCAAAGGATTTCTCAAATTTGAGCTCTTGAAATTCCAAGATGTATCCGCATTGGTGTGAGGAAGCCCCAAGGGTACCAACGGGAATTTTGTGTCTGTCTCTGGTTATGAGGTGGCTGTCCACAGAGGGGCAGTACAGTGTAGTGCTTTAAAATGCAGGTCTTAGCTGGTAATCACACTGCTTATGTTCTTATTTCTTAGAATATAAAAAAGATAAAGTTTCCAAATTTGATAGAGGAATTGTAGACTTCCAGAACAATTTTATTTGTTTATTTGTTTGTTTATTTATTTATTTGGTGGAAACAGGGATTGAACTCAGGCCCTTGTGCTTGCCAGGCAAGTGCTTATTCTACTGAGCCATCTCCCCAGCGCTCATATTTTGTTTTAAATTGGGGAAGTTGCATTATCTTTTTACTAGTTATCCGGAAAGCTTCTACTTGCCATTTTCTATATCTTGGATGGAAAATATAATTTTCCATGCAGGACTAAAATAAGATACATGTGTATATTCTGTTTAGCTGTGTTTTTTGGCCTCTAGTTTTTTGTTTAAAAGATTTTTCTTATGATTCAAAAAGACTTTTTATTTTGAAATGATAAACTGCTCCATGTTTTCTTCTAGTACTTTTATTATTACATTCTTCACATTTAATTTTTGGCTCCCTTGGAATTTATTTTGGTATAAGGTGTGAAGTACGATTCCAGTTTTATTTTTCTCCAGATGGCTACCTAGTCATGTGAAATGCCACCTTTGTATTTAGAATTTTTGAATGCTACAGAAGACTTAGGATATTTTTGCTCGGCTTTGACTGGCAAGGTCTTCATATGTACTTTTAAACTCTCCTAGGATTTGTTATTGTTGTTAAACATTTTTAAAGTTGATTCTACTCTCAATATATCCCAACAAGATTTGATCTTCACTTCATGAATTTGTCATTACTGTACCAAGCTCATTTCAGTTTAAGTGTACTGCACACAGCCTTCAAATATTATGAACATTTCTCTCTCCCAGCTGTCACTACACCAAACTACATATGCCAGATTTCCCTAAATCATCTCGTTGTGCTCTTTGCTGCTCTGCACTCTGTTGATGTCTTCATCTAACAAGTTGCTCAAAAGTTACTATAATTACTTCAGGTGAGGCCTCAGAGTGAGCCTGGAGTCCCTGTTCTGTTCCTCCCCAAATGGGCATTCCCTTCCGGCTAACACAAGGGACAGGCTGTGTTTCAGGAAAATAACAGATTTTGGAAAGCTGTGGTAGTTATTATTTGTTGACCCTTCAAGCAATCCACCTGGAGAGGGGGGCAGTCCTCCAAGATGCCAGCTGTGATTGTGGGAAGCTTTTGCTATTTATCCCATCCAAATGATTCAGAAGGAAAAGGCTCATCCTGTATTAGGTCTTGAACCCAAAGAACTGTTTGCACAGATGTTCAGCCAAGATGCTTCGCAGCCTCCACCTCAACAGATGCTCTCTGAACACATTTCATGGCTCTCAGCAGCGGTCCCCACTGAACCGGAGGAAGAGGCCACCGAGATGGCTGTGCTGCCAAAGGCGGGCCTAAAATTCCTATTTAAAAGCAGAACCAGGTTGGGGAGTGCTGGCCTCAGAATCCTGGGCATGCTGTGCCAGCCACCAAAACCGGGCATGGTGGCACACGCCTGTAATGACAGCACTGGGGAGGCTGAGACAGGAGAATCACTATGAGTCTAAGCTATGTAGCCATGACCTTGTACCAAATTAATTAATTCATTAATTAAAAGAAAAATAAAAGCAGAACCAAAATATGTTTGGCTTCTGTTGTCTAAAACTTCAAGTGACCAGCGTTGTAGCTCAGCAGCACCGTGCCTGCCTGGTACCAAAAAGTGACAGACAGGAGATGGCGAATAGGAAGAAAGTCACCAGAACAGAGGAAAATTGGGAACACAAAGGTAGGAAGCCAGATGCGGAAAGTTTTGAGTGGGAGGGGGCATAAGAACCCCATATTCCACCTTCTGACCCCCACTGAGATAAGTATCTGCACGGTCACCTCTACCCTGCTGAGCCACCCCTGCTCAGCCCTCCGAGTACTCTCCCTGACCTCTGCACCTCCCTCAGCTCGGGGAACGTGCCAGCACTCTTCCCTATCCGACCCTTGTCCCCAGCATCCTTCTGTCAAAGCACCGCTCAGTCCCAGCGTGCCAAGACAGGAGCATCCTTTGCCCTTCCCGGTTGCCCCCTGGGTTTTTGCTCCGCCCCCTCGGCCCCAAAACACGCCCCTCACCCTTCCAGCCACGCCCTCAAACACGCCCACAGCGGCCCCGCCCCTCACTCTTCGCCCCGCCTACCCGAGGGAAGCGCCGCCTCCCTTCTCTTTTGGCGCCAAACCCTTGGGTCCGCGACGCGCGGGTAACCATCTTCAGCATTCTGGTCAGAGTTAGAATCCTGAGGACTGAAAAGCCCCAACGGGACTTGGGGTGTGTGAGGGAAGGGAGGTAATGGGCTCACCTTGAAAATCTGGAGAAAAGTGTGGATTGAAGGGGACTGGCAAAAAGGGAGGGCAGGCCTGAGGTGAAAGAGGTGAGGAGACATGCACTCGGTCCTGTCACCTTCGCGGTGGTCGCCACCGCCCGGGTTGGGGACTTGGTGCGTTCCGCCCCTACCCCCGCCTCCCGCCCGAACAACTGGGTCCTCGGTGTTGGAGGCATCGTCGTCCTCAGGTGGGAATTTGGGCGGGAAAATGCGGTTGGCCGCGGGAACCGGCCCGGCCTCCTGCGGGGCGGGAGGAGCGTGGGCCACCCCCAGAGCCCTTTGAGGGACAGGAGGGCGCAGGTCTGGCTCGCGCGGTCTCCTCGCTTGGCCCCGGCTCTGCTGCCTCAGTACCTCTGGACTTTGGTATTAAATGAGGAGATGGAAGAGGCCAAGAAAGATTATGTGGGCCACATTTTATTGTAATGAATGAATGTGGTTTCCTGGAATTTATTTATTTATTTATTTCCGGAACCGGGGATTGAACTCCGGTCCTTGCGCTTGCCAGGGAGGTGCTTATTCCACTGAGCCATCTCCCTGGCCCCGTTCCCTGGGATTTAAAAAGAACATCTTTTTCTACAATGTTAAAAACTATTAAAAAAAAAAAAAACTATTTAGCTGCCCCCAGTACTAAATTACACTGTTGGGTATCCACCATATTTTTACAAATGCATGAAACTAAGTAAATAGGTATAACAAAGAGTAACTACTCTTTTTTTTTTTAGCTTTTTTAAAAAATGTTTTAGTACAGGGGATACAGGGGCTCACTACATAGCTCAGACTCGTAGCGATCCTCCTGTTTTCAGCCTCCCAAGTGCTGGGATTGCAGGCAGGGTGCCACCACGCCCAGTCTCAATCAAAGACTCAGCACACCACAGGGGCAGTGCCGGCCCTGCACACCGGGGATTGAACCCTGGCCGCTGCTCTCTGCCTAAACAGGTGCTTTAGTCTTCTAAGCTATCGGGCCAGCCCTGATTTTGTTTTTATTTTATTTTATTTTTTTAGACAGAGTCTCACCTTGTAGCTCAGGCTGGCCTTGAACTCATTATAGCAATCCTGCCTCAGTCTCAGGAGTGCTGGAATAAAGGTGAATGCCACCATGTCTGGCACCCTGGCACATCTCATATGATAATCTCTTTTTCTTTTTCTTTTTTTTTCCTCAGTACTGAGGTTTGAACTCTGGACCTTGCACTTGCCAGGCAGGTGCTTATGCTGCTGAGCTACATCCCCAACCCCACATCTCTTATGAAACAAAGATATTGCCATGTTACCAGAGCAACTATTCACAATCAGCAGCAAGAAAGCATTTGTCATATATGAGAAAAATAAAACTTATTCATTAGGGGTGGACTAAATTTGAGTTGCCATGCTAGATACAGGAAGAACAATAAAATGTCAGGATTCTTAAGGTGTTGTTAAGCATAAACATAATAGCAAAATGTAATAGCAATAAGTAATTCTAAATGACATTACAAGGAAGCAATAGATACTTTCCCAGTCATAATTAACTGCAATAGAAAATTAGAACATAAAAATGAGGAAAGAGAAAAAACTAAACCTCTCTGCCTTCCACTACACACACACACACACACACACACACACACACACACACACACACAAATGTTACAAACCCTGCAGAAGAAAGATAGATCAACCTAATATTTCTAAGCAGTGTTCCTTTTATTGTCCTGGTCATTGGTGACTTTGAAGTGAACTCAGAGGCTGCTAGGCAAATAAGTTTTATTATATGAAGGGTAACTGTTTCTTAAATATTTCTTATTTTCCCAGAATTGGTTATTTTACTGCTGCTCCCCTTTCAATATGAAGGAGGATCAGATAGTGCAGGAAGAATCAGGATTCCAAGATGAAGAGGTAAGACTAGAATGTGGAAAGATATGTAGACATTCAGTCATTCCATAAAAATCAAGTTTCTTGTCTGCCAACTATTATTTTTAGAAGTTGGAAGTAGAAATAGGCATAATTTACAAATATATAACAATTTCTTTGGCAAGAAATGCTAAGATTAGCTATATAGCAACTGTTTTAAAAAAAATTTTGGAGGGTTTTGTGAATGCTAGGAAAACTCTCCATCACTGAGCTATACCCAAGCCTGGTAGCGAAGTATTTTAATAACATAACTGGTTATAGCATCCTAATACCAAGAAGCAGCCTTGTGCTAGAAGGTGACCAAGATTTGGAGGGTAGAAAAAATGAGAAAAATATTTTAAATAGATCAGGTGGTGTTCTACTGTTTTGGATAAATGTTTTAAAGATTTAAAGAACCCAAGGCAAAGATAATAGGCTTCTGAAACCTTTTAATGTATAAATTATAAATATGTAATATTTATGTAGTATATGATTTATAAATATGTAATAATGTGAATAAAACATTGCTCCCACCTCAGTCTACCTAGAGAAGTAGAGTTTGAGGTATGACTTATAGTATTTTTTTTTTTTTTTTCGGAACCGGGGATTGCACTCAGGCCCTTGTGCTTGCCAGGGAAGCACTTATACCACTGAGCCATCTCCCCAGCCCTGACTTATAGTATTAACTCTTTAAAAATTATGAAACATTTGAATACAAAGAACCAAAACTCCACTTTTTTCCATTTCACCTCCTTTAGGAATCTCTGTTTCAAGACATTGACCTATTACAGAAACACGGAATTGTGAGTAGTTTTTCGATATGTGTTAAATTGTTCAATTCACCAGTTTCTCAGTATTAGCATCACTTAAACCTGGATATTGCTTTGTTTCGGGACCTGCACTGTGCATTATAAGGTGCCTAAAAGTATCCTGGTATTCCAGAAAGACTTTGTCCCATTGTGTGAGAATTGGCTCCACCAGGGCCTGAGACTGGAAAAAAGAGGCAGACACATCCAGAATTACACAGAGCACAAACTATTAGAGAACTTACTGATGGAAAGGTGGTCCCAAGTGGTAGCAAGACCAAGTGGATGCCCTCAGTTTGGGTCAGAGGGAGGGTCGTATATATTAGGACAAAAGAGATATCATCCAAGCCAGAATATACCTGCTTTCTTGCTCATTTATTTATTCATTCATTTATAGACAAGGCCTTTCTATGCAGTTCACACTGACCTTGAACTCATTATGTAGTCCAGGCTGGCGTCAAACTTGTGGTGATTCTCCTGCCTTAGCTTTCCAAATGCTGGATTGTAGGCATGTGCCACCACACCTGGCTGTGCCTGCTTTATCCTAATTTAATACCGAAGAACGAGGTACATTCTAGATTCTACTGGTAAAGTTCCACCATAACACTAATGGTTTGGTCTACTTCTGGGATCCTGATACACTATGCAGGAAATAATTAGTATTGCTTTGGGGAAGTCATGACAGTTATGACTCGAGATGGTGGTAAAGTTGAACTGTATCCATGCAACTGGCTTCTGTTCATTCATTACTTGCTAGTAGCAGCCTTCCAGCTTAGACAATCAAGAATGTCACCAGAGGGGCCGGGGAGATGGCTCAGTAGGATAAGCGCTTGACCAGCAAACGCAAGGATATGAGTTCAATCCCTGGTTCCGCCAAAAAAAAAAAAAAAAAAAGAATGTCACCAGACACTATCAGATGTACCTGGGGTCAAAATTGTTCCTGATAAGAACCACTGATCCAGGTGGAATTGCTCAGCACTAGTTACGAATTCATTCTTCTTGTCCAGATAGATCTACTGTCTTCATTAAAAGAAAAGCAGGGGGCCTGCACATTAGCTCAGTTGTTTAAGTGCCTGCTTAAATAGAGCAGTGAGGCTCAGGATGCGGTGGTTCAATCCCCAGA
>NW_004524640.1:10460736-10466299 GCF_000260255.1 Octodon degus | reverse complement strand
GAAAGAAAGAAAGAAAGAAAGAGAAGAAAAACAATCCTATTTATTGGTAGCTGGAGTAAAGGATGGCAGAAATTCAGACTTAAGTAACAAGCTGGATGGATTTCATTTGCAACCATTGATAGTAGGACTGACATCTCCTGAAGCCCTTGTATTTAAACTTTCTACTGGTTTTAGAAAATAGAAACAAAAGAAAATCCAAGCCTCTTGGTGATGTAGTTCTTTGCATCTTCCAGGAGCAGAAGAAAAAAAATTAAAATTGTAGAACATACTGGTAAAGAAGTTCTGTAGAAGGAAGGAGCTGAACTGAGGGGGTGAATGTGTGATAAATGTGTTAGCTTTTCCACCAACCAACTTTTCTGTTGCATTCCTTGTTACATTGCCATGGTCTCACTAACATTCTTGGGAAATCGGGGCACAGCCAGAACATTTGGCAGCCTGCTGAGTATGTTCTACTCAGATATTTCCAGAACATTTGGCTCCATGGTGGGTGGGTTCCACCTGGTTGCTTGTATAAAATTGGCATGGTGATGGATGGAGACGGACATGCAAGCACATGGCATAGTATAGGAACCTTTCAGAATGGCATTTTATCAATCTGCTGTGCCCATTCTTTTACTTACAGAACGTGGCTGACATTAAGAAGCTGAAGTCAGTAGGAATCTGTACCATCAAAGGGATACAAATGACAACAAGAAGAGCCCTATGCAATGTCAAAGGGCTCTCAGAAGCCAAAGTGGACAAGATTAAAGAGGCAGCCAACAAACTTATTGTAAGCCAAATCTATTCTTTGCTGCTTAAGCTTAAAAAAGCTTCTGTGAGTCTCTGTGGCTTCCTCATTATGAATATTAGAAACTATTGTGGGAACTCTGTTCTTATAGGTCACAAATGCTATACTCTCCATGTTAACTTTTTTTTTTTAACCACAGATCAAACCCAGGACCTTGGGCTTCCAGGCAAGGCACTTATGCCACTGAGCTATCTCCCCAGCCCTTCGTGTTAACTTTGTATTATTTCACTTTCAAAGTAACAACACTCAGTTTTTGGAAGATTTATGTAAGGATTAAGAGGCCTGGAAGACTAAAGTACTTATTTTTACCAAAACTTTGATTTTTTATTTCCTTTTATATTACTTCATCTAGATTTCTGTTTCTCTGCCTTTTCTTTTGTATGTGTGTTTGTTTTTTACCTTCCTGTGTTTGACTTGTGTCCTCAAATATATCTATGGTTGCTATAAAACACTTGGTATGAAAGAAGTTGTTCTCTCCTGGCAGTAAACAATTGACAAGAAAGCACTGAGCTAGAAAAAGACTAGCAGGGTTGGGTCCATGTGTGTGCAGTTGAGATACATATGACTTAGCATATGTTCACTGAAGCACCTGAGCTAAAGTCACCCCTAGCTGGGCCCACAGACTCAGCAGCCTGTGGGGGACCCAAAAGGCACCAGTTCTGGAAATAGCAATGTACAGAAAAGTGTCACCAAGTTCCCTGTCTGTGGATCAGGCCTCTTCACTTCTCCATTTGTACGTGTAAATCTCATTCCCAATGAGTCTGAAAGCTTTCTTTACCCTCGGTTTCCTTCTTCAGAAATGGGTGGAGTTTGATGCAAGTGGCAGTGTGGTCCTGAACTTGGAGAGGATCCAGTTGAACTACTCTGAACCCAGCCCTGTCTCTTTAGCTCCTGGGTCAGTGTATCCACAGATTAAGTCCATAACTTCCAGGCTGGCTAAGGAAGCCCTGGAGCAGTACCCAGGGCTCAGGACTTGGTTTATCTCCTAGGCACTAGCTTTTCTTTGGAAAGCGAATCTTATTATTAAGGAGAAAACCTCCCTTTTCTGCAAGCACCCTTTACTGCACTCAGAGTCTTACCTTTTCATAGCTATAGTCAGGCCTGGGCTTGTTCTTTCCTCCCCCAAGTTCTACAGTTTGAGAACCACTGTTATAGTATGAAACAACAAAAAGAAAAATGCATTCAACTACATCAGGGTCCACTTAAGCTAATTCCTTCATTGCATCAGTTGTAGCTTATTAATTCACCAAATAAATATCAGTCATGTAAAAAATTGTCACATCGATAATGAAAACTGGAATTTTTCACTCCTTAAAACTTCTAGAGCTGGAAAATGATGGTGTTGAATGGAACCAACTGAAACATTGGGCCATAAGTAGTATATTTCTTTAAAGTTCATGGTGACTCTATAGAAGAAACACTTATTATCCGGAAGCTGAAGTACAGCAAGATTCAAGTAGTTTACTCCACATGTTACAACTGACAATCATTAGAGGTATAGTTTGAATCTATCTAAGCTGACTCCAAAGTCTTTGTATTTCAACCATTATCTGGAGCTGCCTTCAAAGACAAAAGGTGCTGTAGCTGGTACTAAATGATGACTTTGATAAGGAAGAATATAGCTTTTGGCATTTGGTTCCAGCTATCATCACCTCCCCTTTCTGATCCTGTCCTTTATCTTTCCCTAGGAACCAGGCTTCTTGACTGCATTTGAATATAGCGAAAAGAGGAAGATGGTTTTTCATATCACCACTGGGAGCCAAGAATTTGAGTGTGTATCTCACATTTTTTTATAACCACTCAGCACAATTTTAGAGTGCCATATTTTTCTTTATCTAGTTGTTATTTCTACTGTAATTGGTAGAAATAGCTTCTTCTTTAGAAGTAGTTTGTGTTTTTCCCCCAAAAAAATGCAAATTGAAGAAGATTTCATACTGCTGGCAGAAATAGGAGTAAATTTCTTCCAAGAAATCCTGACCCAAATATATGTGGTTTTTGGATCAGCCTGCATCAATCTACAAACAATTTTTTTGAGACAGGGTCTTGCTGTGTAGTCCAGGCTGGCATTGAGCTTACTATGTAGCCCAGGCTGGCCTTGAACTCCCAGCGATCCTCCTGCCTCAGCCTCCTGAGTACTGGGCTTACAGGAATGTGCCACTCTACCTGGTGGTACAAACTTTTAAAAAATGAATGTAACTTTTAATTTCATTTCCTTCTCTAGTGATGAAGAAAATTTTATTTTGCCTTTTGGATTTACTTGAAAATCAGCTGTTTCACTGACTATTTTAGAAGAAATAGTCCAATATTGGTTTTGTTCTTCAGCAAGAACAAGTTTTATATATTTACTCTGTTATGATTCCCTTTTTAAAAATGTATTTAGTACAGGGTCTCACTATGCAGCTCAGATGCATAGTGATCCTGTTTTCACCCTCCCCCACTCTGGGATTATAGGTGTGTGCCACCACATCTGGACTCAGTGGCTAGCTCAGTGCGCCCACGGCTGGGGCTGGCTCAGCCTGTGGTACCGGGGATCGAATCTCAGTCCCTGCATTTTCCTAAGCAGGGGCTTAGTCCACTGAGCTATCCCACAGGCCCTCTTATGATTCCTGAAACACATTATTTTCTTCCTCATGCAAATTGAGCAGAATGCATCCCCCACACTAGGCAGGATTAGTTTCTAAGTTAGAATGATGACCAAGAAATATTAGAACAAAAGCAGTCTTTCCTAAAAATATTCTTGAAAACATGCCTCCCTTGGATCTCTAATGGGCAGGTCAGACTCTGTAGGTCCAAAATTAAACTTTTGTTCTTTCCCCCAAGTTTGCATTCTTTGAGGTCCTTCATGTCAGAACATTTTCCTGGTTTTTAGACATAAAACTTTGGGTCATCTTTGCATCTCCCTGCCCACACATACATATAGGATATACCTTTCAATTCTAATCCATTAACAAATCCTACCTGCTCTACCTTCAAACTATAGTCAAAACAAAAAAAAATAGTATTTTTAGCAAATAAATTATAATTCCAGAATTTTGGTGGGGGGTGGAGTTAGGGAGAAGATGTACAGATTAAAAGAGATCTAAAAGATATCAATTATGCATTAAGCCCTAGGTCCAATCCCCAGTTAGAAAAAAAGAGAAAGAAAGGTATCACCTAACTACAGTGGATATTATATGCATCCCACTTCAAAAACACTATTAAGATGGGGGGAAAAGCTGGTGTGGTGGCTAATACCTAAATCCATCCACTTGGGAGGCTGATGCAGGAGAGGAGCTGAGAAATTAGACATTTACTTGGTATTAAAACATTACTAATTTTTAGGTGTAAGAATAAATTTTGTCACCTTTTCCAATTTTATTTTAATTCACAGAATAACATCTAACACACATTTTGCATGTGTGTGTGTGTGTGTGTGTGTGTGTGTGTGTGTGTGTTGCTACTGCATCCAAGACTTTTTCTATGCCAGCCAAGTGTTCCACCTGAGATACACATCTAGCTCTTTATTTATTTGTGTATTTAGTACAGGGTCTCACTACACAGATCAGACTTGTAGTGATCTTCCTGTTTTCAGCCTCCCAAGCGCTGGGATTACAGGTATGTGCCACCACACTCAGTCTCAATGGCTGTCTCAGCGTGCCCCGGGGGTGGGCCTGCATGGCAAGCTGGGGATCGGTCCCTCCATTAGCCCTTCATTTATGTTTATTTTTGGATCTTCTACTAAACGTAAATTTCCCGAGGTAAAAAAAAATTCTCTCTTGTGTTCTTTGCTTTATCCCAGAAAGATAAAATGATGCTCACTCAATAAATATTTGTGGAATGACTTAATGAATAAACACACAATGAATAGCCTAGGTTTGGGACAGATAGTATACCATATGCTTTTAGAGAATCACATACACTGGCCTAGTAAGGCTTTGTAAAATCCTACAGTAAGAAAAAAAGTGTTAAACTCAGCATTGTCCCAAAGTTTTAAAATCCTGGAACTTTTTTTGTGTGTGTGCCATGGAAAATACTGCCCCAAAGCAAATTAATCAAAATTGAGCTGACCAACAAAATATTTGATTCCAACATTTGCTATTCTCCAGTTGTTCTAACTTGTGGTAGCTTAAGAAGCTTTGGGCTAAAGAAGTTATTACTGTCATTGTGAGTTTTCTGGTGTCCTTGACGCTTGCTTTTGGGCACAAAAATATTACTAAGGAGCTAGGTTTTTAAAAATTAATAACTGATTCATTAAAATGTTACTCATTTTTCCTTAGGCTCTAAGAACATTTATAAATCTAGCAAATTTTAAAAGGGCTTTTATAATATAGTAAACTAAATTCCTTTAAGCATTTTAAATTATACATTTAGTGTGTATTGTATTTTATCAACCTAAAAATAAATTCTCTTGAGTTTTTGTATGTTTCGGGTGCTCCAGAGTAAATGAATTTATTTGGGAAAAACAAAGAATTGTTATTCGGGGTATACTCAATATGGCCACTGACATATCCAGGAGACTGGAAATAAAGAGAAATCTTTTAAAGACAAAAAAAAAAAAAATCTCGTGGAGACTGTTGAAATCAGAGATTGCAGGGGTCTTCTCGCTAATGGTATGCGCTTATTGGCTGACACAGCCATTGCTAGGCTTGTGTCCTTGTGCGAACACCTTTTCTGGAATATTGCAATCCTGAGAACTCCTTGTAGTAGGTCATATTACTTACTGGTTTGTGGTAGGATCATCTTTTGATAGTCTTGTTTCAGGCATGTATGTGTGAAAGCTTTTTTTTTATTTGATTT
>NW_004524640.1:10459696-10460203 GCF_000260255.1 Octodon degus | reverse complement strand
AAATTTAAAAAAAGAAAGGAAAGGAAAATTAGTAATATTTAAATTCTAGTTCCATTTTTCTGGGAGAACTTACTTCTGTGAATATCTCCCATTGTGAAAGACAGTGAAATTATTTGTTGCATTACTACTTTTTCCTCAGTACACTTACTATTTCACCACTGCTTCATAAAATGAAAGTACAGCTTGCTGTTTAGAAACTGAAGAATCATTATCTTTGCTAAATGTATGACGAGTAGCAACCAGCATGAATTCAATGTTGATTTATATATTCCTTTGTCCACAATTCACCCACTCTTATGAATTTTTTTCATTACTCTCTAGTAACAGCTCAACTTCCAGGAGCAGGTGGCTACTCAGGAGGAAAGATTATCTTCATTGACACAGAAAACACTTTGTAACCTTTTATCTAATGAGTTGCTCCATAGTGTGATACAATGTTACTATAAGAGTTTGCTTGGTCCCAGGTGATAGCTCAGTAGAATAAGCTCTTGCCTGGCAAGCACAAGG
>NW_004524640.1:10456615-10459381 GCF_000260255.1 Octodon degus | reverse complement strand
CTGCCACAATTCCTGCCAAGTCCTGGAATTTCAGGCATGCCCTACCATGCCTGACTCTTACTCATTGTTTTAAAATATGTTTGGAACATTTTAAAAACAATTATTCATCTAGACAGGGTCTTGCCATGTAGCCCCGGCTAGCCTTCAATTCACTATATAGCTGAGGCTGGCCTCTAATTTGCAGCAGTCCCTCTGCCCTTTGCCTCTGAATGCTGGGATTACAGGTGTGGGCCACCATGTCTGGCTCTTGTTCATTCTTAATCTTCCTTCTCCTACCTTTAATCTTCTTGCTTTTGTAGGTAGAAAGAAGATTAGTGGTCTAGACTCATGGTCTCAACTAAAGGGAAAAGTATGAAGAGAGAAAAAGCAAAAGAAGGAAAAGGCAAAGGCTGTTTGGGTCACAGGAAGAAATTTGGTTTGATTGAAATCAGCATTATTCCAGAATACAAAGCTAGAAAGGTAGTTTAGGTCTTGGATATGAAGGGCTTTGATGTGAGAGTAGGTGTTAGTGGATCCTTTTGTGACATTGTAGGCAAGCACCGACAACTTGATCTTGGGTGGGTGCAGCAAAAATAAAAAGGACAAGAAACATTAGAGAGGAAGGTTGATAGGACTTAATGTCTATATTTCTAGACAAAGGAATGAGAGGTTTGAGAAACCACTGTCAGGGGTTTTGCCTAGACACTGGGAGAATAATGGCATTAATGATAGAATTGGGGACATTATATTTCAGAGAAAAGCAGTGCTTCCTCTTCATTTGTTTAATGTGAGACCCAGGAAAATGTAAAGATGCTAGCTGCCTGTAATCCCAGCACTCGGGAAGCTGGGCCACTTAGGGAGTTCAAGGTTAGCATGAACTAAATAGTAAGACCCTGTCTCAAAATGCAAAACAAAACAAGAAAAAAAAAAAGACAGTTGGAAATGTTGGACTCACTTTGAGAAAGGAGTAGGGGCAGAGCTATGGATGAATTAAGCAGAGGAGAAGAAAGAGCTTAAGAGAGAGGAGAACTGACAGTGCAACTTTTTTTTTTTTTTTACATTTTTTAAATGTATTTTAGTACACAATCTACAGGGTCTCACTACACAGATCAGACTCCCAATGATCCTCCTGTTTTCAGCCTCCCAAGCACTGGGATTACAGGCATATGCCACCACACCCAGTCTCAGTCGCCATCTCAGCCCACTCCAGGGGTGGGGCTGACATGGCATACTGGGGATCGAACCCCAGTCCCTGCGCCTGTCTAAGCAGGCACTTTACTCCACAGAGCTATCTGTCCGCCCCCCTTCCCTTTTTTAAAAATGTATTTGGTAGAGGGTTTCACTGTGCAGATCGGACTCGTACTGATTCTCCAGTTTTCAGCCTGACAGTGTAACTTTGAGGTGTTCTGTGTTTAAGAGGAACTGAGTCTATACATGCTGGTGTGTGCCTATAATCCCCAGCACTGGGGAGGCTAAAAACAGGAGGATCACTACAAGTTTGAGCTGCATAGTGAGACCCTGCACAAAATACAAAAAAAAAAAAAGGAAGAGGAACCTACATAGACAAAAGAAGTAGGAGGATATCTGGTTGTGGAAGCCAAGCGAAAGGAAAAGTTCTTTGGACGGGGATTAAAAATAATCTTTATTCTTAAAAAGTTAATATGTGAATTACAGGAAACAAAAACACAAGAAGCAAAGAAGAGGCATTCACCACCACAAGCAGCTTAGCTGAATGTGTCCTTCTAGGTCCTTCATGTACACACAAAACATGCTAAGAGAAAGTTTCAAGGTCAATAAAGTAGTAATGAAAACTTTAGAAAGTGGAGAGTGAGAAACATCACTAAAATTAGAAATTAGTTGTTCATGGTAAGCTTTGTGGTAGGTAAGATGAGGGAAGCTTTGTGCTTTTTGCAAACATACAGTAGGGGAGTAAGGCAGTAAAAAATTAGGCAGGGGATGGAAGAAAAAATACAGTACTTAGAGAAGTTACCAGGTTTACAGGAAATTCTTTTTAGTAGTAGGATGACCTGCACAAGTTTGTAAAGCTGTTCACAATGAAGTCCCAGCCTGCTTCTCTAGGTTTATTTTCCTCTGTTGTCACCACTAAAGGAAAAGAGAAATATATTCCAAAGTAATCTCATTTCCTCTAATTATAGTCTTCTTAAAATTTAAAAACATTTTAAAATTAATTTTATTGAGAAAGTAATAGCAATGAGACAGTTTCAAAACAGGCTAGTAGGACAGTTACAATAATTAATACATTGCATGTTATTGTCTTTGTAGTAGCTATTAAAAACACCACTTATCCCTGCATTAAAAAAAAAAACACACCATTTATCAGACGTTATCTAAACTAATTTTTGCCAAACATGACAGCATGTGCCTGTAATCCTAGCATTTGGGAAACTGAGGCCAGAAGATCAACACAAGTTTGAGGCCAGCCTGGGTTACTTAGTGAATTCAGGCCCAGCCTAACTACAGTGAGACCTTGCCTCAAAAACAAAGAGAATAAAAAAAAGTCCCCCCATCTAGCTATCAAGATGAATTCTTTCAGGAGCTGGAAAATAAGCTGATTTTCATTTTATTTGTACATTAAAATTCTCTTTCCCATATTTTTGTTTTGCTGTAGTACCTACTGAAGAACTTCTTTCAGAAAAGTAATCCAGATTGAATAGGCCTGGTGGCATCCACCCGTAATTACACCATTCTGGGCTGGCAAGATAGCTCAGCAGTCTAAAGCACCTGCTTAGGCAAGCTGAGGCAAGCTTAGGCAAGCACAGGGACTGT
>NW_004524640.1:10448834-10455850 GCF_000260255.1 Octodon degus | reverse complement strand
GCTCAGTGTCTGACACCTATAATCCCACCACTGAAGGATGCTGAGGCGGGAGAATCATAAATTCCAGTCCCTTTGGGTATTTTAGCTATTGTACTTAACAAGACCCTGTCTCAAAATTTTAAAATGGGCTGGGATGTAGCTCAGTGGTAGAGTACTGCTAGATTTGATCCCTGGTACTGAAAAAGAACAATAAAAGTCACGTAAAAGAAAACCAAAGAACAATTTGCCGAAGGCC
Source organism: Octodon degus (assembly GCF_000260255.1). NCBI lineage: Eukaryota > Metazoa > Chordata > Mammalia > Rodentia > Octodontidae > Octodon > Octodon degus. The sequence continues at coordinate 10,455,615 of NW_004524640.1, read as the reverse complement.
TTATTGGGAAGTGCAAGGCATGAGCAGACTCTGAATGAGGCTTGTGACTGCAGGAGGGAGGAATGCTAGAGCTTTAGCAAGAGGACTCCAGGGGAGTTAAGCTACCTTCAGAAAGAGTTAAGGATGATATTTAGAGAAAGGAATTGTTCTTGCTGATTAACACCCACTGTCTGGGCAACGTGGATTTTATCAAGAAAGAAAAAGGAACTAAGTTGGGGAGGAGTCTGGGGAGGTACCGTGACAAGGGCCACAGCGAATGTTCCCATCCTTTCAGTATCTCGCACACATACACTGCTATCTCTTCATATTTCTATTCTTATGTGTTTATATTTTGTCTCTTTTTATGTTTTGAGTTTACCTAGGGAGTAGTCTTATTATTCTTTATTGCCTACAGTGTTTTACATTCATAATTGGTTAATATGGCAATTAGTAGCTGGTGGTAATCAGTAAATATTCATAAATTTGAGCTTTCCTTTATTATGAGTCAAGTTTCCACACTCCTGCTCACATAGCATGTAGGTTCTGTAGAAACTGACATGGTAAAGACACATTTTTATTGTGTTTTCTAATTTTAACTTTCTTTGACTTTTCCACCAAAGTATCTACTAAATATATACTTAATAGCAGTAGAAAATTTTAGTGGGTTTTATTGAAGCTCACAAAACATATATAGTGTATTAAGACATAAATGGGGTTGGGAGATAGCTCAGTAGAATAAGTACCTGCCTGACAAGCACAGAGTCCTGAGTTCAATCCCCAGTACTGCAACAAAAAAAAAAAAAGAAAAAGAAAAAGAAAAAAGACATACATGGCTGAAAAATCCTAAAGACATTCAATTCAACACCTACTGAATAAGTTGTAAGCATCACAAATAAAATTATAAGGGCTGGGAGGTAACTCAGTAATGGAGAATTTGCCTAACATAAGGAAGGCCCTGGGTTTGATCACCAGCACTGGAAAAGAGAGAAAGAGAGAGAGAGAGAGAGAGAGAGAGAGAGAGAGAGAGAGAGAGAGAGAGAGTCCGTCCTTGCTTTACAATAACTTATAGTCAGTGTTACTTAAACAGTGTAAACAAAAGCTAAATGGGACCACAGATACACGTTTATCGTTCATCATTTCACTTTGGACATACTGTTATGATCACCAAAACCTAAGAATAAGGGCTGGCCAGATAGCTCAGTGGATTAAAGCACCTGCTTAGGCAAGTGCAGAGACCGGGATTCAATCCCCCATACCGCATGCCATGCCTGCCCTGCCCCTGGGCACACTGAGGCAGCCACTGAGACCAGGCGTGGTGGCACATGCCTGTAATCCCAGCACTGGGAAGGCTAAAAACAGGATCACTATGAGTCTAAGCTACATAGTGAGCCCCTGTACCAAATACATTAATTAATTAATTTACTAATTTCAGAAAACTAACAACTTCTTTAGAGCAAGACTGGTTAAAAACTGTGTAAAAGGGCCAGGGATGTAGCTGAGCAGTATAAACACCTGCCTGGCAAGTGAAAGGTCCTGAGTTTGATTCTTTTTTTTTAAACCCATATAAAAGCTGAAAACTGGGGCCATAGGCGTAGCTCAGAGGCATAAGCACCTACCTGGCAAGCACAAAGACTCAAGTTTGATCCTCAGTCCTTTCCCAGGCGTGCCTCTTGGCCTTAGATGCGGGTGCCCACCGTGTGCCCCCAGAACCTGCAATCCCAGCCCTCGGGAGATTGAGCCAGGAGGATCTCTACAACTTTGAGACCAGCCTGGGAGCTACAAAAGGGAGCACAGGGCCAGACCAAGCTGCATAGTGAGACCCTATCTCAAAAAAAAAAAAAAAGTCGAAAACTATTTGCTGATCACTTCATTCTGGACCCATGAGGTTACTTTTTTTACTTTTTGGTTCATATAAGTGAATTTATCCTTTGTTGACAATACGTTGTTAATAGTATAGTACTTAACTATTTCTTTCTGGTGGGGATTGAGACAGGGTCTTGCTATGCAGCTCAGCTAGCCTCGAACTTGCAGCAGTCTTCTTGCCTCAGCCTCCCAAGTACCGAAATTATACACGCACACCCTCATGTCAGGCTCTTAATTATTTCATTTTTAAAAGATGAGTATGAATAGTGAACTTATTTTGAAGTGACTTGACTTGAATTATAATTTAGTGATATTATCTTTCTAGATCTATTTTTATAAAACTGAGAACAAGAGAGAGTCACAAACCTTGGCTTCTAATTTTTTTCTTTTAACTATTTTACTTCATAATCCTGAATCATTTGCCTAATATGTTTGTCAGTGCCCTCTTCTATAAAATGCAGTACAGGTCGTATCACCTAGTGTCTAAGCTTATTATAAAGACTTGATAATTTAGTACTTAAATTCATAACTGTCTATTTCTATGACCCTAAGGCAAACTGAGGCTCTTATAAAAAAATCTGGTACATGCCAGCCCCGCCCCCAGGGCACACTGAGAGGGCAATTGAGACTGGGCGTGGTGGTGCATGCCTGTAATCCCAGGTCTTGGGAGGCTGTAAACTGGCAGATCACTATGAGTCCAATCTAGTAGTGAGACCCTGAATACCCTGTAGACCCTTCCCTAAAATACAAAAAAAAAAAAAAAAAAGGTACAGACTTCAAGTAATTACTGATATCTTCCCGAATTCCTTTGCAGACAGTTTTGCCTCAGTGTTACTTTATGTACTTAAGGCCTTAGGTTTTATAGTTGTTGTCTAAACTTTCTTGGGAGTTGATGTGTTGGATCCTTAATCTTGGCACACTCCAGTCGTCCAGATCGCCTTCGGGACATTGCTGATCGCTTCAACGTGGACCATGATGCAGTACTGGACAACGTACTGTATGCGCGAGCATATACTAGTAAGAGCGCTGAGCAAGTGGCTGCTTTGGCAGCACTGGTTTACTCTGAGTGACACAACACTTTCAACTATTTTTCTTTATTTTATCTCATCTTTCTCCAAGTTAGTCCTTAAATTTTATCATTTTTTTTAAGTTCTTAGATGCTAAAATATTGTACTCTCAATTTATTATTTGTCTTTTTTTTTTTAATTTTTATTTATTTATTTGTGTGTGTGTGTGTGTGTGTGTGTGTGTGGCCAGCTCAGCCCACCAGGGGGCGGGGCTGGCTGGCATGTGGTGCTGGGAGATTGAACCGTGGTCCCTGTGCTTTGCTAAGCTTGTTCTAAGTAGGTGCTTTAGACCACTGAGCCATCTCACCAGCCCTATTATTTGTCTTTGAAATGCAATGTAACATTCTTCTATGTGTGGGGGTGTACAGTGTGCGTGGGGTGGGGTTGGGGTGGGGTGTGGTGCTGGGCATCAGATCCAGGGCCTCATGAACTCTAGTCACCTGCTTTGCCACTGAGCTACACCCCTACTTCCAGGAGCAACATTCTTTTGGAGCAAGCATTTGCCATGTACGCTAGGGCAGAATATGCGGTCATGTTTAGGTAGCAGAGACATCAGCAATTAAGAGAGCCCTTCAAGGACCCCTTTGGCCCTGTATCCCAAAGACATGAGTGATGTTAGCCTCTGCTTATGCTGACTTTTATAACATTTTCTCATTGTATTTCCCACAAGGTGAACATCAGATGGAACTACTTGATTATGTAGCAGCGAAGTTCCATGAAGAAGCTGGCATCTTCAAGCTGCTGGTATAGGTTTTTAAATACAGCTCATTCACAGAGCTATTTAGTAGGTTATTCTGTGGACTTCTGTTTACATGGACTTCTTCCTTCCATTTCCAAATGTATCTTTATTTTTACATTAATCCTGTGCAGATCATTGATTCAATAATGGCACTTTTCCGCGTGGATTTCAGCGGTCGTGGAGAGCTGGCTGAACGGCAACAAAAACTGGCCCAAATGCTGTCCAGACTCCAAAAGATCTCAGAAGGTAGATCTTTAAAGTAAAAGGATGCTGTCAGAATAGCCTATGTGACTATGTTTAGGTCGCAGAGACATTTACAGGTAATGTTTTTTTAAAGTCACCTTCAAGGAAATAGATTTCTTTATTTTAAGTAAAATTGATGGGGCTGGTGAGATGGCTCAGTGGTCTACAGCACCTACATAGAACAAGCTAAGCTAAGCTAAGCAAAGCACAGGGACCGTGGTTCAATCCCCCAGCACCACATGCCAGCCAGCCCCGTCCCCTGGTGGGCTCAGCTGGACACACACACACTAAATAAATAAATGAACAAATGAATAAATAAAATTTTTTTTAAAAAATAAATAAATAAAATTGATTCTGGCCTAAATAATAATAATTTTAAATAAATTAATTTATGTGAACAGTAAAAAAAGAAAAAGACTATGATCTTGTTTATAAAATAATGTTATAAGGGCTGGCCAAATAGCTCAGCAGATTAAAGTGCCTGCAAGCAGGCACAGAGACCCGGGCTTCAATCCCCATGCCTGCTGTGCTGGCCCCGGGGCAACTGAGACCAGGCGGGGTGCCACGCGCCTGTAATCCCAGCTCTTGGGAGGCTGTAAACTGGCAGATCACTAGGAGTCCAATCTAGTAGTGAGACCCTGAACACCCAGTAGACCCTTCTCTAAAATACAAAAATAAATAAACAAATAAATAAAATTATGCTAGGATATTCCTAAATTCTGAAAAATGGACTTTATCTTTTTTTTTTTTTTTTTTTTTGCCCATCTCTTAATTTTGTACTTTTATTTCTTGACAGAATATAATGTGGCTGTTTTTGTGACCAATCAAATGACTGCTGATCCTGGAGCAACTATGACGTAAGGCCCAGTGTTTGCCTTTTGACAGAGGTTAACCTGTTTTTTTGTTTTGTTTTGGTTTGGGGTTTTTTTGGCAGAACCGGGGATTGAACTCAGGCCCTTGCGCTTGCCAGGAAAGCACTTATTCCACTGAGCCATCTCCCCGGCCCAGTTAATCTGTTTTACGGAGGTTATTATCAACAGAATTAGAGTGTAGAATAAAATAATTTCAAAGTGTCCACAAGATAGCTCAGCAGACGAAGCGTCTGCTCTGGCAAGTGCAAGGACCAGGGTTTGATCCCTGGTCCCACATGCTGCGCTGACCTTGCCCCCAGGCATGATGAGACACAACAGAGTCTGGACATGGTGGCACGCACCTGTAATTCCAGCACTGGGGAGTCTGAAAACAGGAAGATCACTGAGTCTGAGCAGTGTAGTGAGTCCCTGTACCAACTGCATAAATGAAAACAGCAACAATAACAAAAAAAAAATCTCAAAATAACCCACCTTTTAAGGGCACATATCTGTTACATATCACATAGCCGGCACATAGCTCAGTGGTATTACATATCACTATTTCACAGTGTACATTACTTTATAATTGCAAATATCACCCATTTATTTATTTATTTATTTATTTATTTATTTATTTATTTTTATTTTGTGTGTGTGTGGCCAGCTCAGCCCACCAGGGGGCGGGGCTGGCTGGCATGTGGTGCTGGGGGATTGAACTGCGGACCCTGTGCTTTGCTAAGCTTGTTCTAAGTAGGTGCTTTAGACCACTGAGCCATCTCACCAGCCCCTCACCCATTTATTATCTATAATCTATTTTTCTGTAGTCCTTTGTACAATAAAGCAATAGTTTAATCATTTTCAGCAGTGCTGTAGGCTATGCTTTGCTCCAAGACTCAAAGGATATTGGAGGATAGTGAGAAAAAGACGGAAATAAGACGTTATATTCCTGATACATGAGGGGCTTATAATGCACCGACGAGCAGGAGCCTGAAAACAAAAAAGCAGGATTTGGGCAGGTTGCTCATGTGACAGCCTGGGAAGAGGCAGTAGAGAGAAGTCTCCTGCATGGAGAAACAGAATTTCAGTGTACGTGAGGAATATTCAGAATTTGCTGCAGTGTGCATGTACCAGAACCATTGACAGGTCTGTTTGAAAGGTAGCAGGGAAGACAAAGGTAAGGAAAGCTAAGATAGGATAGTAAAAACAGAAAATGTAGAGACTGTGGTTGTCACTATCCAAAATTTTGAGCATTGTGAGTCTGAAGAAGCCAATCAAAATAGCTCTGAGTTTAAAAAAAAACAAAAACCCTCTGAGCTCTGAGTTAGCGCTACTTTGTAAAATGTTTTTTTAAATAACTTTTTACTTAGAAAAAATTAAAGCAGAGAAAAGTTGCAAGATTAAGGCAATGACTATATCATTGACTTGGATTTATCAATTGTTCTATCACATTTTCTCCTGTGTGTATCTATAAAATCTCTTTGTCCATCTGTATACAAACATACTCATACATATGGATATGTGCATATACATTCCTATTATTGTTTAAGTGAGCTGCTTGGGAAATGTTTTTCCCGTTCGCTGCTGAGAATTATGTGCAGTTACCACGACACTTTATCTCTTAATAGTTCAGTACATCTCGTCTAAGAACAAGAATAGTCTCCTACATCACCACATACATTGATACATTCAGGGAATTTACTATTGACATAATATGTAGTGTTACCTAACCTGCAGTTCTATCTGCAAGTCTCCAGGTGTCTCAAAAAGGTCCTAAGCAGCTGTTGGGTTTTGTTTTTCTATTTATTTATTTATTTATTTATTTATTTATTTATTTATTGGCGGAACCAGGGATTTGAACTCAGGCCCTTGAGCATGCCAGGGAAACGCTTATTCCACTGAGCCATCTCCCCCAGCCCCTTTCTCTCTATTTAGAAGTAACTGAGGAACATGCATTGTGTATTAATTGTTGTATCTCTTTAGATGCCTTTAATCAAAACATCCCTCCAACTGTTAGATTTTTATGACACTGACATTTTTTT
>NW_004524640.1:10445817-10447427 GCF_000260255.1 Octodon degus | reverse complement strand
TCTCCGGATCATTGCCTTGCTCATCTTTTACATATAACTGCATGGCTTAACATTGTCATGTTTCCTAGCTCATCACCTTTCCCTCTCTTGATTAGTTAGTCCTTGAGATCCTGCTTTCCCTTTCGACACTGACATTTTAAAAAGCAAGCCAACGATTTTACAATGTCCTTCAATGTGGAATCACTGTTTTTCTCATTATTTGAAGCTTTGTTTTCCTTTCTGGGACAGGGGTTTTCTAGGTAGTTCAAGATGGCGTTGAACTATGTAGCCCAGTCTGGCCTTGAACTTGTGGTGCTTTTGCCTCAGTCTCTCTGACGCCGAGACTCCACATATGTGCTATTCCTCCTCCCCATTATTTGAAATCTTAAACATTTTAACAGAAAAACCACATAAATGATATTATGGTCTCCTTCTATCATGTCAGGAGGCGCATGATGGCAGTTTCCCCAGTACGAAGATGACTATTGTCATGTGGTTAAGATGCTACTGATGAATAAAAGATGGTTTTCATGAGATTTCATTGGGGAAGACACAAAAATTCCTTTGGGAAATTCATAATTTGTGGGGCTATACTTTGAGACTGTGAATCGCTGTTCTGCAATAAGATTTCACCGTTTATTTCAGTATCCATTGAAGAGTCTTGCCTAAGTCAATTATTGCTCTGATGGTTGCAACATGAAGCAATATTACTTTAAAAGTAGGGCAATTCATCACACAGTGTCAGATAAAATGAGTCACAGAGACAGGTATTAGAAGACATTTGACACACTAATGTGAATCCTATAAATCGTGCTGCAATGAGTGTGCCTCTCTTTAGGCATTTTCTAAATACCTCACAGTATTGCTGTATCTCCTGCAGTCTGATATATCACATTTCATGAGTATCTACTTAATTATAAGAGCTCCCAATGTGAAAATGTTAACTACAAATGGCAAGCAAGAAGTTGAAGAGTATAACAACCATCGTCGAATTCCTATCATCTTGTTTTTTGAAATTCTGTATCGTTTCTAATGTTTTATCTTTTTTTAGTTGCTTTAAAATAAAACTAAATAAAAAGAAGTTAAAGAGATTGAGGAGAGAGACTGAGGGCACAGCTCAGTGATATGTGCTTAGCATGCTGTGTGTGCCAAGTCCTGTTCAACCTCTGGCACCAAAAAAAAAAAAAAAAAAAAAAAAAAAAGATCAAAGAGGAGAAAATCAATCATATCAATCATTTATTAATTCAATAAATACTTATTACAAACCTAGTATGTTTCTCGGTGTGGTGGTGCACACCTAAAATCTGGTGTGGAGGCTGACAGGAGGATCACTGAGTGTGAGTCCAGCCTGGGCTATAGAGTAAGACCCTGCCTCATAAAAAATAAAAAATAAAAAAAAGAAGAAAGAAAGAAAAAAAAAACCCTACTATGTAAGGAGGTGTGAGGAATTCACTAGTGAACAAAAGAGATAAGAATGCTTGCCTCAGGCTGGTGAGATGGCTCAGTGGTCTAAAGCATCTACTTGGAACAAGCTTAGCAGAGCACAGGGACCATGGTTCAATCCCCCAGCCGGCCCCCTGGTGGGCTGAGCTGGCCACACACACACACACATACACACACACACACACACA
>NW_004524640.1:10429107-10445717 GCF_000260255.1 Octodon degus | reverse complement strand
ACACACACACACACACACACAAATAAATAAATTTTAAAAAAAATTAAAAAAAAAAAGAATGCCTGCCTCTGTAAAAAAAAAAAAAAGTAAATAGTGTCCCTGTAACTCCACTTTTTTTTTCTCAATATTTTAAGTCTTGGTGTGATGCGCATATTAGTGCAGACCTTCAGTGTGAAGATTGGCTTTTGTCTTGTGGGGTCTTCCATACACAGGACATGAAGTACTTCACAAAAAGAATAATTTTAAACTGAAGAGAAATGGAAGATTTTTAAGGCTCGCTTTAAAAAGAGAAATGACTCATTGGCTCAGAGGGAGGAAGTGGGTTGTATTCAAATAAAACAGTACAAGTTAAAGAGCAATGTTCTCTCTTCAGGTGTTGGGAGGGAACATTGATGAGGCCGAAACTGTCACTCTGGAGTTAAAAGGCAAGGAAATCAGTGGAAATTAGGTCAGATAGGGGTTCTTTTTCTTATATTTGTAGAAAGTTTCAAAAAAGGTTAAAACCATTTTAAATTAACTCCCATAAGACAATGAAAGGAGAAATGGAGAGGTGACAGAAAGGGAATAATTGAAGAGGGGGTCAGAAAGGGGAGGAGATATGTAATGGAGAAAGAGAAAGCCAGAGACACTGACAAAGGCTAGTGTTTGCTGGATAAGTGCCATGAAACCTCTATTCCACCTAGCTGAGCTGCAAGGAAACAAGGCTCACTATAATTAGTATGTTCTAAAGTATATTAAATTATAACAGTGCAGATTAAATACATGCCTTCATATGAAGCACAGAAATTACCACATCTAAATGAAACAAATCAGGACAGTTTTAAACTAAAGGACTTCAAATGCTACTAGAAAACCTCCCATAAAGAAAATATCTTTGTTTCTCAGTGTTGAGGAACTCCAAGCTGCAGCTTGCCTGGGGCCTGTCAGAGAAATATCACTATAATTGGTACGAGTCCCCAAGTACACTGACAATAATTGAGGCTTATATCCCATGCATTATACTTGATGGCACATTGTATTAAAAAGGAACAAAATTATAGAGGCGAGGCGCTTCTGTATCGTACAGCAGAGCAGCAGCTCCTAGGCGAGGCTTAAAGAGACAGATTTTAGACCTGAAGAGATCCAGCTGATGAAGGCCTGGAGATAACAAGTCAAGCAGCAGACCAGGGAGCTGCACCACGAACCCTGAATAAGATCTTATGTTGTCACCTTCTTCCTTCTGTATGTTTTCCTTTTTTTTTTTTTTTTTTTTGTCGGAACCAGGGATTGAACTCAGGCCCTTGCGCTTGCCAGGGAAGCGCTTATTCCACTGAGCCATCTCCCCTGCCCTTGTATATTTTCCTAAAACAAAACTTGCAATCTAGTAAATGTAGCAGGATGTCACCTGATTTATTATCTTTAGTTGAATTAAGAGGTCATATGTGTAGAGAAAAAAATATTGAACCAGGGCCAGTATGGAGACCTTATGTAAGGCATTTAAACTATTTGAACTTCAGTCTCCCCCACCTCTAATTAAGAGACAACTCCAGTGACTGCCTACCATGCACCAGGTGCTGTCGTGCATCATCTTATATAATTCTCAGCGGCCCTGATGTAACAGCCTCCTGGGGCTTCTCTGTACTTTCTATGAAGCCCAGCTCAATACACAGATGCATCACTTCCCACCCCACCTCCAAAACCCCCAGAATTCCATCTTCAAAATACTGAAAAACCATAGATTTTTTTCTCCATATTTCGGGAGCAGACAGAAGGGAAGTGTTACTTAACAAAACTTCTTAAACATATTCTTTTTTAAAAAATCATCTCTTCTCTCACCCAAAAATTCTTCTTCCTTGGCAGTACTCCCTTCTCCTCACAGTCCCCTAGTTTCAATGCTTCCTCCTCATTCTTGGGCTGGTTCATTCAGCCTTTCTCCCCTCAATGGACCCCTTCTCAAAAATCCCATCTGCAGCCAAAGGCCCCAGGAATTCCTGTTGTCCCTCAGGCTTGCCCTAGCCTGTGCCGTCAGCATTCACATCCTGGCCAAAAGTTGAGGTGGATATCATGAATATTCTTGGCTGGTGAGATGGCGCAGTGGTCTAAAGCACCTACTTGGGACAGGCTTAGCAAAGCACAGGGACCGCGGTTCAATCCCCAAGCACCACATGCCAGCCAGCTCCGCCCCCTGGTAGGCTGAGCTGGCCACACACAGACATAAATAAATAAATAAATAAATAAAATTTTTAAAAAAGAATATTCCTGATTTACAAAGGTGGGAAGAAAGACTCCGAGCACTTACTACTTGCCCAGTCATATAGAGTTCAAAAACAAGGCAGCTGGGACTTGAACCCTTCAAAGTTGGTGCTCTCTTATTCTCACTGTGCTATCCTCCCATTCTAGCCCGCCCATCACTCTGCATCTTATCATGCCAGCATTCTAATTTGAAGTTGGGAGGCCAGGCTGTTCTAGACCCTACCCTCGAGAATATACTATGCCACTCTGTTCAGCCAGAGTGGGAGAAATGATTAATCTCTCTTAACCCCTCTTTACTCCTGATACCCACCCCACCCCCATCTCCTCTTCTTCCTCCTCCTCACTGTACTCCCCAGTCTCCTGAGGAAGGAGGAAGGGAGAGGAAAACAAGAAAAGAAGGGAAAACAAGAGAATAAGCTAACAGAGAGCTGTGGGTGGCTTTGTGATGCTGTTTCAACTTGGTCAGAAATAGAAATAAATTAAAGCCCTCTAGAATAATGTGGAGTGCTATTACACCTTCTTGCATTTCACCTCAAGACTTGGTGAAGTCTGCAAGAATAGTCAGAAAGTTTGAAGGCCAAGAATAGAAAATTTTAAGAAAAGTTTTTTGTCTACATTTCATTGAAAGAGTGGGTATTTAAACTGAAGCACTTGGGGAGCAGGGAGATGGCTCAGTAGAATAAGTACTTGCCTGGCAAGCACAAAGGCCTGAGTTTAATCCCCGGTTCTGCTAAAAAAAAAATCAAATAAATAAGTAAATAAACTGAATCACTTAAATAATGATCGTTACCATTTATTGAAGAACTAATATGTGCCAATATTGTGGTAAAATAAAATAGATACTGTTTCTGGCACATAATAGGCTCCCAATGAGTTGTGTTAAGTATATCTTGATTTCTTACAATATCCTTGAAAGGCAAGTTTTTGTTTCTGTGGGTTGTTTTGTTTTTTTTTTTTTCAGAACTGGGGATTTGAACTCAGACCCTTGTGCTTGCCAGGCAAGTGCTTATTCTACTGAGCCATCTCCCTAGTCCCAGGTCTTTTAATTCTCATTTTATTGAGAAAAAAAAAAACAAAACCCAAGGTCATAAAAGTAACTAGCCTAAAGTAAATAGATAATAAATGTTTGAAACAGGATTAAGAAAGCAGATAAATAATGATACGCATAGTCACTGGGATAATGCTTTACCTGAATTACTTCATTTTATTCTCACAACCATCTTATCAGGTACAGTTGTTACTCTCTTATTTAAAATGAAGAAGGGAAGGGCCCGGGGAGATGGCTCAGTAGAATAAGCGCTTGCCTGGCAAGCGCAAGGGCCTGAGTTCAATCCCTGGTTCTGACAAAAAAAATAAAAATAAGAATAAAAAAATAAAATGAAATAAAGAAGTGAGGGCCGGCTCAATAGTTCAGTGGATTAAAGCCCCTGTTTAGACAGATGCAGGGGCCTGGGGTTCGAGCCCTGGGCTTGCTGTGCTAGCCCTGCCCCCAGTGCGTGCTGAGCCTGCAATTGAGATTGGGCATGGTAGCAGGCCTTTAATCCCAGCACTTGGGAGGCTGTAAACAGGAGGATCAGTATGATTAGTATAGTGAGACCCTGGAGACCCTGTACTAAATACAAAAAATAAATAAATTAAATAAATAAATAAAATGAAGAAGGCTTGAACAGCTAACTAGCCAGAATTTGAACTCAAGTCTAGGTTCAAAGCTCACCTACCACACAGTATGTCTGGCTGGCACATTGTCACCTGAGGAAGTATAGGCATCTATCCAATACTGATACCACAGCTCATGGTCTCAGCCTCAAAAAGCAGGCATTTGATTTGGTCACCCTACTGAAAACCAACCTATCTCTCACAGACAGAATGACATTAATCAAGTTCATTCGGGTAAATAAAAACTAGAGGGCCAGTCTACTGATAAGGAAAAAAATATAACCACAGTTGGATTCAGGAACCCATAAGTACCTCTCCCTGTAGGCAGACCTCCATCAGGACCCAAATTTCAAACTGTAACTATTTATTAAGTATGAAATCCAAGCATAGGGAAATAATTAGATGGCTTAAAATAATGTCTGCCATGTAGTGAGGACTCAGCAAATCTTCATTGCTGGCGTTAGTATTATTCATCTATAACAGCAGAGAGTCATGAATCTTCTTCTTTTTTTTTTTTTTTTTTTTTTTTCGGAACCAGGGATTGAACTCAGGCCCTTGAGCTTGCCAGGGAAGTGCTTATTCCACTGAGCCATCTCCCCGGACCCAAATCTTCTAAATTTACATGTAAATTGTTATGCGTATGTATCTGTGCATTTTTGCTGACAGAGAGTCTATATCTTTTATTAAATTATCAAAATGTTAAAGGAACATTAGGAGCCATATCAAAATTATACACAGGGGCCAGAGATATAGCTCAGCACCACAAGTGCCTGCCTGGCAAGCATAAGGTCCTGAGTTCAATTCCCGGTATAAAGAAATAAGTAAATATTCTACACAGAATTCTGAACATTTTGATGGAATAAACAAAATTTGAATTGACTTGAAATTTTCTCAGACTAAAGCTATGTACAACTGCAACAGCAGGCAGAAACACCAAAACAATACCCAGGATTTGGAGGCAGATTTGTTTATGTCGACAGGCCTTGATCTCTGGAGGTCTAGTGTTTATATGGCATAAGCAAGTAGGAAGTACAGAGGCAGAATTGCTTGTTGATTGGGGATTTTTTTTTTTTTTTTTTTTTTTTTTTTTTTGCGGAACTGGGGATTGAACTCAGGCCCTTACACTTGCCAGGGAAGTGCTTATTCCACTGAGCCATCTCCCTGGCCCCAGTTTTGTTTGTTTTTGTGGTACCAGGGATTGAATTCAGGACCTTGCGCTTGCCAGGCAAGTGCCTTTTCTACTGAGTTATCTCCCTGACCCCGAATGGGGATTGGTTTATTCATTGTGCATTATAGTGACCAGCTATGCATCACAGTGACCTGCTGTTTCTAAGAGACAGAAGCAACTGGAACAGAACTACCACCTGGGCAACTAAGAAACTGAAATATATTAGCTGAGGGTGCTTTCTGTTACAATTTTCCCCTCTTTTAGTTTCCCTGGCAAATCTTTTTTCATGGTCTCACTACTAGATCAGACTCAACGTGATCTGCCTGTTTACAGCCTCCCAAGAGCTGGGATTACAGGCGTGGGCCACCACGCCCAGTCTTTCCTGGCAAATCTTTACTGGGAATTTTACACGTGATCTGAGACAAAGCCCAACTAGAAGCAGTCAGTGATCCTAGGATGGGCCCTACGCAAGCTCATCAAGAGTTTTTCCCAAGTCAATTTCCTTTAGGAAGAGACATAATTTACAGAATAGACCTGTCTATTCTGTAACATTACTCTGGCAAGGCAGTGAGGGAGTTACTCTGATCTAGGGGAGCATCCAGTGTGTCTTGGATGCTCACCAAATCTTGGTCAAGTGTTTGATTGATTGTTCTCTTCTCTTGGGGCATCTGTCCATAGAGTTTAAGGAGAAGAAAAAAAAAAAAAAAAACAGCCAGAAGTGGGTGGGGAAGCAAAGACTGGGGTAAGCAGAGTCCAGGTCAATTAACAAAACCCACAGCTAGCTGGGGAAAGAGGGGCGTGCAGGGAATCAAGGACTCGGGTAAGCAGCCTAAAAAGACACAAAAATCAAGGGGAATGAATAGGTGTGGAGAAACCCTGTGAACAATGTGTCCTCAGGCTTAAGCTGTGTGTAGACTGGTCAGCATCCAGACTAACTAAAGCAGAGCTTTGAGTGCCTTGTCTCTTCAAAGTGAGCCTTGGAGGAGTCATCTAAATAAATTTTCCAGCAAATTTAAGGCTAGATTTCTGAAACTTATAGAGGTAGTTAATATACCTGGGTTATATATGTGTGCAGGAATGTCTACAGATATAGATTGTCTTTTATCTTTTTTTTTTTTTTTTTTTGGAATCGGGGTTTGAACTCAGGCCCCTGCACTTGCCGGGCAAGCACTTATTCTACTGAGCCATCTCCCTGGCCCCTATAGCTTGTCTTTTTTTTTTTTTTTTTTTTTTTTTTTTTTTTTTTTTTTTTTTAACAACATTAATCTGCCTTCTTTTTTTTTAATCAATTTTTTTTTATTTGTTTATTTATTTATTTATTTTGTGTGTGTGTGGCTAGCTCAGCCCACCAGGGGGCGGGGCTGGCTGGCATATGGTGCTGGGGGACCGAACCGCGGTCCCTGTGCTTTGCTAAGCTTGTTCTAAGTAGGTGCTTTAGACCACTGAGCCATCCCACCAGCCCCTATAGCTTGTCTTTTAATTAAACTTATGTGGAGCTAGTTATATTCTTTGTGGCCTGTATGCTGTATGTCATGGGTAGGCCATATCTAGGGATGATTTTCATAACAGGACCCTATAAACTTCTTCTTAGTGCAGATAGGGAATGGGAAGTTGGAGCCAGTGACACAGATGCTGAAGCCTGAGCTGGCTGCAAGGGTACAGGTGCCAGCACTGTGGCTTCAGCTTGCAGAAGATATGGTGGGGTAGATCTGATGCTGATTAAGATGGATCTTCTGGGAGTACTGAGTAAAATTGTTTTCTATCTGGTGTTGATGTTTCAATCAGATCCCTAGAAGAGGACTAGGCCTCTGGTCCAGACTGTTTCGGGTATAGGTTTGGCCAAAATACCTTTGTCCAAGGTGACCACAGCATGTCTAGCCTGTAGGACTCTATTCCTAACAGAGCTGCTTCCACCAATAAACAGGATGTCCTCAGCTCTGTCAGGTTAGAACAACTCATCAAGCAGTGCCAGGCAGTCATGGTCCTGCGTGAGGCCCAGCACAGCATGTGGCACCTGGACTGTCAGGTCTCGGCCTAAGATGAGCTCGTCAGCTTTCTTGATCGGAAGGACAGTGGCTATTAGAGCATGAAGGCAAAGGGAGGGAGAAGGCAGCCCTTAGGCGACTGGATCCAAGTACTTGCACAGATAGCCACTGAGTGCCCCCAGGGGCTGACAGTCTGAGTAAGCATCATTTTCTTGTGTGTGTGTGAATTCAAGGATCCAGATTCTATACAAACCAGCAGCTCTCTTTCTTTTTTATGCATTTGGTACAGGGTCTCATTGTGCAGCAGCTTGAAGCGGTAGTGATCCTCCTGTTTTCAGCCTCCCCAGCACTGGGATTATTATAGGCATGTACCACCACACCTGGTCTCAGTGACTAGCTCCGCACGTCTGGGGTTGGGGTTGGCTTGGCATGTGGTGCTGGGGATCAAACCCCAGCCCCTGCACTTGCCTAAGCAGGTGCTTAGTCTGCTGAGCTATCTCTTTGGCCTTGAGTTTCTTTCTTATAACCAGTTTTGCCAGATATTGTAGTGGAGCTTTTGTGTCTTTCCAGCAGGCAGCTTGACTGTCATTCTGGGAAACTAGTGAGGTCAGGTATAAGGGCTTCTCCAAAGACAGTAAACAAGTTTTTAAACCTTTGAGAGGTTGAGTGCGAGTCAGCTGGGAAGTGGGGCTGATTGACAGGAGCCAAATGAAGACAGGAGAAGGCATCCTTAGGTCCAGGCAGGTACCAGCAGGCTGTGGGTGGCAGGAGACTGAGGCAGTATACACAGAGGGCAACCATGGTAGTGTTGGTGGCTTGGAGATCTTGAACTGGCTTTACAGGCAGGAGAGATATATTATAGCAATTTGATAGTCTTCAGACATTTTGCAGTTTTGAAATCTCATTTTTCTCTCTCTAAGGGGCTAGGGCCTCCAGAAAATAGTAGGAGAGTTTTTAACCCCTAATGGCAATCGAGCCCAATTGAGCTGACCTCTTGTCTCAGGATTTCCCCAGTTAAAAGGATTATAGGAGCAACTCGCAAGCAGAGAAAGTTATTTTGTAAGTCTAGAACAGTCCAGAAAAGGTACACGGGTCCAGAACTGCAGAGTGCAAGGTGATGGCTGCATTGTTGATGGCGCAGAGATCTTGCCCAAGGAGATTAACAGTCTATCAGGCTGATGTGTGGTGGGATGCCACTTCCCCTGGCATCTGACAGCAGTGGGGGTGGGGATCGCAGTGAGGCAGCATGATTAATGGCCAGGCCCAGTGGTGAATCATTAGTTCATGCTTCTAGGAGTACAGGATTCAGAATTTCAGGATCGTGGTTATCTGCTTCAGGCTGATACAGGTGTAATCTTCTTGGGGAACAGCATTGAAAGTGCAGAGTTAAATGATAGCTGGCTTGGTGCAAGGGAGATAGTCACTTCTAATTTGAAGAGGAGGTCTCATCCAGAAGCAGTATGGGAACTAGCTTACACAGAAGGTGTCCTTCCAGGCCGCAAATTTGCACCTGGCAGAAGAGTCCTAGTTGCCCCAGTGATGGAACTATGTGCTCCCAGTGGCCCAGATGAAGAAGGGAGCCTGGTCTGGCCTAGTATAAGCCTGTCAGAGCATGAAAGGATTGTCATCTGATCTAGATTGAAGCTTTTGAGGGTTCTTATTTTTAAATCTGAATGGGCATTTACTTTTTAGTGCCCATAGTCTGTATAACTCATATCCAGGTTATGGTTGCGTATCAGACTAAATTTTCTTATAGACATCAGGTGCTTTTATCAGGTTTCTCAGTAACTGATCAGTTTTTTGCTCCCTTTTTGATGTCTTGGAGAAGCATTTGACTGATTTAGGTTTCTAGGCAGGGCAACCTTTGGAAAAGGCGATGGCAGGTCATTCATCAGGGCTGACAACCTAATTATTCCTCATTTGAAATATGGAACTCCAAAGGAACTGCTGACAGTCATCTTGAGCGGGCATTGTATGATGCCATCTCACCTATATGACGCCATCTGACCAGATTAGGCACAGCCGTGAAGCAGAAAGTTTGGGGGAGGGCCTCTGTGGCTGGATGCAGACAGTGGCTAGCTGGAACCAGTTCAATTGGCTGGAAGTAGACAAGCCAGGAGTGGTGAGTGAAGCTATAGGTGTTGGAGATAACTGTGGCAGCCAACAAAGGTGCCCAGATGGCGTTCTCAAGAAGAATGAACCTCTCTTTTCCTTTTTTTTTTTTCTTTCTTTGAGACGCAGGAAGTGGTTTGATTTAATTTATGACTCTGTAAAAGCCCTTTTTCCTGTAGTCAGGGACTTTGGGTTTTAACTAAGTAGTTCCCATCTCTGGCTCCCTGTGTGTTGTATACCCTTGAATAGTGGCACATTCGGAGAGGCCATTCAGACGCCTGCCTACCATGCCCCTAGTGGGGACTTAGGCATGACTTAGCTAAGGAGGATCTGAGGCCTCCCTTATGCCATATTTTGATTACCACAGAACCACAGGCGAGGGCCCATCAGCCACTGTAAACAGTGCCTCCCAACCGTGGTGCACAGAGACACCTATTGCTTACGCTCTCCAGTCCACCCACTCACATATTCATTTAGCAGGCACTCAGAGGTTAAACATTCCAACCCCCCTTCCCTTGAGGGTGGCCTTAACTAACAAGAGTTGATCAAACATCTTCCGCTCAAACTGAGCAGGACTGACAGACTGACTAACTGGGGTACCTCCAAGGGTCTTACTAGACAGTCAGAAAGTCCAGTAGACAGACAGATTGCCTCCTCCTCCTTTTGGGGTCAGATGTGATCTGCTCAAGTTGGGAGCCAGGAATCCTCCTCCAGATCTCCAAGGAGACTCAAAAATCTTGAGCGTGCACCTTCCCATCAGGACCTGGAGAGCTCCTTGCTTTGTCCTCAAGCGCCATGCAAGACCAGTGACCAAAGAGGTCAGCATGGACAGTCTTCCCAGTCAGCACACAAGATACAATGGCAAACAGAAACACCAAAAAGATACCCAGGATTTGGAGGCAGATTTATTTACATCAATGGGCAACGATCGGGATCATGCCCAGAACATCAGGCCCTGATCTTTGATGGTCTAGGGTTTCTATGTGATAAGCGAGCAGGAAATACAAAAGCAGAATGGCTTATCTATTGGAGATTGATTTATACAATATGCTTTATAGTGACCAACTATGCATCACAGTGACCAGCTGTTTCTAAGAGACAGAAACAACTGGAACTAAAACAGAAACTATTACCTAGACAACTAAGAAACTGAAGTATACTGACTGGGAGGGGGGCATTTTCTGTTACATTATGTCACTATTTTGGTTAAGTATAACCTCTTCAGTTTATAAGTCATTGTTGATAACTTTTTGATCCTACAATATATTTCCTATATGTTTTCTTAGCCTTCTTGCAAATGCTATCATTTTTGTTTCATATAGTTCATCTCCTTTTGGGATAACATTCTTGACATCCAGGCTCTTCACCAAAGGAATGAATGACAAACATGGGCTATAACATTGGTAATAGCACACAGTGTCATTATGAGGATCATGGCAGTATCGAGAGACCACCTGTGATAGGTACTAACACAGCTGCTAAGATGTCTCTCTGTCCCTTTAGTGAATCCTGACTGTCCTTTCTTATCTCCGCTTGAAGAAATTTCCTACTGGTTTTAATTTTATTTGTACTTAATTTCTGTGAAAGCGTTCATCTTTCTACAATCCAATATTCTCCTGGAACTTTTTGTAGATTCCATGTCTTAAGCTCAGGAAACATGTTTGAGTACCAACTGAGTAGCTGGTTGCTACAGCAATAAGTTCAATGTCATCCACTCCTAAGGAGCTTAATGATAGGGAATAGGAGATGGATTGTGGAAGACTCTAAGGCCTAACAGGCAAGTGAGTAATAGTACCAAAGGCAGATAATGAAAAGTACATTAGGAAAGCATAAATCATTGTTTGCAAGCTCAGAGTTTACAGCCCAGTTGCAAATGCCATCAGGGCCCAAAGCAGCCTGTTGCTACAGGACAGAGGGTTCTTTTAAGATCATGAAAAACCACCAATAATAGGGTGACCTGAAGAGTTCAGAGCCACTCAAAAAGAGTGGCATTGATCTGTGAGCATTATCGAGACATCTTACCTCTCTAGCGATTTTACCCAGCTGAGATAGCTTTATTTCTTTATTGTACCTTCAATTGCTTGATAAAATGATGAAGCCTTCTAATTTTCTCAACTCTTTTGCTATGTGGTTCAGGCTGGCCTTGAACTCATATGTAGTTCAGGATGAGATCAAACTTGGGACAGTCCTCCTGCCTCAGCCTCTCGAGTACCGGGATTAGTGGGATTTCCACTATGCACGGCTTCCATCTGCTTTTCATTTACATAGCATCGTGGAAAATGGCTGGGTGCTTCTTATTCATTAAACTAGAATAGCACGTAATACATAATAGACCATTAACACTATTTATTTTTTTAAAAAGATTTATTTATGTTCTTACTTGGTGCAAAGTCTTGCTATGCAGTTTGGACTCATAGTGATCTTCCTGTCTCAGCCTCGCCAGCACTGGGATGCACCACAATGCCCAGTTTTAGTGGCTGGCACAGCACAGGGCCGAGATAGCATGTGGTACCAGGGATCAAACCCAGGTCTTTGCACTTGCCGGGCAGGTGATTAGATTACTGAGGTATCTCCCCAGCCCTAAAAATATTTCTGATGAATGAATTATTACTTTTTTATAAAGAACATTTTTTTATCTCCCAGAATTATCCTAAGACAGAAAATATTTTGTGGGCTGGTGAGATGGCTCAGTGGTCTAAAGCACCTACTTAGAACAAGCTTAGCAAAGCACAGGGACAGCGACCGCGGTTCAATCCCCCAGCACCACATGCCAGCCAGCCCCGCCCCCTGGTGGGCTGAGCTGGCCACACACACACACACACACACACACACAATGTTAAAATAAATAAATAATTAATTTAAAAAAATGGGGCTGGAGAGATGGCTCAGTGGTCTAAAGCACCTACTTGGAACAAGCTTGGCAAAGCACAAGGACCACGGTTCGATCCCCCAGCACCACATGCCAGCCAGCCCCGCCCCCTGGTGGGCTGAGCTGGCCACACACACACACACACACACACACACATAAATAAATAAAAAATAAAACATTTTTTTTAAATCTGACATTATAAAAAAAAATATTTTGTGTTTTCTCAATAGTAATTGTTTTAACTGTCAAATAAAACATGAACTAGTCACCATTAGAATCTCAGAAGTCTAACCTCGGTGGCAGTGGGGTATAACAGTAGCTCCAACCCCAGGGCCCCTCGAGAGCTTATGAACAAGCCTCTACTTGTTCAGAATACACACCTACTCCAAGCCTGCCATCCTCCATGGAAACACTGCCTTGTCATTACTAATCCTGCTATATATATTGCATATCATGGCACCTGAAAAGGTGTTTTATTAATTCAGCTTTCAGGCAGACCCCAAAAAACCCATTGGAGGACACATTCTGGCTCATGCTTCAACAACAAGAATAAGCTTGCGAAAGGGAAGAGGAGAACTGCGAATTGCCAAGATTTATGACAGGTAAATATTTTCTTATTCTACATCACATTCCTGTGCATATGGTTTTAAACAGAATTGCTGCTCTTGGGAGGCTATAATTACTCCCCTGGCAGATGCTACATGTTTGAATTTCTTTCTCAGAAATCATTCAGTGATTGGGAAGGCCCTACTGAGTACTCAGGGGTTCTGCTGACACACATGCTTCATCCCTGGCCTTTCAAAACCCACAGTGAAGCTAGATTCTAAAGGCACATCAATTCTAGTTAAGAGGGTGGCAGGTTCTAAGGAAGTGTAGAGTATGAGAATACATTCTCTTTTCTCTTTTTTAGGTTAGGGCATGTGCTTTTCAGGTTTCAGGGGGCTTTGTTCGGTTGGTTAGTTTTGGTTTTTGAGTCAGGGTTATACTATATTGCCCAAGCTGGCCTTGAACTTGCTATGTAGTCCAGGCTGACCTCAAATTCATGATCCACCTTCCTTAGCCTCCCAATTACTAGGATTACTGACATATGCCTTCATGACCAGCTACAAGTTTCAATTTAAATATCATTTTCTTGGGGAACTTTTCTCAACCATTTTTAACAGTGAAGTGTCATGGAGGTTTGTTATGTTGAATTTCCATAAACTTGAATCAATATAGTAAAATTAGACTAGAGCTTAAAATATCAAAATTTAGTTTGCAATACAACATATACCCATTTCCTGCTGCTTCCTAATGATTTCTTACAAAGACTGCTCACTGACTTGAGAAAAATGATTTTGTTTATTCTTGTGGTACTAGAGGTATATAACCCAGGGCCTCACACAAGCTAGGCAAGGACTGAACCACGGAGCTCCACCCCCAGCGCCATTTTTTATTTATTTTTATTTTTGTTTATTTATTTATTTTTTGAAACAGGATCTTGCTAAATCGCCCAGGTTGGCCTTGAACTTTTGAAACCTTTGCTTTGGTCTCTTGAATATCTGGGATTACATTTGTATAGGACCATGCCCAGCTTAAGAAAATCCTTTTTACTACAGATAAATTGTAATCCTAATAATAATAGCTAACATTGAGCTGCTAGTATGTGCTAGGCCCTGCTCCAAGTGCTTTATGTAGTATTTCATTATTTTTAACAACTCTGAGAAGTAAAGGTTTCTGTCTCCACTTTATACAGGAGGCAGGCAAGCAGTTAGGTAAACAGTATCCATCTATATCCATTTTAAACACAGAAGCCAGCGTGTACTTTTGTAAAACTAAGATCACATCTGTCTTCTGCTTACGCTCTGCCAATGGCTTCCCATCTTAACTCAGAACGAAAGATGCATGTCTCTAGTTACACAGGACTCCATTGGGTGTGTGTCATGTCATAAACCCTCCCCGCACTCTGGCTTAAACAGGCCGGGATGCTCCTGCTAGAGTCTCTGCACTTGTTCCCTCAAGGGCAGTCATCGCTACATGGCCCTTTACCTGGTTAGTTCCTGCTTCCAGTCTAATCAGATGTTACCTTCTCAACAATGGCTATCTTGACCTACTGATGTAAAATTGCAACTGAAACAAATAAAATAAAATTACAACTGACCTCTTCCAAACTTCCACATTTATCATCCCCCTTACTCAGTTCTTTTTCTTTCCCCATAGCACTGGTTTTCTAACATATAACACATGATGTATTTATTATGTCCATTAATTATTATCTGTATTTCCTCTCCCCAAGTGTAAGTTCCTTAAGGGCAGGGATCTTTGTCGATTTTTTTTTAATTTATAGTTCTCAAGTTACTGAAATCAGTCTATAGCTTGTACTAGATAAATATTTTCATAACTGATAAATGAATGCATTATGCTATTTCTTTTCTTTTTTCTTTTTTTTTTTTTAAAGAGTGGGAAGCAACATTTATTTTTTATTTATTTGTGTGTTTGTGTGTGTGTGTGGCCAGCTCAGCCCACCAGGGGGCAGGCTGGCTGGCATGTGGTGCTGGGGATTGAACCGTGGTCCCTTTGCTTTGTTAAGCTTGTTCTAAGTAGGTGCTTTAGACCACTGAGCCATCTCACCAGCCCCGCATTATGCTATTTCATACAACAAATGAAAGGTGGAAGGAAGTTTAGAATCTGCAAATAAAATAAAAGCAAAAAAATGGGAAAAGAAGAAAAAAATCTGAATCTAAAAGGCTGTGAATTTTAAAGATGATACTATTTCCTAGTTAAAAGAATGCACTACTTAAGAGTTATAACTAGTCACTAAAATTACTCTCATGGCTACAGTGATATCTTTATTTTTTTTTTAAATATTTATTTATTTATTTAGTGTGTGTGTGTGTGGCCAGCTCAGCCCACCAGGGGGTAGGGCTGGCTGG
This sequence comes from Octodon degus, assembly GCF_000260255.1. Classification (NCBI taxonomy): domain Eukaryota; kingdom Metazoa; phylum Chordata; class Mammalia; order Rodentia; family Octodontidae; genus Octodon; species Octodon degus. The sequence continues at coordinate 10,430,783 of NW_004524640.1, read as the reverse complement.
CATGTGGTGCTGGGGGATTGAACTGCGGTCCTTGTGCTTTGCTTAGCTTAGCTTGTTCTAAGTAGGTGCTTTAGACCACTGAGCCATCTCACCAGCCCTACAGTGACATCTTTAAATAAATATAAATGAAAGAAATTTTTACTAAAAGAAAGCAATGAATTCCCCAAGAATTAAGCAGAAGAAGAGTTCTCAGAAGAATTTCCAGATGAACAGGAATAACTCTAAGAATGAACCCAGTCCAAGGTAGGTGTGGTGGTCCATGTCTATAATCCCAGCACTCAGGAGGTGGAGGAATCAGGGCTCCCATGATTTTGAGGCCAGCCTGGGTTACATACTAAGTTTAAGGCCTACCTGAACTACATAGCAAAACCCTGTCTCAACAACTAACCAAAGGGCCAGAGAGACATAGCAACAGCTTAAGCACCTAAACAAGCACAAGGTCCAGAGTTTGATCCCCAGTACAAAAAAAAAAAAAAAAGAATTAACCCAGTCCAGGATAGGGTGCAGCTCAGTGGTAGAGTATTCGCTTAGCATGCATGAGAGCCTGGGTTCACCAATTCCCAGTGTTACATTAAAAAATAGAATTAATGCAACCTTTTTTGTTAAATGTCTTACTATTACTACACAATTCTACACTTTTTTCTCTTTCAAACTTTTAAATGAGCAAAATTTTAAAAACACTTTTTTTGTTTGTTTCTGTCTTTCTTTGTTTGATACTGGGGATCAAACTCAGGACCTTAGGACCTCGCACTTGCCAGGCAGGCACTTAGCTATCTCTCCAACCCAGTCCCACTTAACTTAATCACTCAGCATATCTGAGATCAACAGACATTAAAAACAAAAAATTTAAAAGAAGAACAAATTTTAAGTAACCACCAACAAATGAAAAATCATACAAATAGTTTAGTTTCTGAAGAAATTGCTTCTGGGTATGCATTTTTCCCCCCTGAGTATGTGTTAAGGAAAAACAGAAAACTATTCTTAGCTCAACCTTACAATTACTTTCCATGACTTCTTTTTCAATTCCATTTTACCTCTAGACAGTTTTCATTTTACTTTCTGCCATCTGAAGTACCTGAATGAGTTTCCAACAAGGCCAAAAAATTGTTTTGTAATTCCACTTAAACCTTCTTGCTCCATTTTTAGCCCAGCAAGCTCTAACTATGTACAGGCGATTTGCTATCCTCGGTGAAGACCCCTCTGCTTACCACTGCGCACTCAGAGGCGCACTGCCTGATCTCTACCCTTCCAAGGAAACAACCCACCAAACAAAATCCAAAAATAACAACAGTCTGGCATGGTGGTACGTACCTATAATCCCAGCTTTTCAAGTGGCCAAGGCAGTTCAAGATCAAAGTCAGCTAGGACAATTCAGCAAAACTTTGTCTAAAAATAATAGACAAACCAGGCAGGCAGGATAGCTCAGCTGACTAAACTGCCTGCTTAGGCAAGCTTAGGCAAGCCCAGGAACCGCAGTTCGACTCCTGGCACCACATGCCGCGCCAGCCCCAACCCCAGGGTGGGCTGAGCCAGCCTCAGAGACCAGGTGTGGTAGCTCACACCTGTAATTCCAGAGCTGGGGAGGTTGAAAACAGGAGGCTCACTATGAGTCCAAGCTGTGTAGTCCGAGCCCTGCAACAACCAAATACATTTAAAAAATAAATAAATAATAATAA
>NW_004524640.1:10425618-10427922 GCF_000260255.1 Octodon degus | reverse complement strand
ATTCTTTAAAAGTGGCAGCTAAAAAAAAAAGTGGCAGCTAACAGGGTTACTAGAGCATGGATTTAATAACAGCCCAAAGTAACAGCTGGATCTCTCTCATGGACAGTGGTCTTCAAATTTCTATTTCTAGTTTAACCTTTATTCAGGCTTTAAATAATGATTTCAAACTACTTGCAGAATTCTTTACACGTATGTCCCACCGGTACCTCCAACGCAACACACCTAAATATAACTTATTTGTCCCCCTTCTTATACACAAAATAGATTTTTCTATTCTTATGTTTGTTCATATGATTACTTCTTTCTGGAATAGTCCCGTTTCTGCCTCCTTTAAGCTTCTTCACTTATTGTCTCTGAAGCTTTTCCTAGTCAACCTAGACAGGCATAATGTCTCCCTTCTTCAAAATTCTACATCATTTAGACTGATTTCACAAAACAGAGTTTACTTTGAATTATAGCATAGAATTTGGCATATTTGTATTTTTATAGGTCACATATGGATTCACTGAGAATAAAAACCCTGTCTCGTTTTTATACAGTCAGTAGATCTAGTGTATGCTAAGTATGATTTTCAGTAAGGTAAAAATTTGCCTAGCTTACAAATAAATATAAAATTAGTATGTATCAAAGATTTTATTCAAATACTTAATAAAGAACCAAATAATAATTCGAAGAACAAAGACTTCTATAGTCAAAGGCATGCTGCATGCAAAACCGGTTAATGCCCTACCCGGCAATAAATTGTAATTTTCCTTTCTGCTGAAAGGAAATCAATTGCTCCTCTGAACAATGAAATTCATTTCTGTTGCTGTATTCTGGAATCATTTGCCTTGTCTTCAGACAAGAATCATCTTCATTGCTTTTGGTTTTCTACAAGTTAACCTTCACTCTACAGTGTTGTAGAAAAAATATTAAAATTTGTATTTAAACAATACTCTAGTACAAATACAAAATGTCAAAGAGTTTATTTAACTTATATCTAATGAAGAAACCAATAAGATTCTATAACCAAATCAAAAAAATAAAAGCACATACACTTGACAAGTACGGTCAAACAAGGAATGCTGAAATGAATCATAAATTGATCAAATAGGAGCCAATGTCCATGGAACAATAATCAATGCATTCCATGTCACACAATGGACATTTGTGAGGACAAGATTAGTTTGCATTACACTTAATTAGCTACAATTTACAGAGTTATGAAATCAACTAAAAGCTCTTGACGACACAGAACTCCTAGAATTGGAGAGCTGCAAGGTCATGCTAGACAACCTATCTTTCCACTGCAGATTCTCAGCAATCTTTTCTTTCCTTCCAAACTCTTTTAGTTTTCCCTACATTAGTCTGATTGGAGATAGTACACAGCCTGCAGAATCAGATAAGCCCCCCGGGGTCCACTTGCTGCATGACACCACACTGAAAGAATGTCTGGTTGTCTCTTGTGCCTATTTCCAAGTTTGGGTAATGTTCCTTTACATTCAGAACCTTACACAGAGAACTTGTTAAACAACTGTTTTGGGGAGTTAATAATACTTTTAAGTAAACTCTGTAGTTCGAATTTAGCTGTACCAAATCTGAGATATCTCTGGAGACTCAGACTGATGGGAGCATGATGCCTGTGACATGAATGCAGTATTTATAGAAATGGAGCTTTTTATAAACTTCTGTTCCCTTGTATTCTTGCTAGCCCTGAGATGCCTGAAAATGAAGCCACCTTCGCAATAACTGCTGGAGGAATCGGGGATGCCAAGGAGTAGGTGGCGAATTGATGCAAATTGCTTCTCAGTGCTTATTAGGAGCTGAAGAAATGGAAAAGCAGTCTTGACTTTCAGATCTTGAAATAAGAGTTTGGGTGGTTTTTTTTTTTTCTTCATGTTATTAAAGGAAAGTTAGCAAAGGAGAGTTAAACTTTATATTTGTATTAAAGAATAAAACCGCATAGTGCATGTTGATTCAGGAATCTACACACTACTCTTGAACCGTTTATGATGAATATATATATATGAAGCTGGTTGGTGAAGGGGTCCCTGATTCCCTTACTCCCTCACTGAGCAAACAGTCTAGGATCTCAGAAATGGGCTCTCCTGCAGACCTCCCCCCAGTATATCGCTGACGACAGAGCTCAGTGTTTTTCCCAGCAGGAAGATGTATTAGGACATCAGGAAAACTCTTTGCATTCACGCTATCCCTATTCACCTTCATAACAACTGAAATGCGACGCTAAGCCAAAGTTTAATCATTTGATTTTTTGACAAGATGAAATTACTTTTTAAAAATGTACTTGTAATCAGGTAAGGTGGT
>NW_004524640.1:10421854-10424658 GCF_000260255.1 Octodon degus | reverse complement strand
AAGCGCCTGCCTGGCCAGAGCAAAGGCCAGGGTTCAATTCCCGGATGCTCTTGTCAGCCCCAGACCCCCCGCGGTGGTGCAGCCCTGTAACCCCAGCGCTTGGGAGGCTAAGGCAGGAATACCACTACGAGTCTGAGCTGCGTGGCGAGATGTACCAAATAAATAAAATATTTTTTAAAATTTTAAGTGATATAAATAATGATAATCTGTGTAGCCTTGAAAAAGATTTAATGTTGTGTTAGTTTATAGGAAAGCATCATTTGCTACAAAAGGTTCTTGATGCTGCCGCTGCTCCCTAGTTACTGAAAGCTAAGTGCTGAAGAATAGACAAAGAAACTGGTTCCTGCGTCAAAATATATGCGCATTTCTTAAGAGAAAAGAGTTGGAATAAGAGAGCAAGCGGTTTTATAATGAATTTATCAGCAGCGCGGGCTTGGATTGACCCCTAAAAAAACAACAGGAGAACAACACGAAGGGGAGCGTTGCGTTGCCCGAAGCTGTGGGAGCTGTGGAGACAAAGGCGACGCTGCCGCTGCCGGGGACGCGGTCCACAGCCCCGGGGTCCTGGGAAAGCCTCGGGTTTTCTTCCCTTTTATTTTTTTCTTTAAACACGGAAGTTGCTTCTCTGAATAAAGCAGAGATAAAACCTGAGCAGATTTTCAGGATTCGGCAAAATTTCATAAGTGAATTATTTTAGTATGTAAATACTAAGGCATACTTTCGTCCTAGAAAAGAGGTGTTATTACTGAACGCACTGTGTATATTTTCTGCCTGTAATGTTTTTTACATTAAAAAAAATCTTCCTAGCTGGGGAGAGACTGCCCCTCCTAGGCTTGCCCATTCTCAGGGATTCACCCCACCAAGGACCCACCCGCGCACGCTTTTCATATGCAAACTAACCCAGTGGCAGCCGGGCCACCAGGACCCGGTGCACCCGAGGAGTACCTTTTGCCTGGAACTGTTCCTATTGGCCGGTCCTAAACTGGTCACTTGGTTCTCCTGCCCCGTCTTGCCTCTCCCTCAGCAACTCCAATAAAAATGAAGGCCTGATCACTCCCCTCATCCTAGTCTACTGACTCTTGACCACCCTCATGTTGTCCCAAGTGACCTTCACGGCAGGTAAGGCCTCCTGTCTGGAATGTAGTATACTAAACTTTCTCCCTCTGTAATCCTGTCTCATGTTCCCTCCCTCGGCCACACCTGACCAAACAGCCTATGAACACACAACGTGACACTGCAGGCTTCACAACTCCCTGGATTAAAAACAGCCTCTCCTAGAGGTGTGCTGACACTGTCCCCCATGGGATCTGAGGAGGTCCTCCCAGGGGAGATGGGCACCTCAGCTCACCCCTACTCTCCCACCCACGGAGTAGTAGGTCACCAACTCATCACAGAAAGCATTTTAGCATGTGTCACTACGAGGCACAGGTAGATTTATTAAAGGCAGTCAAAGTACACACCCAGAAAGCTGAGGGTGCTTGAGCGCAAGGCACACCATCAGCTAGGGCTAGGGTGCTTGGGAGGTTTTGGGGTCTCCTCAAGATGGATGACCCAGGGTGTGTATTCCTTCGTGCCCATCAGGTTATCCATGAGTGGACTAGGTTAAAATCCAAACTGTCCACATGTTTTTGAAATTTAGAGATAAGGTCCCTGATTCACAGTGCTGTTTCCTTGAGGTGGAAGTGTGTGGGATTTGTGGATTTATAGGATCAGAAAACACAAAAACAAAAAACACAGGCCCACTTTGCAAACTTAAGGTATCTTTAAGACTCTTTGAGGAAAAAAAAAAAAAAAAGACTCTTTGGAATTTAGGAGTGAATTTAGACAAAATAACAGGCCCAGGCATGAAGAAGGGCATTGTAACCTTGGGTAACTTTGCGTCTTAAAGCTGCAGGATTTTCTTGTTTTTGAGTTTTCAGAGCAGGGAATCAAACTCAGGACCTCACACTTGGCAGGCAAGCCCTGTGCTGTTGAGCTATATTCCTAACACTGCAGTTTTCTTAGAAGAATATTTTATTTTACTTTATTTAGTATTTTGGTGGTGGTGGTACTGGGGATTAAAGCCTTTCTTCACTGGGCTACATTCCAAACCCATTTGTGTTTTTTAGACAGGTTCTCCCTAAATTGCTAAACTGTCCAGAATAGGCAATTAGGATAGGCACCACGCAGGCCCAGTTCAAAAGTACAGGGCCAGCAGGATAGCTCAGTGGACTAAGCGCCTGCTTAGGCAAGCGCAGGATCAAGAGTTCAATCCCCAGCACTGCATGCTGTGTGGAATATAATCCCTGAGCTCGCTGAGGGATGACTGAGACTGGACATGGTGGCGCGTGCCTGTAATCCCAGAGCTAGGGAGGCTGGAAACAGGAGGATCACAAGTCCCAGGCATGTAGTGAGACCCTGTACCAAATACATAAAAATAAATAAATAAAAAATAAAAGTGCACTTTTTAGGGGTTGGGGAGATAGCTCAGTAGTCTAAGTGCCTACCTGGAAAGCACAAGGGCCTGGGTTTGATCCTCGGGACTGCATGCAGTGCTGGCCCCGAAACTGAATCTGCTGGTGCACGCCTATAACCCCAGCTCTGGGGAGGCTGAGACAGGAGGATCACTACTAGTCCGAGCTGCGTAGCCAGACCCTGTTCCAAATAAATAAAAGATTTAAAAAACAGTAAGTACAATTTTTAAATTATAATTTCTTTGTCTCCTTTCTACCTATCTTTACTTCTTCTGTCCTAACTCAGTATCCTACACCCTGGGACTGGATCCAGCCCAGAAGAGGAGCTCAGAAGCTGTTTGTAGGGAAGGA
>NW_004524640.1:10420093-10421034 GCF_000260255.1 Octodon degus | reverse complement strand
CATCATCAGGACACGTTCTTGCGGCTGTCCCCATGCTGTGGCCCTGCTGCCACTCACAGCTCAAGGCTGAGGCTGCTCCCACCGAGCTACAAACCCACTGGGAAATGCAGAGATCATTCGTTCTATAGGAATAAACAAAGACCCCCCAAGTGAGAACACACAGAGCTTTCATTCAGAGCTTTCACTCAGAGCCTGTCGCGTCACAGGAGTCTGTGAGCACGGTTTGCTTTTGGTAGATGCAAAGCACACAGGAATGTAAAGCCTCATAATATGATAAAAGAAGGTTTCAAGTACTCTCTCCTCGGAGGCTGTGGACACAGAGCAGCTGGTACAGAAACAGAAAATAGACAAAGGAATAGTCCACTGGCATGGGACGGTTATAAGTGAGAAAATAAAGGAATGGACATTTCAAAGCAAGACTTAAGGCTTGGTGTGAGGTGCACGGGAGACGGACGAGAAGGCCTAGCCACAGATACTGGTGAGGACCTTCCTAACCCAGGAGGGAGGTTGTGTGACCATACCAGGAACAGGTGTGCAGAAGCAGCAAAGATCAGGGCTTTAGAGTTACTGTAGGAGCTTGCTAAGGTCGCCATAGCAAAGATCATCAACTGGAGAGTTAAAACAATAGGAGTCCAAAATCCAAGTTGATTCCTTTTGAGGACTGTGAGACAGAATCAGCTTTATGCCATTTCTTGAAGAATCAGGCATGGTCAAGGGGCAAACACCAAGTGGTACAAGGCACAAACTGAACTCAGTTTATGGAATCAGAAGTCAAGATCCAGGGAAACAGTGTCTTTATTTATTAATTTATTTACATAGAGACAGGATCACTCTATGCAGTTCAGGGTGGCCTTGAACTCATTATGTAATTCTGGCTGGCCTTAAACTCATAGAGATCCTCCTGCCTCAGCCTCCTAAGTGCTGATATTACAGGCAGATAC
>NW_004524640.1:10410624-10419392 GCF_000260255.1 Octodon degus | reverse complement strand
TTTTTTTAAGGAACCAGGGACTGAACTCAGGTCCTTTTGCTCGCCAGGCAAGTGCTTATTCTACTGAGCTATCTCCCCAGCCCCCAGACCTGTAGGCTTCATGGTTGGGTACCTAATGGCCTTCTACTTTTCCATCCCCAGGGGGCTGAAAGAGTGGGCCCTCCGTCCACACTGTCCCTCATCAGGCAATCATCCAGCCCAGGCTTCTCTGGGTGCCACCTGGGCACCAACAGGGCAAGCACTTATCAAGCCTCTGCTTGACTCCCACGGCCAAGAGGACTCGGGTAGCTTCTCCATAGAGCTGGGATCCTAGGAGGTTTCTCTGGTGCCTGGGACTGAATCAGGGTGAGCAAATGTATTCCAGGCTCCACATGGGCACCATGGAGGTCGGGAGAGTTCATCAGCAAGGACGTGCAAGAGAGTCAGGGACATGGGACACGAGCTGCTGAAAAGTTAAAAAGCAACAAGATTTAAAGACTTGAGGAGCATTGTGAAGCCGATGTAAGTTTGAAGACAGGCCAAGGGAGAGGGTGGCACCCTGTGCAGGCTGGGGGGATCTCCCGAGAGGCCTCCCAGGGCAGGGAAGGTTCTACGCACCCCCTGGGGCAGGCTTCCCGCTAGTCTTCCATCCACCTAGGACTCCAGCACCAAGCAATCTTTAGAGAGCTGCTGCACTCTGGCTAAGCTCAAGAGGGCTGCCAAAGGGACGGCGCTCCTGGAATGCCCCGTGACAACAGAGAAAGGCCCTTCAGCCAGGCAGACCAGCTGTGAAGGTTGACCTGTCACCTCAGGGAGGGAGCTCAAGCTGAGCCTCAGTGTTGCTTGTGCAGAAAGCGGCCTGCTGAGAATGGAATCAAGAATGAAGTTACGGGGCCGGGGGAGATAGTTCAGTGGAATAAGTGCTTCCCTGGCAAGTGCAAGGGCCTGAGTTCAATCCCCGGTTCCAGGGGGGAAAATGGGTTGGGGAGATAACTCAGTAGAGTAAATGCCTTTCTGATAAGCGCAGTGTCTTGAGTTCAATCCCCGGTTCCAGGGGGAAAAAAAAAAAAAAAAGAATGCAGTTGCTTGGCTACAATCTTAAATTATTAATTATTAATGGTCTCTGGTGGCCCACTCATCATATCAATTGATCAGTTCATTGGCTGATTGACTTCAGAGATGGGAATGGAACCTAGGGCTTCATCCCTAGCCATTAATTAATCCGACACAGAGTCTCACTGAGTTGCTAAATTGCCCAGCATGGCTTGATCTTAGGATCCTAGCACTTCAGCCTCCCAAGAAGAGAGATTACAGGTGTGCTCATGTATACATTTTCAATGTATTATAAAGAATTTAAGGCAAAACGATATAAAATAATGCAATCAATACTTGTAAAATAAAACATTACCAATGCAATTGAAAATCCCTAAATATCAACTAGGATTAAATAACCTCAATTGTTCACCTCTCTGAATCTGCACTTCCAGTGTCTCCACGCCCTCTTTATCCTCACACCATATTGAATAAAGCTTACCGCATTGTATTCAGCCAGTGTGGAGGCACTGGAGATAGTGGGCATGGCAGCGACTAACTCAGACAATGCCTGGGACATGGAGCCCTACAAATGATCTCTCACACACCAATGCCAATTGTAGTCTGAGGCCATACCACCCTGGGCACACCCAATCTCATTTGCGCTCAGAAGCTAAGCAGCGTTGGATGTGGTTGGCACTCAGATGGGAGACAGTTGTGGTGAAAAGGTACAAAGCAAAAGCATTGGGAGTGTTGGGGCCCCTGGAGATCTCGGATGCACCTTCCAACTCCCTGGACATTCTCACAGTCCTAATGCAGCACCCTCTACCAGGTCATCCTCAGGTGGCTCATCAGCCTCTTCTCCATCCCCTTCACCAACTGGCCTCCCTGCTCCTTAGCAGAGATCAGAAAGCTTCAATCCTGATTAATGTTATGGGTCACTCAGAATAGGAACCAGATCAGCCAGGTTGGAATTTGGAAAGCCGTTTATTACTGAGCTCAGGGCTCCCAGTCTGCTCTCACACAGGAGAGGACCGAAAGGCAGCTAGCCCAGGAAGCAGGGGGCTTTTAAAACATGAAACCACATTTGTTTGGTAAACAAATTCATTCACACAAAACAATGCTTTCAGGGTCATTGTGCCCACTACCCAAACTAAATTTCCTGGGGCTTTGTTTTAGTTTCTGGTTATCTTGCACCTGAGTAAGTACCTGCAGGCAACCTTGCATAGCCCAAGGTTACAAGAAGTTAAATCCCATTTAGTTTCCTTATGAAGCCATCTCTGCAATCTAACTTTGTTTACAGGGATTGGTTAGGTAGGAATTTTATGTAGCAAACAGCAAGTAACAGCCACTATTTACTAAACAACTTAGAACAGTGGTGAGTATACATTTATTTATTTATTTTTTTTTAAATATTTATTTATTTTTATTTATTACATTTATTCATTTTGCGTGTGTGTGTGGCCAGCTCAGCCCACCAGGGGGCGGGTCTGGCTGGCATGTGGTGCTGGGGGATCGAACCGCGGTCCCTGTGCTTTGCCAAGCTTGTTTCAAGTAGGTGCTTTAGACCACTGAGCCATCTCTCCAGCCCCTGAGTATACATTTATAACAGAAAGCATAAGATTTACATTTATAATCTAAAACATGAGTTGACTCAATACAGTTGGCACTCAGATGGGAGACAGTTGTGGTGAAAAAGGTACAAAGCAAAAGCATTGGGAGTGTTGGGGCCCCTGGAGATCTGGGATACACCTTCCAGCGCCCTGGACATTCTCACAGTCCTGATGCAGCATCCTCTACCAGGTCATCCTCAGGTAGCTCGTCAACCTCTTCCCCAGCCCCTTCACCAACTGGCCTCCCTGCTCCTTAGCAGAGACCAGAAAGCTTCAGTCCTGATTCAGTTCCCAGGTACAGCAGTGATAGGTTATGGCCCTATTATGAATTGCTGAATTATTATGGCGGTCGTCTGATATGGCTGAATCTCCGAAACAACACCTTATCTTCCCAATGACCACTTCCTCTTCCTTTTCCTCCACTCCAGCCCTGGGTACAACTTCCTTTGACCTTTTCCGCCCTCACAAGGGAGCCTCCAATCAACTCCTTGTACGTCACTAGACCTGCCCCTCAAACTCCGCCCCTGACAATTGTCCATAAAGTCTCAGGCTCCCTGTCTCGGGTCAGAGGATCTGTCCATCTCCCTGCTCTTTCTCCTCTCCGTGTGTTTAGAGTTAATAAAGGCTTTCCTTCCCCCATTTCTGCTTCTCTGCTGCGCAGCCGCCAACGCTGTTGCCTCTGAAACCTGTCAAGCAGTGCTGCAGGAGTCAGCTTCCTCACTGCGCAGCTAGAGCTCTCTGCAGCACTCCCAGCAGGTGGAGCGGGCAAAGCCAGAGGAAACCGCTTGGTGAACTGAGTCATCAGAAAAAGCTGCATCTGCATTTCTTTCAAGAGCCTGCCGAGCCCCGCCCACTTTCAGCCCAGTGTTCGGGAGGTGGAGTGTCACAGGTTGAGACCCAGCTGTAAGATAACTCCTGGCTCCTGTAGAAGAGGTTTTTCTGTCTTGCTGTGGCCCACCTACGTGACTGGTGAATGTATCGATTTCTGACTTGCTCATGCTCTGTGACTATAAAAGATCATAGAACCTCTTCCAGCGGAACATGTCATTCGGAGTAACTTGAATCCATGTTTCCAAGCCATGATCACTTGTATTTGGCTCAGGATAAACTTTTCTTTAAGGTAGAATCCTTCTTTTGGATCAGTAACACTCAGCTTCTCTGAGCGCTAGCCACTTCCAGGGGAACCCACAGACCTGCAGCACTCTGCACACCTATTCTCTGACGTGCATGCCTGTAATTACACGTCACACAAATGCAAAGCCCTTCTGTTGGACTCCACACATTTTCACTGATTCCAAGCTGAACTGCTGCGGGCTCAGAGGGATGTGTGTGTGTGTGTGTGTGTGCACGCGTGCACATGCGTCTTGTCTGCCACATTCCTTTCTTGGAGATAAACCTAATGCTAGCTGGTTGTCCTCCAACTGTGTATCAACTGTATTTTTTTTTAAATTTTATTTATTTATTTGTGTGTGTGTGTGTGTGTGTGTGTGTGGCCAGCTCAGCCCACCTGGGGGCGGGGCTAGCTGGTGTGTGGTGCTGGGGGATTGAACCGTGGTCCCTGTGCTTTGCTAAGCTTGTTCTAAGTAGGTGCTTCAGACCACTGAGCCATCTCACCAGCCCTGTCAACTGTATTTTGCCTGTGATCAAAATTATACAAATACCAATGCTTTCTTTCTCATTATGTAATACTTTACAGATACCAGTTGGTGTTTAACTGACATGGTCATGTTTTTGTCTTTATGTTCAGGTTGTAGATGCTAGAGTATTTTGTCTACAGGACAAGAGTCCCTCTATGTATGGGGACGGGACACCCCCAGTAGGTACCAGAAACTAGGGATAATATCAAATCCTACATTCATTTTTTTAAAATATGCGTATCATAAAGCATAATCCTTGAGTATAAGAGATTAACAACATCAACAAAAGAAAACAATTATAACAATATCTGTATACTATAATTGTTGTTTTTTATTGCCAGTACCGCTAGTGTTTATGTTTGTTTTTTGAGACAGGGTCTTACCATGTAGTTCAGGTTGGCCTTGAATTCACTATGTAGCCCACACAGGTTTCAAACTCATGGTGATCCTCCTGCTTCAGCTTCCCAAATACTGGGATTACAGGCCTGCTCCACCACGCCTGAGTGCCGGCACTACCTCTGTGCATTGCAGCTATTACTAAGTAAAATAAGATAGCTGATCTGGTGACTGAGGTGGCCACTGAGATGAGTAACATTGACAGGTAGAGTGTGTAGGGTGGATCGCTGGACAAAGGGAGGACTCATGTCTGGAGTACCCAGAATGGAGCAAGACTGTGAGATTTACCATGCCACCCAACGCTACGTTAAACATCTGTTCATTTCTTGAATTTTCCAGTTTTATTTATTTATTTATTTATTTATTTATTTATTTATTTATTTTTTGCAGAACGGGGGATTGAACTCAGGCCCTTGCGCTTGCCAGGGAAGTGCTTATTCGAATGAGCCATCTCCCGGGCTCTCCAGTTTTATTTTTGAGCTACAATTTTTTTTTTATACTAAAACAGAGTAAGCCATTTATTAAAGCACTGCATGATGAAGTTTCTGATTCAATATTACATGCAAACATTTCTCCCTTCATTAACATTTGGCCTAAAACGTACAATATAATCTTTCCAGAACTAGAAAATACCTGTCCTTTAATACTCAATGAATTAACAGTGAGCTGAATTTTTTTGAAGTCTACATTTTCTTGATGAGACAGTGAATACTTAAAAAAAAAATTTCAAAATCCCATATGCCTGAAAGTTAAATTTCATATACTCTGTGCACTGGCCCACAATTAAAATTCTTGATTAAAGCTCCTGCTTAGGCAGATGCAGGGGCCGGGAGTTCGATCCCCTGGCCTGCCATGCCGGCCCCGAACCTGGGGCACTATGAGACAGTTATTGAGACTGAGTGTGGTGGCACAAACCTGTAATCCCAGCACTTGGGAGGCTTTAACAGGAGGATCACTACAAGTCTGATCTACACAGTGAGACCCTGTACACCCTGTCCTAAAGTACAAAAAAACAGAAAATTCTCAATTTATCAGATAATGATATCAAGGAATCTCCCTTCTACCCGCCAAAAATAATATATATTAACAAACTGAGGATAAGAGTTGAGTTTTAAACTGCACTTTATTTGTTATTATAACATGGTCTCTCTTTATCTGATCAATCATAAGCATGCAAAACATTCTCTTATAAATGGAACTTGTTCTACAACCCTTTGTATTGTGACAATTATAAGGGTCATTTGACTTGGACTTTTATCCTTTTCTATAGCATTTCTAAGCAGTGTATGTGACACACACCACAGACGTAGGAAAGACTATCTTTAATAAATTGTTTTAATTGTACAGAATTCCTGATAATTAAGTACAAAATGTTAACATGCCTCTGATATGTCATATGTCCCAAAGGACCAAGATCCACTGCCTTCTTGCCTGCAGCGTCTGCGCCTTTGTTGGCCACTTGACAGGAACATCCACCAGGGCTCGGAACAGCACCGCTGTGAAAGCTCCCACCCGCCACTCTCATGTGCCGATTCCCTGGACCACCCAGGCCTGCTGGCAGAGAAGGCAGCGATTGTTCTACTTCACCCACAGGGACATGCAGCAGTTGTGGAAGGAATGATTGCACTCTCCCCAGACCACAACACAATCCTGTTTGTTTTCAGCTTGACATCTAAGCCAGGCCTCCATCACCTGGACCCTGCAGATGGCGCACGTATTGCACCCCACATCTCAGCTCCACATGGCCACCGTGTTCCACTTCTTCAGTGAGAACATTTTGTCACCTCCCAACTTGGAGCCTGTGCCACCCCGAGTGAGAGGACAAGGCACAGGGCTCTTCGCTGTCTTCCACGTCGGCTATGGCAGCGGCAAGGAGCCAGTGGCGAAGACCCCGAGCTACAACTGACTGTGAGTAACTGCACTGTGGAGAGCAAGACCCAGACTGTGCAGGGACTACTGTATTGTCTATGTGTTTCTAGGCACAAGCTAGTGGCTGTCATATAATTATAGCCTTTATGCTCAGTTCTCAACTTCCTATGCCTCAGCAGGACGCTGCCAACCTTCCAACTTTCTCTACCGTGTCTGATGGACACCCCTCTGTCCACCTAGGGAACACAAGGGGTCAATCAAAAAACACAACCCTGCCCTCCAGGTCCTGCTCAAGTACAGGAATCTGGTGGCAATATCCCTCCCCTCCAGCTGATGCAGGCAGACTTTTCTTCCTGTTTGCCAAAAGCAGAACAAGAATCTCAGTCTACCTGTCTTTGGGGAAAAGGAAGGCTGTTTCTGTTCCCTAATAGCAGGGAGAATGAAGCCCTGCTGCTATCCGGAAGTGCCTGAGCATCCTTCCGGACCCCCGCAGTCCTAGCAGTGTGATCTTTAACCCCGAGCCCTGCAGGATGAGCAGATGGCCCAGCCAGGGAAGCAGTAGTTTGCTTAGGGCAGTTTTACAGCTTTCCCAACTCTGAACAGCTGCCCCAGAGATAGCCGTGGCCACTGCCCTTGGTCAGCCCAAGCCTGTGGATAGCTGTTTCTCTTCTATTAGCAAGCAAGGTCTCTCGGCTACCTGTGGACTCCAACTGCTAGGACTGCAGTGGACTCTCAGTGGACTGAGAGAGATACAAGGGGGAAGGGGCAATATTTTTGCTTGGTTTGTTTTTTGAGACAAGATCTTACTATGTAGTTCAGGCTGGCCCTGAACTTGCTATGTAGCTCAGCTGCCCTTGAAATCTTGGTGATCCTCCTGCCTCAGCTTCACAGCCATGTCTGCTGAACAGTGCCTTTCACTTCCCTGGAGTCATTATCTCTCACTAGTGCTCAGGAGAGACTGTTTGCTTGACAGAGGTGCCACTAAGATGCTCCGGGGCACCGAATGCTGCTTCAACATGGGTTCCATTTGACTCCCAGGTAACTGGTTCTCAGTCCAAGAAGGCGGCTCAAGGGTGTAGTTTTCATTTGATTCCATCCTCCAGCTTCCCCGGTTTTCCCTCACTCCTGCCCCCACTGCAGTCCACTGACCTATGGGCCTTCCCAGCACAGGTCCTAATACAGACTTGTATGAGACACTATCTTGGGCTCTAGGCCTCCAGCTGGACTTATGGAGGACATTGCAAGGGGCTGTAGGCCTTCAGATGGCTTCTTTCGGTCTCTAGTGTGTGGACAGATGTGCACTGTTTTGCGTTTGACTTTTTGGGTGACTACTATAGGATAATCCTATGAATTATGTGCCCTGTGTTAAATCCTTTATGAACACTGACTATAACACTCACTTTATCTGACTCTTCAACTATTGTGCCCCCTCCCCCATCACTTAGCAGCATCTTTACATCTGTATTTAACCACCCCGGAGCCTTTGTCAACTAGAATCTGGTGACTTGGAAAGCTACTGGAATCCCTTGGTCAGCCGGGATTCCATTATGTGCCTCTAACACAGAAGTCACTAACACAGTCGGTTTCACGTCTAGAATCATCAACTCTAGCCCAACATCCTGCCTAAACTTTTTCATTGTAAACATAAATCATTTTGAGACAATATATAAGTTGGCAAATATTGACATTTTATGATTTGTTTGGAGAGTCTCTCCCTCTATCGCCCAGGCTGGCCTTGAACTCATGGCAGTTCTCCTGCCTCGGCCTCCCAAGAGTTGGGATTACAGGTGTATGCCACCATGGCTGGCTTTTTTCTTTTCTTTTAATGTATTTGCTTGTTACAGGGTCTCACTATGCAGCTCAGACTTGTGGTGATCCCTCCGCTTTCAGCCTCCCCAGTGCTGGGATTAGAGGCATGCGCCACTATGCCGGGACTCTAGCCAGCTCAGCCCACCATGGGGTGGGGCTGGTGTGGCACATGGTGCTGGGGATTGAACTGTGGTCCCTGAGCTTGCCTAAGTTTACCTAAGCAGGCACTTAGGTCTGCTGAGCTATCTCATTGGGCCATGGTTTTTCTGAATTTTATCCAAATTTGTATATTGATTGTCTTTTACTGATCACTTAATCTTTCTCTGCAACACAAGACTGGCACAGAAAAAATGTTTTTCCTATTTCAGATGACCCTAAGGCTCTAAATATTAAAATTTCTTCTTTGGAATTTTAATTAGAAAATTAAATATAT
>NW_004524640.1:10408308-10410489 GCF_000260255.1 Octodon degus | reverse complement strand
CTTCCAACAGAAAGAGGGAGATTTATCTCATGAAGATATCCAGCTGTGTGTATGCTGGGTGAAGAGTGATAACTACTAATTAAGAAAAAAAAATTATTAGAAATTCATTTTCATAGAATAAAGAGAGATAAGAAACAATAGGTCTCATACTCAAGAGTATTACTTTTGACTCTTCCATTTTTATAACTGTGAGTTCTGGAGATGCTGGGATGCTGGTCAAATAATTTAGTGGGTAAGACTGGAATGACTGGCCCAGCCAAATAGCTCAGCGGATTAAAGCACCTGCAAGCAGGTGCAGGGTGCGGTGGGGGAAGGTGATTCCCGGGCCTGCCATGCTGGCCCTGCCCTCAGGGCGTACTGAGACAGCAACTGAGACTAGGCGTGGTGGCCCACGCCTGTAATCCTAGCTCTTGGGAGGCTATAAACAAGTGGATCACTGCGGGTGATCTAGTAGTGAGACCCTGAAAACCCTATGGACCCCTACCTAAAATACCAAAAAAAAAAAAAAAAAAAAAAAAAACCCAACTAAAAACAAAGACAGGAAAGATTTCTTTTTTGTTGTTTTTGAGATGAGGTTTCACTGTAGTTCAGGCTAACCTTGAACTCACTGTAGTCCTGGCTGGCTTTGAACTCAAATGTATGCTCCTGCCTCAACCTCCTTAGTGTTGGGATTACAGGCATGTGCTGCCACACCCACTGAAACTGGAAAGTTTTTTCTTTTCTTTTCTTTTTTTTTTTTTTTTTGGTACCAGGTATCAAATTCAGGACCTTGTGCTTGCAGGCAAGTACTTTTAAGCTGCTGAGCTATCTCCTCAGCCTGAAAAGTTTTTCTTTTTTATAGGCTTATTTTTTTATTTTATTAATTTTTATTTTTTGAGAAATAAATATGAATGAGACAGTTTCACAGCTGATTAATAAGACAGTTTTGATAATCAATGCACTGTACATTGTTATCTTCTTAGCGGTTATCCATAGTAAAAGAAGCAGACAGGATATTCTGTCCAAACACTGTTAGTACACCTCTTTCTTCTCTTTGAATTAAGCGAAAGTAGCTGTAAATTTATCCTATTTTGTATATATAAATACAAAATGATCATTCCTTTGTATCTTTTTTTTAATTGTCTGTCAGAGGTGAATATTCTTTTTCTTTTTTCTTTTTTTTTTTTTTTTTGCCATACCAGGGATTGAACTCAGGACCCTGTGCTTGCCAGGCAAGCACTTGTTCTACTGAACTATCTCCCCAGGGGTGAATATTCTATTGGCATCTAAATACTACAGGTGTTTGAATTCAACTAAATAATCTAACACTGTCTAGCAGTCTATAATATTAGTGGGTTATCCTCAGAAGTTATTGACTTGAGCCTTTTACAGCTCATCGTATTAATATGACTTTATTTTTTTTAATTTTATTTATCTGTGTGTGTGTG
Source organism: Octodon degus (assembly GCF_000260255.1). Classification (NCBI taxonomy): domain Eukaryota; kingdom Metazoa; phylum Chordata; class Mammalia; order Rodentia; family Octodontidae; genus Octodon; species Octodon degus. Next base: position 10,409,062 of record NW_004524640.1, on the reverse strand, counting down.
TGTGTGTGTCTAGCTCAGCCCACCAGGGGGCGGGGCTGGCTGGCATGTGGTGCTGGGGGATTGAACTGCAGTCCCTGTGCTTTGCTAAGCTTTTCTAAGTAGGTGCTTTAGACCACTGAGCCATCTCACAAGCCCTGGCTTTACTTTATATACCTCGTTTTTATACTTTTCTGCTGGATAGTTAAGACTAAGATATAGCAAGACCTATATAACAAGAAATGTAACTTTTGTATCTGATAAGGTCAGCCAAGTACTCTCAGGATTTATCCTGTAGCCCTGTACCGCCCCTGAAAAGTTTTCTTACAGCAATGTCATTCAGTTATCTGATTTTCCAAGCTATATTCCAAAAACCCAAAAATCTGTCTGAAGTTATTTTTTATCTGCTGAAAATTCCAAGTACCCCTCCTTCTACTTTGTTAAAGACAAAGAACTGGAATCCTTACTTACAAAAGGATATTACCAAAGATCCAGAATCGTTCACTTTTCTCATGTCACTGCCAGCATTTCTAACTATCCTGGTATTCCTCCCCTTAAGGATAGTCATTCCCACAGTGAAACCCTGAGTACAACAAGCTTTTTGTCTTTTGTAGTGGAGAGTGCATCTGTGGGCAAATTTCTGGGTTATAGCAATTTCAGAAAAAAACATATGAAAGTTCTGGCCAGGGCTGGTGAGATGGCTCAGTGGTCTAAAGCACTGACTTAGAACAAGCTTAGCAAAGCACAGGGACCACGGTTCAATCCCCCAGCACCACAT
>NW_004524640.1:10407025-10408088 GCF_000260255.1 Octodon degus | reverse complement strand
TATATGTGTATAAAAGTTCACGCTCTGGAAATAGAACCTTCCTCTAAGCTCACTGCATACTGCTCCTCCCCTAGGTTACCTTGCTGACCAGCACCTTGGACCTTTGGCATTGGAAATACAGAAGAGTCAAACTATTAAGCAAGCAACACGAGTCCTGTTGAGATGGAAAGGAGAAGCGCTGCTCTTCACACGGCGAAGTTTACTGACTACGAAACTGCAGAGTTGGGAAAATGAGACAGAATGCTTATAGAGAACTCAGGTGGTTCAGAGTAAAAATAGAACAAAACCAAACTTATGGCCTTAAAATCTAAACAAAAAGAATACTTCCCATATAGCTGAAAATTGTCAGTGTCTGGAGTGTAATTTTACTGTGACAATAAACCACTTATCAAAAGAGTAACTCTGATGGTACTGTTGGCAGGTGGAGTTTGCAGATGGCAAATGACACCTGCAGAACAATGTGACAGTTCAAAGGACATTAATTGTATGCTCCCACAGGGAGGACAAAACAGTGGTCCCCAGGTGGAGTGGCTCTCAGTGCAACATTTGGAGACTTTTTCGCTCTCATGACTTGGAGAGGAGGGCAATTCCAGTGGTATTGACTGGGTAGAGGCCAGGGATGCTGCTTAAAGCCTTCCTTATAAGGCACAGGATGTTCTTCACAAGAAATTATCTAGCCCCCAACACAACAGTGCCTGGGCATCAGCATTTGAGTTCTTGTTGTATCTCCTGTGCGATATGGGACCCCTGCCTAGCTACTCAACCTTTCGGAGCCTCAGCCTCAGCTTGCTCCTCTGTATAGCAACTGTATAGCAAGCCAATGACAGCTTATACTGCTGAGTAATAGTATCAGGCGCCACTCCCCAGGCACTTCATTCCCTCCTTCCAAAACCCTGGCAAGGTCTGGTTATTTACACATGAACATGAACTACACTAGTGAAGATGGAACTTGCAGCACAGTGAGGATGAACACTCAACTGCCGGGGCCTTTTAAAAAAAAAAAAAAGATACACTCAGCTAAGCACATTTTCTTTTTGTTTTGTGTTTGGTTGGGGGGGGGGGG
>NW_004524640.1:10393514-10406576 GCF_000260255.1 Octodon degus | reverse complement strand
GGCCAGCTCAGCCCACCAGGGGGCGGGCTGGCTGGCATGTGGTGCTGGGGGATCGAACCGCGGTCCCTGATGCTTTTTGCTAAGCTTGTTCTAAGTAGGTGCTCTAGACCACTGAGCCATCTCTCCAGCCCATGGTGCAACTTGTGATCCCAGCATTCTGGGAGGCTGAAGCAGGATTAAAAACTTGCCCCTAGTCTATGCAATTTAGCAATATTCCTGTACCACTAAACAAAAATGACTTATAGTGGCATATGAGCCTTCATGAAGTGGTCCTGTCTTGTCTCTGACTACTGCAGCCACGTTCTGTGTCTATACCTTTTCACTTGATCTTTTCTCTCTGGAGGCAAGGCTAGTTCCCCGGGTTTAGGTCTCAGCTCAAATGGCACTGATCTGGATGACCTTCCCAGATCATTCAATATAATAAATGCCACATACTCTATGTCTTCACACTGTACATACTTTATTCTTCCTTCTTTTCTAAAACTTTTAGTTAGCAACTGCCTGACATAATCATTTAATACCTGTATTTGTCCAGGTGTGGCAGCGAAGGCCTGTAATCTTAACACTCAGGAAACTGAGGCATGAGAATCAGTTAGAGGCTGGTCTGGGTTACTTAGTGAATGCAAAGCCAGCCTAAACTATATAGTGAGACCCTGTATCACTTCCCACCTCAAACCCCACTCTTTCCTCAACTAGAGGAGAAATGTTGTGAGTATGCAGAACTCAAATGTTCACCATGTGGCCTCTGGCCCTCTAGCCACTCGCCCACCCTGCGTTCCATGAACCTGTAACTGTCTCTGACCCAAGTTTTGTTTTTAGGTTTTTGTTTGTTTTTTGCAGAACTGAGGGTTGAACTCAGGCCCTTGCGCTTGCCAGGTAAGCACTTATTCCACTGAGCCATCTCCCCGACCCTGACCCAAGTTTTAGTACTTCACAAAAACTACAGAGAAGAAAAATGGAGGGCCAGTCAAATAGCTCAGTGAATTAAAGCAACTGCAAGCAGGTGCAGGGGCTGGGGGTTTGATACCTGGGCCTGCCCTGCTGGCCCCACCACTAGGGTGTGATTGAGACTGGGCCTGGTGATGCGTGCCTGTAATTCCAGCTTTTGGGAGGCTGTAAACAGGCGGATCACTAGGAGTCTGATCTAGTAGTGAGACCCCGAACACACTGTAGACCTTTCCCTAAAATACAAAAAAAAAAAAAGAAAAATGGAAATATGGGCCTGGGAGATAGCTCAGCGCACTAAAGCGCCTGCTTAGGCAAGCACAGGGACTGCCATTGGATCCCTGGCACCACAAGCCGTACCAGCCCTGCTCCTGGGTGGGCTGAGCCAGCCACAGTCCAGGCCTAGTGGCACATGCCTATAATACCAGGGCTGGGTAGGCTGAAAACAGGAGGATCAGTATGAGTCTGGGCTATATAGTGAGACCCTGTAACAACCAAATACAATAAAAAAAAAAAAAGAAAAGAAAAGAAAAAGAAAAGTAAAATAGAAATAAGGAAAAATCTTAAAAAACTAATTAAGGGGCCGGGGAGACGCCTTAGTACAATAAGCTCTTCCCTGGCAAGCGCAAGGGTCTGAGTTCAATCTCGGGTTCCGCCAAAAAACAAAACAAAAAAATAAAATAAACTAACCTAACCTAACCTAATTTAATTAAAAAAAAAAAGACTGCAATCTCAGGGATATATTTACACAAAATTATCCACTGGCATTCCCTTTATTCATTTATGCTCCTTTCCTTCCACACCCACCACACCCAAATTCCTCAAGAATACTGTACGCCCATAAACTGGCTAGGTTAACAAAAGATAGGGATCTTGATTCTCAGATACCGGACAGGGTGCTGAATTCAAAGAATTCTTATCCATTTTAAAACAAAACCCGGCCCATGCCTGAACAATGGGCCAAGACCTTTCTGGAAAGTGGGCCACCTTTCGGAGTTCCCACCCCATCACAAGCAGCATAAAGGTCCCCAGCTCCAGGAAATCGGGCGACTCTCTCTCCTCTCAGAGCCTGCGCTCTGACTGCAAAGGGTCACAATTCAGCCTATTTTTTTTGTAGAAATTCTTTTTCCACCATGCGTGTCAGGGAACCCGCGACACGTCATCTGCGGGTCGAGGCGTCCATCTCTGCTTCGGCAGCCTCCTGGGGCTGGGTACAGTGACAACATCTGATGGCCTATCGCAAAACTCTTCCTCATGTCACTTTTCCAGTAATTCGGCAAGCACAACAGCTGCAGACGCGCTTGCCCCCACCGAGGCGCCTACTGTCCACTTAACTGGGAAAGACCCGCGACCCCCGAGGCGCAGGCGAGGCCCTGCTGGCCATCCTCGAGGCTGTCCGCCCTGTTCAGTACTCCAGCGCGGAAGACACTGGACCTTGTCCACAGAACCGTGGAGAACGCGACCCAGCGGGGCCCAACGAGCGGCGTAGGCCTTGGCCCAGGCGTCTGGAAACGCCGCTGCCAAGGGCGCCTGGACCGCGAGGGGCGCCGCTTAATGGCGGCGAAGGGATTCCAGCCAGCCTGGCTTCTGAACTGGCTCAGCTTAGGCCCCCCACGAACCGAAAATTCATGTCAGTGTGAAAAATGGGCAGCAGAGAGTGCTTTAACCCAGCTGCGATGTCGCCAACTGGACAACTCGCTAGAAAAAAAAATAAAAAGACACGGCGACCCATCATGGCTGCCGGCGGCGGCGCAGCGAGAAGCAACCAAAAGGAAATGGCGCCGGGCGCAGGGCCAGGCGCGGCAGCCCCGGACGGCGAGGCGAGAGGGCCGCCGAGGTCACCCACGAGGGTCCCCCGAGGACCTCAACACCCTCCTGGCTTCTGGCACCTTGCAAACTCTGAAGCTGTAACATAAAGGTTACTGTCTGCAAAATGACTCGCACTTGCAAGGCCCTAAATTCCATCCTGCGGCAGAACCCGGCAAAATATTCTCTAAACGGAATGCACTACGCATACTGCGCATCTCCGCAATAATGGGCCCGCTAACGACGCAAAGAATGTTACGTCGCGACGGAGTCTCTTCCCCCGCCCCACCCCACGTTCTAGTTTCGGCGGCGCGAGAACTTTACGTCCGCTCCGTATCTTGTGTTTCTTTTGCGAACCGTAAAGCGTACCGGCTCTCGCAACTGACGTAAAACGCTTCCGAGAATATCCGTAACGCCCCGCGGAGCCCTCGGGCGATTCCGAGACCCTGTTTACGTATCGTCTCCGCCGTACGTAGCGTGAAGTTGGAGCAGGCTCAGCGGCGGCCGCCATTTTGTGCAGTCGCTGAGGAGGAAGGAGACGCCTAAGCCGCGGCAGTGCCGGGTTTGAGCGTAGCCAAACCTACCCACCGTTTTTATAACCCGATTCTCTGTGTTTTGCTCCCGTCTCCGACGAGAGAGGCGGCGACGGTGGCGTCTGCGACGGGAGACAGCGCGTCGGAGCGAGAAAGCGCCGCGCCTGCCGCCGCCCCAACAGCGGAGGCGCCGCCGCCATCGGTCGTCACCAGACCGGAGCCGCAGGCCCTCCCGAGCCCGGCCATCCGTGCTCCGCTCCCAGATCTCTACCCGTTTGGGACCATGCGCGGAGGCGGCTTTGGGGACCGGGACCGGGACCGGGACCGTGGCGGGTAAGGGGGGAGGGGGCTGGATGCGAGGCCCTGCGTGTGCGCGGGGAGGGGGAGGGGGCTATTTCCCGAGGCCGAGCGGGCTCCGCGGCACAATGGCGGCCTTGGGCGGCGGGGGCCCGGCGGGAGGGGCCCCGCTCCGGGCCTGGACGCGAGGCCTGGTCACTTGGCTTGGTCACTTGATCCCTGCGCGTCGCAGTGACTGTCTGGAAAAGACGCTCTAGACGCTCTTGTGCTGCCTCGGGAAATCCAGCTCGAAATGGCTCCCTTTACGTGACGTCCCCAGCTCCCTGTTGAAGATCAGTCTGAAGAGCTACTTCTCATTTTTTGTTTCCGTGCTATGGATCGAACTCTGGGCCCTGAGCTCCTGCTAGGCAGTTGTTACATCTCTACTGTAGTTCTGACTTTAAAACAGTATTTTAATCCCTTTTAGTCACGGTTTGTGCAATTCAAAGGAAGCACGTAGAAATGTAAAGTGGTGAAGTCGCTTACTTAGGGGAAAGAAGAATCTGGAGAGATGGCATTATTCTAATTTTAACTTTTTTATTTTTTTACTTTTCTGTGTTCCAGTGTTAACTTCTCGGCCTAGTCTGGAGAATTTTGATATAATGCCCCTTGTACTATCAGGGATGTAAAGATAACAGGATTAAACTTGAATTTCTTCGAGATACTGAGATTTTTAGGGTCTTTTCATGTCAACTCAATGATTTCTTGCTTAACAGATACGTGTTATGCCAGGGTGTTTGGTTTTTTTTTTTTTTTTGTTTTGTTTTGTTTTGTTTTGTTTTTTTATCCTTTTGAAACAGAGTCCCTGTGCAGCTCAGGCTGGTCTTTAGCTCACTTTGTAGTGCTGGCTGGTCTCATAATTTGCAAGGATCTTCTTGCTTCAGCCTCCCCAGTGTTGAGATTACAGGCCTGCGCCACCAGGCCAGGCATTTTGTTTTTTGTTTTTGATACGGTGTCTCACTGTAATTCAGGTTGGCTTTGAGCACCCAGCAACCCTCTTGCCTTGGCCTTCCCAGTGAAGTGGTGAGATAACAGTCATATGCTACTGCTATGACTTTGGGCTCATCCTTCATTTTTGTGAGCCCTTTTTTTTTTTTTTTTTTTTTTTTTTTTTTTTTTATGAACAAGTATTAGAATAGTCACAAGCACTTCAATTATCTTTAAACTTCAAACTTTCCACTTCCCAGTTAGGAAGGGAAATCTGATCTTTTGTTAGATGTGGAGAGGAAGGCTAAAAGTTGAAGTGTTCGTTTAACATTTCACAGTTAAGCAGAGATTAGATGGGAATTTAAATGCTGCTGCTTAGATAATACCTAGTAAATTTGACAGTGACCCCGTAATTCTCAGTTTTACACCCAGGCTTATCCTAAAGACCGGGTAAAACCTTTGCACATGTGATCCAGGAACCATGTATAAAACCATTTATCCCAGCATTGTTAGTGGGAATATCATCTTTGAAACTCAGTGTCCCAATAAGTTGTGGTTATTTGTGTATTTGAATACAATATAACAGTGAAAAAGGAAAACTTGATGATATCAGATGATTCTCAAAACATGTTGAGGTTTTTTAAAATTTTTGTTGATGCCGGGTCTCACCACGCAGCAGATTTGTAGTGATGCTGCTGTCTCAGCCTCCCCAGTGCTAGGATAACATACATCACCATCCCCAGTTTTGGTGGCTGGCACAGCGTGCCTGGAGTTCCAGGGCCAGCATGTAGTGCTGGGATCCAGGTCCTTGCCTTGCCAGACAGGCACTTAGATCACTGAGCAATCTTCCCAGCCAACATGTTGAGTTTTTAAAGTAGTTTGACTTATTTAGGGGACAGGTAAATGGAACCGAACTATAAAGACCAAAGGGATGGTTAATACAATCCAAGGTAGTTAATGGTGGGGGTTGTAAACTTCAAAGAGGCATGAGGAGGCTCGCAAAGTGTTAATAGTGGTATTTTTTCACTGTGGGTCATATTTCATCATAAACATAATAATTTGAAAAGAGAAATGAAGTAAATCCGTGTCCAATATCAGTTTATTGAGTATTAGATGACATGTAAAAATGGAAAGTTTTTTTAAGCCCACCACAAAATCACACCCTTTGATAGGGTCTGTGCCCTAATTACCCTCACTTGAGTTTTCCTTTGTGCTTTGAGTTGCTGCTGTTCTGCTATTAAAAGTTACAAAGCTGAATTAGTTGTAAACAATGGGTTTGGTTATTTATTGTGTAGCCAAATTTATCTGCTACTCACTTGATCACAGTGAACAGCAAAGTGGAACAGGAAGTGGGCTATGTGTGTTATTAATGGTGGTGTAGATAACTGCAAGGGTAGAAAGTTTGGCAGCATATTTTGTAAGAACCTTCTATTTTTACTTGAATCTTTAGGACAACATAAGCGCACCTTCTTGAAGAGGACCTATACGTAGAGTCCTTTTAACCAATTTACAAGTAGAGATGACCAGTCCAGATGGCCTTTGGTCTATATACCATTTACTGGAAGCCTGAGAACATGATACTGATAGGTATTTTGTTGCTGTGTGCATCACCTACTTTTTTATGTTTTTTACTGGATTAATAGCAGTATAGATGGTGTCTGTTTACTCTTGTTTATTGCATGTAGAGACCCACAATACCAACACAATTTTCTGTCAAATCTGTAATTAGAGAAATAACTGACTGGTCTTTAAGCCCCAGGAGATTGAAGCTCTTTAAGATAGCTACTGTTAGGGCCAGTCAAATCACTCAGCGGATTATAGGCAGAACTCGGACTTTGATCCGCAGAACACACTGAGACCGCGATTGAGACTGGGTGTGGTGGTGTGTACCTGTAATCCCAGCTCTTAGGAGGCTGTACACAAGACGATCACTACAAGTCTGATCTACGCAGTGAAGCCCTGTAGACCATGTCCTTAAAAAAAAAAAAAAAGATAGCTACTGTTGGTGGGCACTGTTTTACATTGCCTGTAATTAGGACAGGAGGCTGAAGCAGGGGGATCACAAGTTGGAACCCAGCTTTGGCAGCTTAACAAGACTGTCTCAAAAGTAAAAGGGCTGGAGAAGGAGCTCTGTGCAAAGGCCCTGGGTTTAGCCCCCAGCCCTGGAAAAGTAGACATTTCCTGTAAGATGTTATGGGTTAAAAGAGTGGGAAAAGCAAATTAAATTCAGTAGGGAGTGAAGGAAATGAGATGAAAAAATAACTATAGTTTCTATGTTAAAATCTTGCCCTTTACATAGAGTAATACAGAGAAATGAAGGCCATCTTAGTGTTACAATTCTTCCAGAAAAAAAGTACTTGTATGTAATATGTTATATTTTAGGATTGGCCAATGGCCATGTTTATGTTTAGCTTGCTAGTTAAAAAAACTTGAGCTTGAGTTTTAAAAGCTGTTAAATACAGTTTATTGATGGTCTTTCCTCTTAAGTCTGCTCAGGCTTCTGTGTTATCATAGACTACCAGTGCTTTATAGGTCCCAGTAGTTTTTGCACATTGGTGGAACAAGTGTTCTTTATGGTCTGAATGAGGAAGTGATCTGAAAAGCTGTTCAAAATTTGGGGAAATTAATTTTCCTCCCATCCACAGCAGTGTTCTTTAAACTTTAATTCCCTCCCCTCTTACACAAGATAGTAATGTTTTATTCTGTTCATATCACCAGCACCACATTAAAAAAATGTAGTTGAATGAATAGGTGACAGTTGAGTGTTGTGTCAGATACTGTTCAGCACTTACCGTAAAATAGAGGTGGGGAGCTGGTAGTATGGAAGGAGTCCCATCTTTATGTACATTTTCAAAGGATATAACGTTGCTTTAAAAATAGTAATTAGGGGCTGGGAAGATAGCTTAGTAGAATAAGTGCTTGCCTATAAGGTCCTGAGTTCATTCCCCAGTTCTGAAAAATAAAAATAAAAAATATTAATTAACTAAAAATTCTTGCTGTTTCTAGATTTGGAGCGAGAGGTGGTGGTGGTCTTCCTCCAAAGAAATTTGGTAATCCTGGGGAGCGTTTGCGTAAAAAGAAGTGGGATTTGAGTGAGCTCCCTAAATTTGAGAAGAATTTTTATGTGGAACATCCAGAAGTGGCAAGGCTGACTCCAGTAAGTGTGTGTGTATGTGGGGTTTTTTTTGTTTGTTTGTTTTTTTGGTGGAACCAGGGATTGAACTCAGGTCCTTGCCCTTGCCAGGGAAGAGCTTATTCCACTGAGCCATCTCCCCGGCCCCTGTGTGTGTTTTTTTAATACAGATAAATGAAACAGAAGTATGCTTGTTGCTGTTTTCTACTTTGTTATAAGGTTTTTAGATTAAGACTACATTATGCACATAAGAGTTTGTGTTTTGTCTTGCTTTTTGTTTGCGGAACCAAGTATTAAACTCAGGCCCTTGGGCTTGTCAGGGAAGCACTCATTCTATAGAGCCATCACCCTGGCTCCTACATAAGAGTTTAAATGTACATTATGCATTGCTTGGTATTTTGATTTTTTTTTTTTTTTTTATGTCCCAGGAATCAAACTCTTGGGACCTCGTGCTTGCTGAGCAGGTGCTGTGCCACTGAACTATAGCCCTGGCCCCTTTGCTGTTTTATCTTTTGCATATATTGTTTTAACCGTATGTTAAGTCATTTTCATTGATGAGATAAATTTTAATAGTAAATTGTTTTTTGACTTCATGATTGTTTAGGACTCCACCCATGAAGTGGTTACTTATTTAGAAAAATAATTTAAAACAGCACCTGGCCCCACTGCCCATCCTCTCTCACTTCCTAGTTCTAACCTTAAGGAGAAGTTACTTGCTCCTCCTGTGTATGTTTCTTTGCACTATTAACTCATAGAAAAATGCTTGAGGCTGGGGAGATGGCTCAATAGAATAAGTGCTTGCCTGACAAGCAGAAGAGTCTGAGTTCAATCCCCAGCTACACCAAAAAAAAAAGAAAAGAAAAAAAAATCCTCAAAGTTGAAAGCATAGTATATATTTACCATCAGTACTGTGGGTTGAGTGATAGTTATTTGGCTGATAGAAAGTTTTGGATATGCATAATAGCTTTTACTAATTCGTCTTCATTTTTATCTGAAAGTATGAAGTTGATGAGCTACGCCGAAAGAAAGAGATTACAGTGCGAGGGGGAGATGTTTGTCCTAAGCCTGTCTTTGCCTTTCATCACGCTAACTTCCCACGTAAGTACTCTTCCACCCAGAATCTTCCTGGGCATGAATGGTCAGCACCTGTAAATACCAATACTGGGGAGGCTGAGTCAGGTGAATGGACAGGAGTTCAAAACCAACCTAAGCTCCATAGCAAAGCCTTGTCTCAAAAAAACCTAGAATCTTGATTGTTAATTTTTTTTTTTTTTAGCTATTTATTTATTTTTTGGGGGGCAGAACTGGGGATTGAACTCAGGCTCTTGTGCTTCCAAGGCAAGAGCTTATTCTACTGAGCTATCTCCCTGGTCCCTTAGCTATTTTGATTATGTTGTGTCTAGATTGTTAAATTTTGATGGTTAAATTTTGTTGAGTACTGTTTAGGCAGAACGCAGAGGCTGGGGTTCAATTCCCTGGCCTGCCATGCCAGCCCCACCCTCCGGGGCACACTGAGAGGATAATTCGAACACTGGGCATGGTGGCACACATCTGTAATCCCAGCACTTGGGAGGTGTGAGGCATGAAGATCTGTCAGTTTAAGTCCATTCTAGACGCCATACTAAGACCTTGACCCAGTATTGTTGAAAAGACAAAATTTTTATAAAAGCAGTAACTTAAGTAATGGTTTTGTCTTTGTTACTGAGATAAAATTGCCCAATGTCCAAAGTTAACAGAAGAAATATTTGGCTTATAGTAGAGGTTTCAAACCCCCTTTTTTTTTCTTTTTGTGGTACTGGTGCTCAAACTCTGGACCTTGTGCTTGCCAGGCAGGCACTGAAGCCACTAAACTATGTCCCTGGCCCCTTACCGTAGTGGTTTCAGTCCATAGTTGACTGGCTTCCAAGGGAGGATGGTACATGGCAAAGGGACATTGCCAAGCGAGAAGCTTGTTGCAGGCAGAAGGCAGCAAAAGCAAGCAAAGGACACCACAGCTGTTTCCCTCTTAGCCAGGCTGTTTAGCACATCCTTAATCCTAGTGTCCTTGAGCCTAGCGTTGCACTATAAACCAGTTCTAGCTTCACACACTCTGGATCCAGCCACCTCTGAAAAAGCCCACCTGTGACCACATGAAGACATCTAGAAACAGTCCTTAACAGGTTTCAAAACACTTAACTGCTAAAGGGTAGTGCTAAATATGTTGGCGTGTAAGAATTTTTTATGCTTATCTCTTCTCTAAATGGACCTCCCCCCCCCCCCGCTTCATTTGTCCATTCTCCGGTTTGCTGCTCCTTTGTACAGAACAGCAGAATGAAAGTTCTTTCTACCCAAGTATAAGAATTTGGCAAGCAATGACTGTTGTAAACTTTTTCCTTAAACAGGTGCTGTAGGATAGTGGTTTTGAAAGGTAGTGATAAGTTGGATGTCGATTCCTCTGTTTCTTTCCTTTTTTGGTATCAAGGATTGAACTCAGGATCTTGTGCGTGCCAGGCAGGTGCTTATGCTGCTGAGCTGTTTCCCTGGCCCTAGATTTCTTTCTTTTGCTTTTTAAGGCAATAATATGTTTATTCTCTTTACAGAATATGTAATGGATGTGTTGATGGATCAGCACTTTACAGAACCAACTCCAATTCAATGCCAGGGATTTCCATTGGCTCTTAGTGGCCGGGATATGGTGGGCATTGCTCAGACAGGCTCTGGGAAGACATTGGCAGTGAGTATCAGCAAGTGGAGATATTTGGCCTTGTGGTAACTTACTTTGCTATCCCGATTGTCACAGAAGTGTAATTCAGTAGGGTAGGTAACATGTTAGCCATCAAATACATGGACATATTTCATGTTCTGCCGTACATTGCATGGGAGGTGGGAGTAGTAGATTCTGCTTTTCATGTTGCTGTTTTGGCATTGTTACTGTTCTATGTTAGAATATTAAGATGATTACTTAGTTGTAGTGTAAAATTTTGTTCTTTTTCTTCCCCAGTACCTGCTGCCTGCAATTGTTCATATTAACCACCAGCCGTACTTGGAAAGGGGAGATGGCCCAATTGTAAGTGTGTTTTGTTCCATTTATAGTTTCAAGAAGAACTACAGATGAATGATTGTTGTATTTTAGGCACTGTTTTACTCACATTGGTGAATTTTATTCTTAAGTCCTTCTGTCTATATCTGCACAGGGTATTACTACCTCATTTTAGGATTAAACGACTTGCCTAGTCATACACAGCAAGCAAATGGCTTATCTTGGGTTTGAACCGTTCTTATACTTAAGTGCTGATTTTAGTGCATATTGTATTCATTTGTGGCCACTTTTGGGATGGGGACAGGTCCTTGCTCTGCAGTTTAATTCACTATAGCCCAGGCTTGCCTCAGACACACGTGCAGCTAATCTGAGACCCACAAGTTGTTGGTATTATAGGCACATACCCCACACATTTTGAGGTACTGTCTAAGTTGCCCAGAGTGCTAGGATTATAGCAGCATACTGCCATAGTCTGCTTGCTTGGCCATTTTCTTATATGTGCTGATATTTATCCCATTGTTTCATTGTAGGACTATTTTTAAGTACATTTACTTGTTCTGTGAGAATTGTGTAGTTCTTAAGACTAGGTCAGTGATAGTGAACCTGTTAGAGCCTTCAGTGATAATAAACAGGCCAGTGAGACATGTGTGTCATAGGTTCACCACCATTACACTAGGTAATACAAATCCACTTAAGTGGTATGTATAAACAAATGAATGACAGTATCAACATACTAAATAGACATTGTCATCACTTTTTACTCACAGTCCAGTGTAATTGTACTTAAGCCTCCTGGCATCCCAGTACCCCACCCTAACACATACCATGAAAAGTATTATACAGGGAAGAATTAATTACATCTTTGTACTTTCTTGTTTCTAGGGATTGTTTTGCTTAACTTGGTGTAGGTGTCTCAAGTGGGTTTTTTCCCGTTTTAGTGTCTAGTTCTGGCTCCTACCAGGGAGCTTGCTCAACAAGTACAGCAGGTGGCTGATGACTATGGCAAGTGTTCAAGATTGAAGAGTACTTGCATTTATGGAGGTGCTCCTAAAGGCCCCCAGATTCGAGACTTGGAAAGAGGTACTTTGATAAGAATACTTTAGTGAATAAGAATAGTTTATCTTTTAGCAATTTCTGTGTATGCAGTTGAAAAAAAAAAGTAGTGGGTTCTTGTGGGGAAAAAAAAATTCACTATGACAAGCCTAAAAATTCTCAGATAATTGGGAGAGGACTTTCACCTTAGCTGGAGACTTTGTAAGACTGATGGTTGTGGTTGTGTTTTCCTTAATATATATATATATATATATTTGTTTTGTTTGCTTGTAATCTTTTATTATTTATTCCATACTTATGCGGTACAGGGGCTAGCTACACAGCGAGAGGATTGTAATGATCCTCTTGTCTCAGCCTTCCCAGTGCTGGGATTACAGGCATGTGCCACCACACCTGGTTTTAATGGGTGGCTTGGCTTGGGCCAGCACCACATGTGGTACAAGGGATCGAACTTGGGTCTTTGCGCTTGCCAGGCAGGCACTTAGACCGCAGAGCTATCTTCACAGCCCTACATTATATTTTTGAAGCCACTGCTCTGCAGCATTTGTGCAAGATGTGAAGATCACCAGAGCTGGTCTTTTCGATTTGAATGGTCAGGCTTAGATAGTAGACAAAGAATTGCTAATGAGTTAGATATTTATGTTTTACAGGTGTTGAGATCTGCATAGCTACTCCTGGACGCCTGATAGATTTCCTAGAGTCAGGAAAGACAAACCTTCGCCGCTGTACTTACCTTGTTCTGGATGAGGCTGATAGAATGCTTGATATGGGCTTTGAACCTCAGATCCGTAAAATTGTTGATCAAATCAGGGTGTGTATGGTGTATATGTCACACTTTTGTTATCTTTTGATGGTTATGTAGTTCCTTACTCTCAATGACCTTTACTTTCTTGATAGCCTGACAGGCAGACATTGATGTGGAGTGCAACCTGGCCAAAAGAAGTAAGACAGCTTGCAGAGGATTTCTTGCGTGATTATACTCAGATCAACGTGGGCAATCTGGAGTTGAGTGCCAACCACAACATCCTTCAGATTGTGGATGTCTGCATGGAAAGTGAAAAAGACCACAAGTAAGAAAGATTCTACTCTGTTTAGTAATACTGATAAATTGTTCCTAATAATCATGCAGAAATAAAGTTAGAAAAGTAGTATTTTTTGAGGCCTGCAAAAATTAGAAACAGGGCTGGCCAGATAACTCAGAGGATTAAAGCGCCTGCTTAGGCAGAGTGCAGAGACTGACTGGGGTTGCTGACCCTGCCCCCAGGGCACACTGAGATAGTGCTAGAGACTGGATGTGGTGGTGTGGGCCT
>NW_004524640.1:10392456-10393414 GCF_000260255.1 Octodon degus | reverse complement strand
TTTTGCACTTTTGAGACAGACCCTTGCTAAGTTATCCTGGCGTGACTGAATGTGGGATTCCCTGGCCTCAGCTTCCCAGAATGCTGGGGTTACAGACATATGCTGCTGTGCCTATCTTTAAGTGAATGCAGTTGTCTGTTCATGTTCTCTAACCTTAATCAAAACAATGTAATAACCTTTTAAAAAAAACTTAATTTTTCTGTTTAAAAAATTTCTAAGATGTTTGTCACATTTTTCTGATAGTTGGCCAGCTATGTGTATCCATGGAGATAAGAGTCAACCAGAAAGAGATTGGGTACTTAATGGTAAGTTCAAAACTAAGGATTTTCTTTTCTTTTCTTTTTTTTTTTTTTTTTTCCGAACTGGGGTTTGAACTCCGGCCCTTGTGCTTGCCAGGGAAGCACTTATTCCACTGAGCCATCTCCGTAGCCCTAATAATAATCCATTCTTTGTATCACCAACAGGAGCATCTTGGGTTTGTTTTTGTTTTTGTTTTCCAGAACTGGGGGTTGAACTCAGGCCCTCACGCTTGCCAGGCAAGCGCTTATTCTACTGAGCCATCTCCCTGGCCCCTATTTTTTTTTTTTTTAATTTTTATTTGTTTGTTTATTTTTGGGGGGTTGAATTCTAGTTATAAGTATAGCTTCGGGAGTTATTATGGAAGTGATCTACTTAATGTGTGGGTTTTCTGGGTTTTTTTTTTTTTTTTTTGTATGGGGTATTTTTTTTTATGATGACTGTGTTTTTGGTCTTAGATTGATTCAGCTGATGGAGGAAATAATGGCTGAAAAGGAAAATAAGACCATAATATTTGTAGAGACAAAGAGACGCTGTGATGACCTCACTCGCAGGATGCGCAGAGATGGGTGAGTATAACGCCAGAATAATTAGCCTCAGGTTTTATAGTTAACGGTGATTTCTAAATTAGCATTGCACACTCTAGAATTTTATTTTATTT